>NW_006286140.1:17525-40158 GCF_000327345.1 Myotis davidii
AAATTCATTTTGGTATATGTCATTTTGCTTAAATATTGCACAATCTATTGATAATGTTGAGGACTAATTGCATGATCACACTGTGAATGACAAAAACAAAGAGAGACTCTAGAAAGCAGCAACAAAGAAGTTGTTCATCACGTACAAGGGATCCTCAATAAGAAATCAGCAGATTTCTCATTAGAGTGTTTGGGGACCAGAAGGCATTGAGCTGATATATTCAAAGTGCTAAAAGAAAAAAATAAACTGTCAACCAAAAATTCTATATCTGAGAAAACTGTCCTTAAAAAGTGAGGAGAAATGGAGACATTCTTAGATAAATAAAAGCTGAGGGAATTCATTGCCATTAGACTGGCTTTCCAAGGAATCCTAAAGAGAGTTCATCAGGAAATAAAAGGACACCAGATAGTAATTCAAAGTCATTTGAATAAGTAAAGATCTCAACACTTCATTTTTCATTTCTACATGATTTAAAAAGAATGACACATGTTTTGAAAACTAGCAATTATTAGTGTAAAAGCTACTATTACTGTAATTTCACTTTCTATAACTCTGAATTTGTTTTTTTACATAATTTTTTAAAAGAATGCATTAAAAACAATTATAAGTTTATGTTTTAGGACATAAATGCAAAAAAATGCGTATATATATATATATATATATATATATATTTTTATTGATGATATAGTTATTCTGGCATTTCATAGCATTTCATTAAATATATATTTTACTTTTCAGAGCTTTGTGTTTTAATGGTTTTAAGTTTGTATGACATCTATTTGCAAAAATTAGTAGGAAATGCTCTTGTAAAGATATGATGTAGGATCTGGGATTCTATTATGCTCAGATATGATAGATGCACAGCCATTAAGCAAGAGTTGAACTTAAGGGTGAAGTGGGCATTTGGTAACTTCCTTGAAAGGTCCTATGTAGGGTATGATGTGGGATATTGTATCCCTGCTTGAGTTGCTAAACCAAATATGCCTCTCCTGTGATTATTTAATGAACTTGATTCATTAGATGTTTCTCTGCATGATAAGGATTAATTTAGAAAGCTGATAAACATCACATATAGAGCATATTTATTTTGAAGTGAAGCAGAGAAAATTTCTTGAAGTGAACTGATTGCAAATGTACTAATTTGAATTAGTTTTGCTTCACTTAAACCCTGTTATACTTTTTGAGATCATTAAATGTGAATAATGAGCTCATATTAATGCTCATTTGGAGGGGAATGGAATACATGAATTCAGATTTGGACAGTCTTCACAATTTTAATTTCTTCTGGGAATTTAATTTTTGTATAAATGGAAAAAATAAAAATAAAGTCTACATTTTAACATTAAATAATAGTCTAATAATTATTTACTTTTTAACCAAAGCCTTAAAGCTCAACCTACTATAGAAATGAAACAAAATATTATTCATTTTAAATAAATAAGGACTTCTATGGCCCTCCATTATAAAGTACCAAGGAGGTATAAAGGTAGTTTAAGCAAAGTAGCAGAGTAACTAACGGCATTCGATTGAACCTCATATACCTTAGCATAATGTATACAACTTGAATTTTCCTATTTTGCAATTCCAGTCTAAAATTTATAATTAATGAAGCAAATCATGAGAGGTATAAAATTCAAAATAGCTTCTTTGATGATTTTTCACAGGCAATTTTTTTTACAAGAGTTTCAGTGACATCTCATTACACTTTGAGAAATTTATTCTGGTTTGCTGGCTTTTCTAAACAATAATGAATTAAAGATTAAGCCATTCTGCTTTTAAGTAAGGGTTGTTTTTCTTTCTTGAATTGTCTTCTCATTCACATTAATAGTTTTATTTTTTCAAATGACACACAGTGTAAATGTGCTCTTAAAAATGTATATGGCAACTATTCTTTGCATATGCTATTCTTTTCACTATTGCTATATTTCACTATTAAAACCTCAATTGCTCTTGAATAGTGGGTCATCTCAATGGGAGTTCTTGATTTTGTTTTAGTGCAGAAGTGAGCAAACGATAGCCTGAGGGCCAAATCCAACCCACTGACTCTTTTTGTACAGCAAAGAATAGTCTTTATATTTTTAAATGGTTGACAAAAATTAAAATGAATCATAGTTAGTGAAAATAATGTGAAACCCAAATTTTTGTATCTATAAATAAATTTTTGAATTTAAATAAGTTAAATATTTGCGGAAATTTTTTTTCATTCTTTGTATATAAGTTTCACATAATATGTTTGATTTTGCATCTTATCCAGCAAGAGGTAAATACTTAATATCTGGCCCTTTACAAAGAAACTTTGCTGACCGTTGCTTTAGAGAAATGAAGTGTAATTTTTATGACATAATACTTTTTATATCAATTATTTTAAAGATTTAATAAATTAATAAATATGCATTCCATGAACAGTAATGAATTTAAAGCAAGTATACAGGCTCTTAAGTATCTAGAAATGTATTATACTTTCATGTAATCCTCTTGTGAGAGAATATATTCATTCCATAAAGTTTCATAATATAAAATTATTTTCTAGAGACAATTTACTAGATATTATAAGATTGGACTCATTAACTTATAATCATAGATTTGTTTTCTAGTTCAGAAAAATGTTTATTCTTTTTTTAACTTCATTTTCTAATTTTCCCTTGCTTCTTACTCCTGTAATTTGAGCCACATGCTGTCTATTTTTCATTTCCATTACAGTATCCTCTATATGTGCCATTCATACTTCTTTGTTAATGTGTCATTCACAGGCACTAAAATGATTTATCTAAAATACATATATGATTATTCTTCTGCAATATCTTTCATCAGTCCAACTGCTACATTCTTCAAGACACTTACGCTATCTTTCCAGCATGGTTTTTCATTATTCTCTGACATACACCAGTTACACACATAAAAAAAAATCCTGCAATTTTAGACAGTTTCATGTTTTATTTTGTCTCACACTTGGAATAAGCAAATTTTTCTGACTTGGATAAGGAGATCTCCTAGAAGAGTAGAAATTTACTCATCCTGTATGACTTTACACAAAGAGCAGCTCTGAGTTATCTTACTCTTCACCTCTACTAAGGCCGGGAATAGTCATAATTCTGGGAGTTTTCTCACAGTTCTGTATTGAATTTGCATATTTCATGCATTTAAGGTGCTGTATGGTTGACTTTCTCTTCTGTCTTCTTACTAAAATGGAAGTTCTTTGGAGACATGGCTGAAATTTAACTTTCTCTGCAGCCTTTTTTGCAAGCATCTCATTTTGCTCATTATATGTGCCAAATGGCAAAATCTTTCTTTTTATCCCTACACTTTTTTAAGTTGAAAGGTTTTCCGTAACACAGAGAGTGGTGTCTGTGGCATGCAGAATTGAATACTTTTGTCAAGAAATACATCTGCTATGGTCTGAAAGCTTGAGTTCCTCAAAATTCACATGTTGAATCCTGACTCCCAATGTGCTGGTACTTGGAGGTGGGGCCTTTTGGAGATGATTAGGGCATTAAAGCAGAGATTTCATAAATAGAATCAGTGTCCTTATGAAAAAGACTCTGAGACGGCTTCTTTGCTCTTCCACCATGTGAGGTTGCAGAAAAAAGACACCTGTGAACCAGGAAGCTGACTGTCAACAGACACCTAAATTTTTAAGGCCTTGATCTTGGACTTCCCAGCCTCCAAAACTGTGAGAAGTAATTTCTGTTCATCGTTTTTCAGATAAAAGCTCAAACAGTTAGACAATATCTGAGGGGAAAAGTGGAAGCTTTATGCATTACTTGTCAAAGCAGAGAAAATAAAATCATAAATTCATGGTAATTCTGCTATGAGTGTCATGAGTTGATAAGGTGGTAATAACTGCCTTGGCATTTATATTTTCATCCCTGGAAATCAAGGACTGTGGGATTTTGTGTGACAAATGTGTCAAGTTGATGAATTGAGAATATCTGCAGTGTTTTGTACTCATGCACTTCCACTAAGAAAGAATCAAAGCTTACATTTTATTTTTTTACTCTTTTTCAATTTTTTCTTTGTGTCTGCCAGATTATGTTTGTTTGTTTGTTCCAGGTGGTGTAAACAAAATACTTAAGAGAAGTGTGATCATTTAAAATAAAGGTTTCTAAGGATAGTAGTACATAAAAAAACACATTGTTTTCTCTCTTTGAACAAATTTGCTCATATTGAAAGCATTAATGGTGAACATCATCTACCTCAGCAAATGTTCTATGAATTAGAAGAGACAATTTTGCAATATTTTGAAAGTCATTTTTTAAAAACTACTACATTACACAAATTTGTATAACTTTTTCATCAATTGTTTTCAAGCTAAATAGTTATTTAGGACAAATCACCAGACTACAATAATAAAACAATGACATATTAAAATATTGAGATCATTTTGCCCAGATTACACTCAATTAAATATACACTTGCCTACAAAAATAGGAATCCCACTTATTTTGATACTGTTACTATAATTGCAAGTGAAAAACATGATTATTTGCTGGAAGCTAATTCCAGCATGTCATAATAAATGCAAGAAGTCCTCAAAGGTTGATGGGCTTCTATACTCAGCAGGGCTGAATCATATTACTGCCTGCTAGAATAGCTGAAAGCATTTTTCCCGAACCTAAAAATCTGCATATATTATTGCCTGCTGCCTGACAGCTGAAGGCAGTTCCCCCAACATGACAATGCCTACTGTATACCAAACCTTACTTTTGATATGTATATCTGCTTTGCTTTAGGGCAATTTGTGTTAATAAAAAGCTAGGGGTCCAGAGATTCAGAGAACTTGGTTACTGAAGCTAGGTCTCCTCTGGCTCCCCAAAATGCCTTCCAAATTTATATTTCATGTCTAGTCTCTTTATTAATTTACTTGCAACCCTTCTAGGTGCTGAGAAACACCCCGGCATTTATGGCGCCTCAAAACAGGATGTCTGGAGAAGATTTCGCCTGACTGAAAAAACAGTCACCTGGAGAGGTAAGGAACCGGAATGGTGGGAGATTAACTGCGTGTAAAGCTCGTGTCATTTTCGGAAGCCCGCAGATCCGTAAGTGCGTGAGTACGTTCTTTTTGTTTCAACCAGACTTTTATGGGAAAGAATTTGGTTTAAAGGCAAAAATATCATTGTAAATTTTTTTAAAAATTAAAAGTTTAAAAATTAAAAATGTCCCTAATTCTTGAAATCAGGCTCAAGGAAAGAGGGCCATTGTCATATTTAACTATGTGGCTTCTTGTTCAAATTGCAAAATACCTAATTCGTATTGGGGATCGAGAGTCTGTAATTTCAAAAAAGCCACCGGATCCGCCTCTGGTATGGAGAGGCTCAAAGGCTAGAGAGATTAAAGCTGTCAGCTCTCTTGCTTTGAGACTCTTTAATGCTTTGTTTAAAAATTACTATCACACACCTTGGGACAGAGAATTTGGAAAAAAGAACTTTAAAAGCCAGTCATTACTATGGAAAGTGGAATAGGAAAAGATTTAGAATCTGTCATTTTATTTGGTTTAATGTGTTTATTGTTATCTATTAAGCATGCCTTTAATTTAATAAGACAAGAAACGCAGCCAGGTCAGTTGCTATATGTTTCCAAAACAAATAGGATGTGAGGGTGGAGAGACACGGGTGATCCTGTAAGATGGTCGCCCACTCCCGAGAATGCTGTTTAAAAGGTCTCATCTTTGCCATGTTCCTTCCTGGTTTGTAATTTAAAAGTTTTACACAATTTAGGGATGTGTCTGGGATTTCTGTACTTGTAAAGAGAGAAAGCTGGCTTAAGACAAATGTGCACACCGTCCGATTTCAGGTTTGTAAATAGTTTTGAGCTAAGTTTAACTTTCTTTACGGATGATATAGAAAAACCCAAAGCTGTTTTACCTGCAAAAGAAAGATGGCAGAGATGACACGAAAGAAAGATACAGAAAGAAAGATACAGACTGGTTCTAAGCAATAAGATTGGTGTTTCCATAATAAAGGGCAGTTTTTAAATAATAATGGACTGCATTCCAAAGTTAACATTAAATCTACCAAGAAAATCAGTAAATTATCTCTGTTACAGAATTTGCCAAAGTAAATGCCTTAGATAGTAATAACTAGTATTAGAATCTCAAAATTGTTAAAACATAGACTAATAATACATTAATTTTAAAGGTCTAAGTAGCCTAGGGGAAAACTAGTTTGTCTCCTTGGTGAAGGAGGGGTCTCTTAGGCTCTTATATACATAGACTAGAGGCCCGGTGCACAAAATTCATGCAAGGGGCGGGCCCTCATCCCACCCTGCACGCTCTCCAATCCGGGACCCCTTGGGTGATGACTGACTGCCGGTTTAGGCCCGATCACAGGAATCAGGCCTAACTGGCAGTTGGACATCCTTCTCACAATCCTGGATAGCTGGCTTCTAATTGCTCACCTGCCTGCCTGCCTGGTCGCCCCTAAGTGCCCCCCCTGCGAGCCTGATCACACCTCACTGCCTCTGCATGCCAGCCTGATTGCCCCTAACTGTGCCCCCTTCCGGTATGGTCACCCCTAACTGCCTCCAGCTGCCAGCAAGGTCGCCTGCTACTTCCCCTTCAGTCGCTTGGTAATCCCTCACTAACCCCCCTGCTGGCCTTGTTGCCCCATGCAGCCTGCTTGTTCATTCATTTGTTCGTCCCTCACTAACCCCGCTGCCGGCCTGGTTGTAGGCAGCCATCTTGTGAGGGTGTGATGGTCAATTTGCATATTACCTCTTAATTATATAGGAGATATATATATATTTCATATATTTGTTTTTCTATTGGTAATGTGTTTCTTTCCTGTGCATTCTCACATATTTTTTCCTTGATTTTCTGTAATTTGAAAATGATAAGCTGTTTGCTTTCATTTATCCTTATTATTCTCTGAGCTTTCTAGTTCTATGGTTTTGTGTCTGACATTAATTTGGGGAAATTTAGAGTCATTATTGCTTCAAATATTTCTTGTGTTTCTTTTTATTCTCCTTCTGGTATTTTGGCTATGCTACACTTTTTGCAGTTGTCCCACAGTCCATTTGTGTTTTTTTTTTTTGTCTTTGTTTATTTTGCTTTTCAAATTTGGTGACTTCTGCTGAGATATCCCCAAGCCTAGATATTTTCTTCCCCCGAGTGTAAGCCCATCACAGGCACTTTATTTCTGTTGCAGTGTTTTTTATCTCTAGCATTTATATTTTTCCCACTAAGATTTCCATCTTTCTGCTTACTAGTACATTGTTTGTCGTTGCGTGTTCTCTACTTTGTCCATGAGCACTCCTGGCATATTAACTAGAGTTGTTTTAAATTACTGGTCTAATTTCAACATCCCAGCCATGTCTTTGCTTTGATCCCTCATATGGTGTTTTTGCTTTTTAGTATGCATAGTGATTTTTTCTTATTAGCCAGATATGATGTTCCAGGTAAAAGGGACCACTCTAAACAAGCCTTTAGTAGTTGTGGTGGTGAGGTTTGTGATAGTGAGGTGTTGGAGAGGGGAAGTGTTCTATTGTCCTATGATTAAGTCCCAGTGTTTTAGTGAGCTTATTTATGCCTTCTGAGTGTGAACTTCACAAGTTTCTACTATCTTTAAAAGTGTATTTTTATTTTTTTAAATTCTTTATTGTTTAAAATATTACATATGTCTCCTTTTTCCCCCATTGACCTCGCCCTGGTCATTGCCTCCACCCCCTAGCACATGCCCTCGCTGTTGTCTGTGTCCATGGGTTATGCTTATATGCATGCATACAAGTCCTTTGGTTGATCTCTTACCAACCCCCCGCCTTCCCTCTGAGGTTGGATGGTCTGTTCAATGCTTCTCTGTCTCTGGATCTATTTTAGTTCATCAGTTTATGTTCATTATATTCTACAAATGAGTGAGATCATGTGATAGTTATCTTTCTCCGACTGGCTTATTTCACTTAGCATAATGCTCTCCAGGTTCATCCATGCTGTTGCAAATGGAAAGAGTTCCTTCTTTTTATAGCAGTATAGTATTCTATTGTGTAGATGTACCACAGTTTTTTAATCCACTCATCTGCTGATGGGAACTTAGGCTGTTTCCAAATTTTAGCTATTGTAAATTCTGCTGCTATAGGGCAAAATTTTTTTTTAATTTATTTAGATTTTATTTTATTGTTGACAGTATCACAGATGTCCCCCAATCTCCCTCCCTTTATCCCCATCCTCCCAGTCCCTGGCCCATCCCAGGCCCTCATCACACTATTGTCTGTGTCCATTGGTTATGCATAAATGTATGGAAGAGATTAACCAAAGAACGCATATATATATAGACATAACCAATGTTTCTACTATCAACAGCATCCTTAGGCATCTCTTCTAGCTAGATCAGTGGTTCTCAACCTGTGGGTCGTGACCCATTTAGGGGTCGAATGACCCTTTCTCAGGGTCGCCTAAGACCATCGGAAAACACATACATAATTACATATTGTTTTTGTGATTAATCACTATGCTTTAATTATGTTCAATTTGTAACAATGAAAATACATCCTGCATATCAGATATTTACATTATGATCCATAACAGTAGCAAAATTACAGTTATGAAGTAGCAACAAAAATAATTTTATGGTTGGGGGTCACCACAACATGAGGAACTGTATTAAAGGGTCATGGCATTAGGAAGGTTGAGAACCACTGAGCTAGATAGTGTCTAAGGCAGCCGTGGGCAAACTACGGCCCCCTGAAGCCTAATGTTTGCATGTCCTTCAAGTCCAAATATCCAACCCTGTTTTGACTAAGTTGTCCTAATACATGTAGAGCATGGGCTCTTGCTTCTGAACAGCCACTTAGAAGTGGATTATGCGACCTGCAAGTGTGGGCGAGTCAGTTTCCTAACAAGACAACCCTAGTCAATGAAATACTCAAGGGGTGAAGGAGCTGAGTTGATAAATTCTCCCTTTTGTATGCTGCTCAGAGGAGAGGTTTTCAGTCTATATAGACAGATGCCCTTGTTGCCCAGTGAATGCAGCTGCTGAAGAACCTTTGTTTTGACACTTTGTGAATTAATTGCCTACATTGTAATACACCATATCCAATTCTTAATATCCGTTTTTCTTTACCTCAATTCTCTTTTACTTCATCTTTCACATATTTGGGGTTTCACCTCCCAAGTAAAATGTTAACATTTTAATTCTTGCATCATCTTCTTTCTTCTAGAAAAGCTTGGCTAATACTGTCACTAAGATAATAAAATGGAAACAAAAAACAAGCAACAAAAATTCTACACCCATCAACATAGATATAGGAAAGCATTACACACACAATTTCACCTTTCTTGGTATTTTATATTTCTGTATGGGTGTGGGTATATATATACACACACATGCACATACACATAACAATAAACACCATTTGTTGAACACTATTACTCCTAGGCTCTGGCTCTAAGCCAATCACATTTTAGTGTAAATGTTTTTAAGAAGCTAATACTCATTATACATTGGCTCATATTCAGGCAGAAATTGAGTAAAATCAGGGCTTAGCACTTTTGATTTTTCTCTTATCCTCTTCCAGCCTCAAAGCACTCTTTTTCATTAATAATCCTCATTACTCAAGTGATAGCTGGCAAGTCAGAAAGCATTTTTCTTTGGAACTTGTGATTGTGATCAAAGGGCCTCGCAGAAAAAAAGATGAATAACGCATACTGTTCCTACCTAGTATTTCCCAAGGACAAAGGGCCACAGGAAGTCTGCAGTCAGGAATCATGGGTGCCAAAGAATAGCATATGCCCTCCAAAGAAAAAACACTCCAAACTTTCTTTCCTGTTTCTCTATTTCTTTTTAGGGGATATCAGTTATTATGGTAAGAGAAGAGGTACCCTTGTTGTTGCTGTTTCACTAATAAAGAGTTGATGTACAAAGAGATTGAACTACATGAAATGGCATTGAAAGTTTATCATCTTATTGCTTCTGAAATGCAAGCAGTGCTCGTGAAAACTAATATATTAGAAAAACACTCAGTTCTAAAACATGAAAGATGTGGCAACCAGGTAATCCAACGCAAATACGTTGCCGGAGAAATTTTAATTAATGCTCTCAATGTTTTCTATTTCTTTGCATTTTAGCGTATGTGTCTCCCTCTACTCTAGATGAACCATAAGTGAAGTCGTGGGAGATATTAGGAAATATTAGTTTCTCCCCACCCTCAGAAGTGTACTTTTCTTATTGTGGAGAGTGAGAATACCTTTATCCTTCATGGTACTCCCAGGATTAGAGTCACCTGCATGTGGGGATTGAGGTTTCACCTTTTTCTTCAACTGCCACATTGAAGCTTGCCATTGTAGCTCACGGGTTGATTTATCTGGGGAACATCGTGGGAAAACCAGTCAAACTCATCCAGAATTGGGCAGGGAGAGTGTTGATAAATAGACTAATAGCTATGTTCCACATCTTTTTTTTTATATTGTCACCTATGAATTTTTTTTATATATATATTTTTTATTGCTTGAAGTATTACAAAGAGTATTACATATGTCTCCTTCCCCCTGCACCTTAACATTCCCCTGGCCTCCCCCACCCCCCAGTGGCTTGTGTCCATTGGGTATGCTTATATGAATGCATGCAAGTCCTTCGGTTGATCTCTTACGCCCCTCCTGCCCCCAAGCCCTCCTGTGCGCTCCTGCTGTAGTTTGACAGTCTGTTTGATGCTGCTCTGCCTCTGTATCTATTTTTGTTCATCAGTTTATATTGGTCTTTATTATCCATAAATGAGTGAGATCATGTGGTATTTCTCTTTCATTGACTGGCTTATTTCACTTAGTATAATGCTCTCCAGTTCCATCCATGCTGTTGCAAATGGTAAGAATTCCTTCTTTTTTACAGCAGCATAGTATTCCATTGTGTAGATGTACCACAGTTTTCTAATCCATTCATCTGCTGATGGGCACTTAGGCTGTTTCCAGATCTTCGCTATGGTAAATTGTGCTGCTATGAACATAGGGATGCATATATCCTTTCTGATAGGTGTTTCTTGTTCCACATCTTTAAGTAGAAATCCCTACATATTTTAACTCTCACTTTGAGAGTGTTCAAAGTTGAAGGCATAGTCATGTTTACTCTTTCTGCCCTTAAGGCTGATTCTGCCCTGGTTGAATACCACCCCTCCCAATACCATCCACTTTTGGGTTCAGTGAAATGCTTTTAGTGTTGGGTTCCTCACTTCCTCTTCTTCACAAAATAAACAGATATGAGCCTGTGTAGAAGTAGACTTGGTTCCTAGAGCATTCCCAAACACATCCCTCTCATCCAAAGCAGAACTCGCCTCAAGTATATTTGCCACATACCTCACTCTCCTGATTAAGTTACTTGTTTGTGCCTTTAGCAGCAAATGAATGGCAAGAGAGGAATTAGAGCAGAAACTCCTGAGATGCTCAACTGCTTTGTACCTCCTGATTCAGTTAGGGAGAGGAAAATAATGAAGATGTTTTGTTGTGTGCTTGGTGGCTAATTAGACTTTCTATTATCTAAATACTAATTGGTTTCTTATTCAATCTATTCACTTAAGGTGAAATACTAATTAAGTTTTTTTCTCTTCATGATTTTACTAAAGATAATACAACAGCTAATGAAGGGAGAGGGGATCAGAGTTTTTAATGAATGCCAATCAACATATACAGGGAGTTTATAGATTTTATTCGGGATTTTTCAGATACAGATGCCTCTTGGTTTGCACAGATTTACCGTTATTAAAAATCTCTAGTATTTGTAACAGGCCAAATATGCCATTATAAGACAACAGAATTACAGCAGTGATGTGTTTGAGCAAGGCTCCATCTACATCTTCCCCACTGCCTTCATGCTGAGGCTCTCTCTCTCTCACTACATTAGTGCTTTTGAAAGCCCAGCAGGTTTGTCTTTTCTACTGTGAGTGTGTGTGTGTGTGAGTTCAAGTTCCTTGGGGAAACAGTCACTCTTATGAAAACTTCCTGTCTGTGGCAATTCAAAAAAGCCTTATGTTGCCGAAGACTGCTATATGACTGTACTATTTACTGATGTAGATCAAGCATGTCAAACTCATGGCCCAAGGGCTGCCTGCAGCCCACAATGAATATTTTTGCAGCCCAGCCAATATAACGGTATGTAAGAAACATTTTAATAAAAATTTTGTAACTTGATTTTTTACAATATCCTGTTATACATAATTATTAACTACATTTGCTAATCACTAATTACTATAATCCTGTTGCATTCATTTTCCTTACGCGCCTTATGCTCAGGCAAACCATTTCTCTCCACTAATACTAGCACTGAGTATTTTAGCAGCTGATTGTCACATCATTATTCTTGGACTGACTTGTTTGGTGTGCACAGCAGGAAATATTTTGCTTTGGGAGAACAAGAAAAATAGGTTTATTTACGTTACACTTATTACTTTGTGCAGTTATTCAGTGTCTGGTAAGTTAATGTTCAAGAAAAAATATTAATTTTTATTAAAATGTTCTATGTATGTTAACTGTAGGGAGCAGATATAGTGTCAAGACTCAGACTGATCTGTGACAGGGCCACAAACAAGTCCCAGCCTGGAGGGCCGAGCCCTCCTAGCATAATTAAGCTTGACCTTATAGCCCTCCCTAGTTCCTTCCTAGGTAGCTAATGGGCTGTGGGAGGTGCAGCAAGTGCTGCCAAAACAAGGTGAAACTTGCAAGAACATTGTAAACATGATGACCACTTCCCTTGTTTTGTTTTGTGTGCTCTGACTACAAAATAAAGCTTCAGCTTGCTGGCTGGGTCTCTCTGTGTCCTCATCCAGGCACAAGAGATCCACCAAGCCCCAACTGTATTTTCTTAGTCTGTCTTCTTCAGTCCTTCACCTCCCCTCCTCAGGTTTACCGTGGCCAGGCTGGACACAGTTCAGTTAACAATTATTCATTTATTTCAGCTCTTTGTATTCAGCATGTCTCTATTGAAATAAACCTGTTTCCATGAAAATTGAAGCTTTTGTTTTTTTTGTAGCCCATACAAACCTAACTCTTGTTTATCTGGCCCGTCTTAGCCTTTGAGTTTGACATGCTTGAATTGTAGATGGTGTTACATGTGTTTTTGGAAAAAGATGCTCAGGCTTTTTTAGAGGAAAAAATTTTTTTCTGGAATATTTCATTTGGCATCTTTTGCACAATGAAATATATAATCAGAAGAGTGAAAGTTCTATATAACTTTTTTTAAAAAAATATATTTTATTGATTTTTTTACAGAGAGGAAGGGAGAGAGATAGAGAATTAGAAACATCGATGAGAGAGGAACATCGATCAGCTGCCTCCTGCACATCTCCTACTGGGGATGTGCCCGCAACCCAGGTACATGCCCTTGACCGGAATCGAACCCGGGACCCTCCAGTCCACAGGCTGATGCTCTATCCACTGAGCCAAACCGGTTTCGGCTATATAACTTTTTATTTTGAAATAGCTTAAGACATAAAAGTTGAAATAGTAGTACAAAGCTTACTTGTGCATGCTTCTAACTTTGTTGTTGCAGATAAAAATGATTTACTTTTTGTATATTGATTATATATTTGCCAAAGTTGCTAAATTCTCTCATAAATTATAAAGATTTTAGATTCTATTGGGCTTTCTATATATAGACCAACATATGCCTGTGAACATGAAAGTTCTGCCTCTTCATTTCATTTACAATCTCCATAACTTTATATCTTTCTCTGGATATACTGGCTGGACCTGTTAACCTTTCTTAATGCTTACCAAGAAATGGTACATTCTCTGGGTTTCCTCCCTGCTTCACTGGAAATCCATCTCATTGTCCTCTGCTTCTCCTCCTTTGTTTTTCCAACCTTTAAATGCTGGATGCCCCAGCCATCAGACCATTGATTTTCTCTCCTCTGTAACTATGTTCCTCTTAAATTCATTGCATTTCACCACTTTAAACACACAAGGATGTTGATAATTCTCAAGTTTACACATCTTAGTTAGTAGTTTCTTGAACTTGAGACTTGCATATAACACTATTTATTCAATTTCTCTAGTTCATATGTATATTATGTCAAATTTATCTGCTAAAAAAATAAATTCTAAGTACTGGTGAGCTGGAGCATGGGCAAGTTGACTAAATTTACAACATAAATTTAATACCTTAGATTTCATATGTGCTAGCTACACATGCAAAATGGTAAAGAAAAACATTACTTAGAAATTCTTTAAAAATTCAATATATAGTTCATATATAAGAAATAAACCAAGTAAAGTGAATTTTCATTTCTGAATGGTATATATAAAATATTAGGATTGACATAGTGTTTGAAAAATTGGAGAAAGTATTCCAATCATGTTACATGGCTCACAAAACAGCAAATTATATTCCATATGATTCAAAATAGATTAGCAACTTCTACAAAGTGATACTTGAATTTAGTCAACAGGTTAAAAAAGGGGGGGGTATGAATACCAAGTGTTTTGACAGGAAATTTAAACTTATCTATAGCCCTTAGTTTTGACAAATGGAATATTTCTTAAACTGCTACTATGAAGACAAACTGAAAACTTTGCTGGGACCTATAAAAGCTATTAAAATATGAACTGTTGTAAAATTTATAAATTCTTAAAAGCAACCTAACTTTACCAAATTAAGTAAAGGTAGTGGAAAATCCTTTCTTGTATTGATCATTTGGTGAAACAATGAGTATGTATTTGGTAAAGTGACCCGTTTCTGCTAGCTAATAGCATTCCCTTTTCTTAAGAGCTTATTGTGAAAACTTTTAATTTTTATGTCTTTTGCTCTATGTCGGTGTTCAATAACTCTGTGCTTAATATTTTTTAAATGAAAGTGCAGTAGAAAGAAACTATACCTACCTTTTGAAAGACCTACCAATCACTCTATGGCTCCTAAGCCATATCTAGTTTGTTAAAGAGTATAGACAATTCTGAATATTTGCAGTGGGTCTAATTCTGAGTATAGACTTCTTTTCCATATGTCCTGTGTTACCTGGGAAAACAGATATAATGCTATACCTTTATATATACACTGTAAATATAAAGGTATAGCATTCTTAGAGCTATGTCCACAAGTTGGAAGCATAATGTTGCATTATAATTAAAATTGGCTTCTTAATTGTAGAAAGGACTACACTACAATTTAGCCCAATTCATAGTAGACAGATTAATTATACCAAAAGACTAATTACTTTTCCCAATTTGATGTTTCACATTTGTTCTGTGGATTCTGTGCCTTGTGGTAATTAAACAGTGCTCATTTTTGAGCACTAACCCTTTTCACTTATATTAGAGGCCTACACCCTGGGAAAATGTTGCTCTGCTTTACAGGCAACAATACAAAAATGCTGAACTTTTATTGTCTTTTTATTTTTAGCATGGTATATAATTAGCTAAATAACTAAGAAGTTATTATTATGTCCGATTTTTACTTTTAAAATAAATGTTACAAAACTATCCAGTTTAAATACCAATATTGATCTAAATGTAAATAAGTCAGTTTTACAATTCATTTTAGTTAAGGTCACAAGAAACACTCTTTTCAAAAAAAATAAAGGGCATCTGGACTTAAATTTCAAATTAATTTATCTAATTATCATTTATTTCCATGAAGGGGGTACATTTGATAAAATGCAATGTATAATTTGTTTGATTTAATCTTTTAAATATTGCTTTCTTCAAAATTGCACATGTGAATGTCTCACTTTGTACTCTTTAGAAAGTTGTATCATCTTGACAGGATGCTAAACCTGTATTTATAGTCTAACTATAATAATAATGTAGTGATATTCAATAGCTTATCTTCAAAGATCTCAAAGGCTATAGATAATATGTTAACAGACACATCACAGCTTTCTTAATTTTTCTTTATTGTTTGAATTAAATAATCCAAAAATAGGATGTTGAAAATGAAAACACTTTATATTGGAAACATTATGAAAGGCTTAGTTTATTATTTTCTTAACTCTAGGATAGGATATTTGAATTTTAGGTTTATTCAAAAGTTACAGAGACATTTAATTAGAAAAAACCTCAATTAATTGAATGCATCCTCTTTTATAAAACAGGTTGGTTGACTTTTTAGATTATTCCTTACTTAAATTTTCCCGTGTCAGGAGACAAACCCTTCCAGTGGTAAATCTACTTCCCTAAAATATTTTTTTTAAATATTGAGGTGAAATTTGTCTTCATGTACATTTCACTTTTGGGCTTCCATTCTTTCCTGTAGACATATCACTCTTCGACCACAGTTTCAGGCCAATAATAGAGCACGATTGAGGCATTTTATTTAAAGAGTCAAGGCTTACAGGCCGAGTATTACCTGTGGAGGACTTGGCTTCACAGTCTCTGGGCTATAGAATTTCAACCTTTTACACTTCATGACACACATATACTAATTACTAATATGATGCAGCACACTGCCCGACCTGGTTTGGCTCAGTGGATAATCCAACTCATAATTGTTTCTTTTATCAATGTTTATGTGTGTGTATCCTCTCTAAGAAATCTTTGCTTACCCCCAAGGTAAATCTTAAAGATTTTCTCCTACATTTTCTTATAAATATTTATAGTTTTTAATATTGAGCTGGAGGGTGCAAGTTTTATTTTTTAAATACATGTATCCAGTTTTGGTAGCCTTGTTTATTTTAATATTGAAGGTGCAAGTTTTATTTTTTAAATACATGTATCCAGTTATGGTAGCCTCGTTTATTGAAACTGCATTCCATCACTTATTAAATTATCTTAGGACTTTTGTTGAAAATAAATTGATATTTTTATGTATGAGTCTATTTGTGGACTGTTCTGTTCTATTGATCTATTTGCTTCTTCATATTCTGATACCACACTGCATGATTGCTGTAGGGTATGAGAAGTCAGTTTCAATTGAATTTCTCTTTCATAAAGATTGTTTCAATTGTTCTAGGCATTTAGCATTTCTATGTAACTTTTGGAACATGCCCATAAAAAATGAGTTGAAATTTTTATTCAGATTAGACATGTAGATTGCATTGACATCTTTTTAAAAAATATATTTTTATTGATTTCAGAGAGAAAGGAAGAAGGAGAACTAGAAACATCAATGATTACAGAGAATCATTGATTGGCTGCCGTCAGCATGCATCATAGTGGGGATCAAGCCCACAACCCAGGCATGTGCCCTGACTGGGAATTGAACTGTGACCTCCTGGTTCATATATGGGTTGACACTCAACCACTGAGCCATGGCATCAGGCCTGGGTTGACATCTTAATAACATTAAATCTTCTAACCAATAAATATGGCATATTTCTCTATTTATTTAGGTCTTTATCTCCTTTAAGCTATACTTTTAAGTTTTCAGAATTTTCTACATCTTTAGAAAAATTGTTATTAAATAGTTTATTTTTAATACTACTTACATTTGTTTTTCCCATTTTGTTTCCAAATGCTTGGAGCTGCAAATAGAGTAACATTTGAGTTTCTATATTGATTTTTTATGCTTTATCCTTGGTAAATTCATTTTTAGATTTAATATTTTTATTATGTAGTATATAGAATTGTCTATGTAAATAATGTCATCTGCAAATACATAGTTTTACTTATTTTGAATAGTCTATCTTTTGACTAATCCATCATATTTGTCAAAGAAGCACACTCAAAAGTTTTAGATGTCACCGCCAAATATAAAAGGTGGAAATAGGAGGAGACAGCCAGAATCTATATTCTCTTAGTGGTTAGTTTTTCTCCCATAGACTTGCTTTCTTTCTTTGTCTATCTGGAGTTTTAGTTAGAAAATTTTTTTCTGTCAAGTATCTCTCCTGGTACATGACCTAAATTTTACTTAAGAGCTTATAATTGAAACTATTATTTCAGACTGAGGATGTTTTCAAGGCATATAATTTAAAAGGTTATAAAATAAACAGAAAAAATTAGCCAATTCAGGTAATTAGAAACTAAAACTCTAAGTAGATAACAGTGCTTATAGTAGTATGAGTCACAATGTGTGTTATGTTTATCACTTTGCAGCAAAATTAATGTTTATTGTCAGACTAGAGGCCCAGTGCATGAATTTGTGCATGGGTGGGGGTCCCTCAGCCTGGCCAGCGATCAAGGCCTATCTGGGGGCCGGCCAGCCAGGGGGAGGGTCCACGGGAGTTTTGCCGAAGGGTCGGGAGGGTCTGCGAGAGCTTGGCTGGCCAGAGGGAGGTGCTGTGGGAGGTTGGCTGGCCAGCCCTCCTACTCCCCTCCAATTGGGTCAAATGGGGTGGGAGACTGCCAGCTGGAGGAGGGGCTGTAAGAGGTTGGCTGGTGGCAGGAGTTTGGCTGTGGGAACACACTGACCACCAGGGGGCAGCTCCTGCATTGAGTGTCTGCTCCCCTGGTGGTCAGTGAGAATCATAGTGACTGGTTGTTCAGGTCATTCCAGTCGTTTGGTCATTTGCTTAGGCTTTTCTGTATATATACTAGAGGTCCAGTGCACGAAATTCATGCACTCAGGTGGGGGGGTCCTTCAGCCTGGCCTATGTCCTTTCGCAGTCTGTGAGCTCTTGGGAGATGTCTGACTGATGGCTATTGGACATCCTTAGTGCTGCCATGGAGGTGGGAGAGGCTCTCATCACCACCGCTACACTCCCAGCCATGAGCTCGGCTTCTGACTCAGTGGCTCTACCCCTGTGGGAGCGCACTGAGCACCAGGAGGCAGCTTCTGCATTGAGCGTCTTCCTGCTGGTGGGCAGTGCTCATCATAGTGACCGGTCGTTCTGCCATTCAGTCAATTTGCATATTTGCCTTTTATTATATAGAATAGATAGTTCTATCAAAGTATCTAAATTTGTAACTTTAGTATTTTGTAGATAGAAGAGTATATTCTTTAATTTTTGAAAATAGAGAAATGAATTAAGGGAGTTTATCGTGTTGATTTGTTGTTACTAAAAATACACAGCATATGTTCTCTTTGGGAATTTTATAACATCTCAAAAAATTTAGAGCTGAAACCCATGTGGGATCAGCAGAGGTAATTAAATTCAGCTTCTTCTTCTTTTTTTTTTAATTCAGCTTCTTGGGAGAGATTTGAAATGAAATGGAAATAAAATTGCTACTTTTTATAAGGCAGGAATCTATTAACTTAACAAATAGACATTTCTATTTTGTGTATCTCAGGATAAAGTTGAGATTATGAAGCTCTGATGTAAGAACATTCGTCACAAATCAATAAAACCGATTCTACTCTGTTTTCAGCTTCCTTAGATTTGGAAAATTGTGACACATAATTGTGTTGATGAACTATAGAAGAGTGAAAATAAGTAGTTTTATTTTAATGTATTTTATGATTATAAATAACATTTCTGTGCTTCAATAAAACATTTATTTTTCTAAGAATTTTATAAAATATGTAAACATATTTCCCCAGAGGTTTAGTTTTACAGATGGAAAGTAGAATAAATAGAGACAAGTATATGATTAATGGGTTGGGAAGAAGAAAAACTGTATAATATATCTTCATTCAATCTTATATAGTAGCATTCTCTTTTGCTAATATCAATTACCCACAGTGACAAAAAGATGCACATAAAAACTGGGTTTATTCTAGGCATATAAAGTGAAATGTTTTAAACATGTGATCCTTATTCTATTGTATGGAAAACTTTAGTGAGGTTGGCAGACATTCCTTTCACAAAATAAATATTTGGTTTTTTGCTTTGTTGTTGGTGGTGTTGCCATTAAAAGCTCTTTGGAAAGGGGCATCTTATCTTTTTCCTAGTAGTTTTTTAAAGACTATTTTGTCACTATTACTTTTTCTTTAAATATCAGGAGATTTATTGGAATCATAAATAGTAAAAGAAAATATTGATGTAAGATTTGTCTTACTTAAAAGGTGTAAAAGAAAGAAAACTTCACCAACACTTTACAGACCCTAATATTAAATATCTTCTCTAATTTTTCTCAAATTTACCCCATCTGGTAATAATCCACAAACCATAATAAAAAGAAAAAAGGGGCAGGCAGAGCTGTTTCCATTGGCGATAGGATTTCTTTTTTTAAGAATCATAGTTTACCACCACCAAGTTAGAATTCCGAAATATCCAGTGGCTCATAGCTGTTTCAAAGGTTTTAAATTCTTTCCATGTTACATATCTGAAGGGACATATAGATTTGTATCAAGAGCAAGACAATGTGATGTAATGAAGCAAATCCTTTGAAAGCAGAAAAATAAGTAGGCAAACACAAGGACGTTTGTTTTGTGCTATTTCTCCCTAAACTGGGACTTTGATTCAAACAATGTAAAAATTGAGGGGACAAAAAATAAAATGTAATCTCTTCTGTCTCTCGGGGCTTAATATTAGCACTTTTTATGTTCAACATCAATATAATTGACACATTCAACTCCATAAACACAATATATTCCTGCAAGTATCCTTCTTATTTTCACAACTCACATGAATGTGTCAGTATGTCCTCAGTTAACAACATTGTTGATAGGTTCTTCATCTTTAATTGAAACGAGTATAACAAAATAAATTTTGCCATAGGCTAATTGGCATCAACAAGGCTTGATTTCAGGTATAAACAGATCAGAACCCCATCTTCGTTAGATTTCAGTAGCCCCATTATTGCCACAACCCAAGGATCAAAAGGGTCATCAGATTTCTTCATTAAAGAATCCTCTTGGCCCGTTCTTCCACTTTCCCTCACTGTCTTTATGCAGAAATAATTAATCCAACAATACAGATGCACACATGGCTTAAGCATGTGGGGTGGGATTTGGGACTCTGTGTATACACAGATACATAGAGTAGGTAAGAGTATGATTATGGTGGTAATATTACTCACTTTTATCATAAGGTACTACATGAAAGCTCTCATTTGCCTTTTAGTCCAAAAGCCCTTCCCATTAAGGCCCTTATGTTTGGATTTAATATACTTCCAGACAGTTCTTATAACTTCATTTTATAGTCTCAGAAAGGCCGTTGCTTTCTTGCTCTTATATTGGTTTCATTTGGAAAATCCTATTTGAGTACCCAGTTATGCCCCTACTTGTTCAAGGTTTTTTCTTTGTGACTATATCTTATACTCCCTGTTATCTATCCTGTGATTCTTTTGTTTTCTCCTCCACTGTTTCTTTGACTTCTGTCTTCTTGAGCTATTGTAATAAGTTCCTCTTTCCTCTTCTGTCTCTGACTTAAGGAATTTTAAGTTAGACTTTGCTTTTCTCATTTATTTTTGTCTTTCCATTTTATTCTTTTTGTTTGTCTATTTTTTTTTTATTGTTGACTCTATTGCAGATGTCTCTCATTCTCCTCCTCCCCCCTTCCACCATGCCTCCCATCAGGCCTTTACCATTTTATTGTCCATGTCCATGGGTTATGCATATTTGCATATATATTCTTTGGTTGATCTCTTCCTATCCTCCCCTTCCTTCTCCCCTCTGAGATCTGTCAGTCTGTTCTATGTATCCTTTTCATTGTTATTCTTAACATAGCCTTCCTGTATTCAACAAACATCCTTTAGTTCTTTTTTACCTCCAGTTACTTTCTACCCATTTATTTTACTTGAAATAAAGATTCCTTTTTTTCTGGTTATAGGTATAATAAAATGGACTTGGCCCCTATTCTACTTTATCCTGGCTTATTGGCATGTGCCATTTATATAACTTCCTTTCAACATTTCTCTCTACAAACATTACCCTTCCTCACAAACCTTACAACTTTCAGAACCCACTTTTTTCCCCCTTCAAAATGACACTAAAACCATAATTTTTTCCAATTAGAATTCTTAACCCTTAGAAACCTTAATTTTTAGGTGACATTAAGGAATTAACATTCCTTAGATTAGCAGTAAATTCATATTTTTAAGAGATATTTTAAGTAAAATACAAGACTTTTTCTTAAAAAAAATAAAACAGACTTGACCACCAAAAGTAAATGTTTTATACTTTATAATTAGTTTGTCTAAGCTTATGTTATTTGACATAAGAGATTGTATAACTTATTCCTATAAAAACTCCTCAGCACAGGCATATTTATCTATCTAGATGTAGATTGAAGAGACCCTAAGATAGCTTGTAAATTATAATATGGATGTTAAAATAGTACTTTGTAACTTACTCAAATTTTTACTTTTTAGTAAGGCACATTTATAATGTTTAAGAAGCCTATAAATCTTCATAAGCAGAATACTTTTACATAATTTCTCTTTTACTAAAATCATTTATGGGTAGATTTTTTTCATGATTTATTATGGTAAATTAATAGAAAGGATTTATAAAGAAGTTTTATTTTTCAGGGAATATTTATTAAAATATTCAAAGCACTTGTTGCTCCATTAAGTCAATCCAGGAGCCTCAATAGTAAGTATTATTACAAATTCAGTTTTCAGTAAAAGTTATTGTTGGCTTTTAGTCTTTTTCTGTTGTTGTTGTTAATCCTCACTAGAGGATTCTCCTTCCCCCCATTGATTTTTAGAGAGAGTGGAAGAGAGAGAGGGAGAGAAACATTGATATGAGAGGGACACATTGTTTGGTTGCCTCCTGCATTCACCCTGATGGGGGCTGGGGATAGAACCAGCAACCCAGGTATGTGCCCTTGCCCGGGAATTGAGCCCAAGACCCTTAGGTGTGTGGGCTGACCCTCTATCTAGCTCCACCAGCCAGGGCAGCTTTTAGTCTTAATTCAACCCAGGAAAAAAAATACATTTTTATAAATCTTTAATATGGAAAAATTCCCA
>NW_006286140.1:40189-41994 GCF_000327345.1 Myotis davidii
TGTACTGTTAGGAATAGTCATCATATTCCATTTTATAGGAAAAGGAAGTAGATAAGTGCACATAAAGAAGTTCATCAAAATGATACTTAAAAATAATTTCTCAGTTCATTCCTCTGGAAAAGTCTTTCAGAATAGTTTATTCTTTAACATTGATTGCATAAGATGTGGTCAACTATGTGGTAGACCAGTAGTTCTCAGCCTTTTTTAAGAAGCTCATTCTTTCTTTATTTTTATTGTGGTAAAATATACATAACATAAAACTTAACTGTTTTTACCATTTTTTAGAATACAGTTCAGTGGCTCTACTACATTTAGTGTTATGCAATCATCACCACTATCTGCAGAACTTTTTCATCATAACAGACAGAAACTGTGTACCCGTTAAACATTAGCTCCTCATTTTCCTCCTCTCCTCATTTCCTGGTAACCTTTGTTCTACTTTCTGCATCAATGAATCAAACTACTCTAGGTACTTCATATAAGCAGAATAATACAATATTGATCCTTTTGTGATTGGTTTATTTCACTTCATAATGTCTTTAGAGTTCATCCAAGTTGTAGCATGTTTCAGAATTTAACTCCTTTTTAAGGCTAAATAATATTTTACTGTATATTATATATATATACTAGAGACCTGATGCACAAAATTCGTGCAAGGGCCTAGGCCCTGGCCCCGCCTGCTGCCACCACCATGTCCAGGGGCCTCTGCCGCCTCTGCCACAGCCCCCACCTGCTGCAGCTTTGTCCAGAAAGAAGAACGTCAGAAAGGACGTCCAGTCTAATTAGCATATTACCCTTTTATTATTATAGATATATGCCGCATTTCGTCCATTCATTCTATTGGGTCACTTTTTTTTTTTTTTTTGCTATCTATATAATAAAAGCCTAAGTGACCCTTACGGCAGAATGACCAGAACGACTGGTCATTACGATGTGCACCGACCACGGGGGGCACGGGTGGGGTGAAGATGCTCAACTCAGGAGCTGTCCCCTGGTAGTCACTGTGCTCCCACAGGGGGAACCCCATTCAGCCAGAAGCCGGGCTCATGGCTGCCAAGCACAGCAGTGGTGGCAGGAGCCTCTCCTGCCTCCACAGCAGCGCTAAGGAGCAGCAAGCTGAGCGGTAAGGGGAAGCGAGCAGGCGGGTGGTGAAGAGTGAGGGGTCCAGGACTGCGAGAGGGATGGGGATGTCCACCTGCTAGCATAGGGAGTGGGCCTAAATCAGAGGCAGACATCCCCTGAGAGCTCCTGGACTGCAAGAAGGCGCAATCTGGGCTGAGGAGACAACCCCCCCTTCCCCAGTGCATGAATTTCATGCACAGGGCCTCTAGTTATAAATAATACAAACGGTTCTCCACTTCATCAGAGCAAAAAGACTTAAACATCCTTTCAATGGCTTACAATGCCCTGTAGGATTTGCCTGCCACTATCCTGCCCCCACTGCTTATCTCTGAGCTCATTTCCTACTACTCTTCTGTTCTGCTCATTTTTCTTCAGCCAAATCAGCCTCCTCTTTCTTTTTTAATAGAACAGGTACATTCTTGCTTCAGTGCCTTTGAATTAGCCTTTTGTGGTAGGGTTAGTACTAGAACAATGATGGCGAACCTATGACACCATTTTGGTTGATTTTTCTTTGTTAAATGGCATTTAAATATCCTATCTAATAAAAGAGAAACATGGTAATTAGCATACGACCCCTACCCTTCCCATTAGCTAATCAGGGCAATATGCAAATGAACTGCCAGCCAAGATGGCGGCCGGCAGCCAGGCAGCTTGAAACTAACATGAGGCTTGCTTGCTTCAGT
>NW_006286140.1:42604-45941 GCF_000327345.1 Myotis davidii
GTGACAGGGTACAGAGCCCCAACCCCCCTGATGGGCCCCGCTCTGTGAGTGACAGGGGACGGTGCCCCATCCCCCCAATCGGCCCTATCCGGAGCGTGACTGAGGGTGGCATCACAACCTCCCAAGCTGCCCTGCTCTGTGCATGACAGGGGGCGGCGCCCCAACTCCCCAATGGGCCCTGCTCTGAGCCCAACCAGGGGCTGCACACAGGGATTGGGCCTGCCCTCTGCCACCTGGGAGCGTGCCTAAGCCAGCAGTTGGTTATCTCCTGAGGGGTCCCAGACTGCGAGAGGGCACAGGCCAGGCTGAGGGCCCTTCTTCCCCCCCCGAGTGCACAAATTTTTGTGCACTGGGCCTCTAGTATAAAAGAAATATCAAAAGTATGTCTTTGTTTTACTATGGTTGCAAATATCAAAGATTTCTCTATGTGACACGGCACCAGAGTTAAGTTATGGTTTTTCAAAATGCTGACACGCCGAACTCAAAAGGTTCGCCATCAACTGTATTAGAACAATATTCCTCCAGATAAATTCCTAATTCATTCCTTCTTTCAGTATTTGCCCAGTTGCCTGGCCTGACCCCTTTAAAAATGCAACCTTCCTCACCACTCCCAAATTTCCTTATGATCTATTTTTTCTCCGTAGCACTTATTTTCTTACATTATTTAATTAGCTTATTTATTATGCACACTTACTGTGTGTGTCTCCCACTAGAATGTAGGCTGGTAGCGGGCGGGTTTGAGCTTTTTGTTTGATTGTTTTGGGGGGGTGGTTTGGTCTCTCTCTCTTTTTTTAAATGTAGCTCCATTGCCTAGAGCAGAGCCTGACACTGAGAATTTAGTAAATATTTATTGAATTAAATAATAGGAACCTGAAGCTCAACAGTAAATTGTCTAAGGTAGGTGCCACAGCTTGGATAATGCCTTTTTCTTCACCTTCGTTGTCTCCCTTCCTCATGTGTACATGGCTGTGTAATGTTATATGCTAGATTATAACCCAGGTTTTCTGAATCTTCACAGGGTTAACACAAGACTGAAGCTTAGAACTTAGGCAGTTTTTTATATATTCTTATTTAACTTTATGTTATTGCAGACCAGTTTGGTGGCACTTGCAAATAGTTATAATGTATATATACTTTGATCCAACACTTATTTCTAAGAATCTGATATATAGAAACATATTTCACTAGTGCATAAATTTGCTCACTGACTTGGAGGTTCATTGCACTATAACCTAAAAGAGCAAAATAAAATGCAGACAACCTAAATACTTAAATAAATTATGGCACATCCTTAATATAGGATACACTGCGAGTATTAGAAAAAAGAATGGGAGGAATCTGAATATACTGACCTGGAAGAATATTTATTATATATTGTGAAATAATAACAAATGTAGGATGTATATAGTACAATTCCATTATTTTTTTAGAAAGATTGGATAGCATAGGAAATATAGTCAATGATATTATAATAATTATGTGCCAGGTGGGTACTGGAAATATTGGGGAATCACATTGTAAAGTATATGATTATCTAACCACTATGCTATACACCTGAAATTAATACAAAAAATATTGAATGTAAACTGTAATTGAAAAATAAAAATTAGAAAAAACCATACATATTGATTGTTTACAAGAATTCTCAAATTTTTAAGCTTTAGCTTTTTGTATTTGGTTGAGATTAAGTTGATAATATCAATAATGATTTTTAAATTAAAAAGTCAATAAAATTTGAAAGTAAACAAAAATAAAGGGTCCCTTCAACTATACCCTCCACTGCTTCCATCTGATATCACATTTATAGACAAAACGGAAAGTTTATCATTAGCAAAGAACATTTGGACTCTGAGGAAATATTCATTGTTTACAGATTCACTCTAGTTCATTTACCTCATTAAATTAAATCTGTTAAAATTATTCATTAATTCATAATTTTCTTTCAGGTTCGATCTGGGGCTAATGTTCTAATTTGTGGTCCAAATGGCTGTGGGAAGAGTTCACTTTTCCGTGTTCTTGGTGAAGTAAGTACAAATTGGCCTCAAAATTTTGCAGTTTTATTTTGCCATATGATCTACCACTTTGTGAAATTTACTATTGCTCATCCCACTTCTTTCCTGTTATAGTTATGGCCTCTTTTTGGAGGACGTCTAACTAAACCTGAGAGAGGAAAGTTATTTTATGTTCCTCAGGTAAGACCTTGAGTTATTTTGTAATCTTTAATTTAAAGATACTTTTACTTATTGCTTAAAAATTCACTTCTAATGAATTTTGGTCTGTTATCAGAGACCTTATATGACCCTTGGAACCCTTCGAGACCAAGTGATATATCCAGATGGAAGAGAAGATCAAAAAAGGAAGGGGATATCTGACCTAGTACGTAATGGTTTATATCTCAGACCTGCTGAAAATACTGTGTTTAAGGTTCTTTTTCTTAACCAGTTATGTACATTAATTTTTTAAAATTATTTTTTATTTTTTAAAATTTTTTTATTGATTAAGTTATTACATATGTGTCCTTATCCCCATGTTACCCCATATCCCCCCTGCTCATGCCCTCACCCCCCCTGTTGTCCATGTCCATTGGTGAGGCCTAAATGCTTGCATATAAGTCCTTTGTTTGATCTCTTCCCTCTACCCCCACCCTCCCCTTCCTTCCCTCTGAGGCCTGACGGTCTGATCGATGCATCTCCATCTCTGGATCTGTCCTTGTTCATCAGGTTATGTTGTTCATTATATTCCACAAATGAGTGAGATCATGTGGTATTTATCTTTCTCTGACTGGCTTATTTCACTTAGCATAATGCTCTCCAGTTCCATCCGTGCTGTTGCAAATGGTAAGAACTCCTTTTTTACTGCAGCGTAGTATTCCATTGTATAGATGTACCACAGTTTTTTAATCCACTCATCTGCTGATGGGCACTTAGGCTGTTTCCAAATCTTAGTTATGGTGAATTGTGCTGCTATGAACATAGGGGTGCATATATCTTTTCTACTTGGTGTTCCTAATTTCTTGGGATATATTCCTAGAAGTGGGAATACTGGGTCAAATGGGAGTTCCATTTTTAGTTTTTTGAGGAAACTCCATACTGTTTTCCACAGTGGCTGCACCAGTCTGCATTCCCACCAGCAGTGCATGAGGGTTCCTTTTTCTCCACATCCCCGACAGCACTTGTCGTTTATTGATTTGTTGATGATAGCCATTCTGACAGGTGTGAGATGGGATCTCATTGTTGTTTTGATTTGCATCTCTTGGATGATTAGTGACTTTGAGCATGTTTTGACATGTTTCTTGGCCTTCTGTATGTGCTCTTTTGAAAAGTGTATATTTAGGTAC
>NW_006286140.1:47209-50018 GCF_000327345.1 Myotis davidii
ATTGGTTGTAGTTCTTCCTAGAATGTTTGGTAAAACTCCCCTGTGAAGCCGTCTGGTCCTGGGCTTTTGTTTGCTGGAAGCTTTTTGATTACTGCTTTAATTTCTTCCATAGTTATCAGCCTATTGGGACTTTTAGAATCTTCCTGATTGAGTTTTGGAATGTTGTATTTTTCTAGGAATATGTCCATTTCCTCCAGGTTGTCTAGTTTGTTAGAATAGAGTTGTCCATAGTATTTTTTAACACTCCTTTGCATTTTTGTCGGGTCTGTTGTTATTTCACCTTTTTCATTTCTGATTTTGTTTATTTGGGTCCTCTCTGCTTCTTGGTGAGCCTGGCTAGAGGTTCATTAATGTTGTTTATCCTTTCAAAGAACCAGCTCGTGGGTTCATTGATCTTTTGTATTGTTTTTTCATCTCTGTGTCATTCATTTCTGCTCTGATCTTTATTGTCTCCTTCCTCCTGGATACTGTGGGCTTTTCTTGTTGCTCTCTTTCTAATTCTTTGAGTTGTAGAGTGAGATGATTTATTACCATTTTTTCTTGTTTTTTTAAGGTAGGCCTGTAGAGCTATAAACTTCCCTCTCAGGACTTCTTTCACTGTGTCCCATAGATTTTGGATTGTTGTGTTTTCATTGTCATTCATTTCCAGGATGTTCAGTTACATACTTTTAATGCCAGGCAGTTTAATTCTAACCTGTAGAGCTTTTAAAGCTTTGACAGTAATTATACTTTTCAAGTTGAGGTAAGATGTTAATCACTTTGCGTAAATATGACTCTCTAGTGTTTAACCTTGTTTACAATATTATTTATTTTCTCATTGCTCTTGTCCTTTAATTATGTACAGTAGTATCCTCCTTAAGCTGCTAGATATATTTTGTCAAAATTAGTGTAGATAGGAAGTAAAGATTTCAGGGTTACCCTTGTGCCACATTTTTATGTGAAATGTACGTCTTTAAATGATATTGGCAATGGAATTATAGTGATTTTAGTTTAAAAAATAAAGCAAGATAGAGAATGTTGGTATATTATTACATTTGATTTCATCTTTAATTTCTGAAAGGTACTAAAGGAATACTTAGATAATGTCCAGTTGGGTCATATTCTTGAACGCGAAGGAGGCTGGGACAGTGTTCAGGATTGGATGGATGTGCTCAGTGGTGGAGAGAAGCAAAGAATGGCAGTAAGTATACTCTGAAGACATTGCACAAAAATGCACCTGTTTGATTAATCAAGGCACATATGTTTACTTGCATATTTTTTTAACAGAGATAAAAATTTATTTAATCTTAGAATAAGAAATACCCTTCCAAGCATGATCCAAAAGTAAAAAACAAGAAAGTTATTGATATATTGGTTACTTAAAACAAAAGAAAAATATCTAAACTACATGCTTGAAGTTATGAAAAACTGTAAAAAAAAGAATTCACAACATATGTTTTTGAATTATGAATAACTTTTAGAAATCAATGAAAAGATTTAAAAAAAAGCATTAGAAAGTATAGTTAAAGCATGGTTAAGCAAGTTAAATCAAAAAGGAGAAATACAAATAAACTTGAAAAATAAACATGAAAAATATTTTACCTCACTAGTAATAAGTGAAATGCCAATTAAAATAAAAATACCTTTTAACCTATAAAACTGGAAAAATTTGAAAAGCATGATAATAACTAGTGTTGATGAGGGTGTGAGATAATAGATACTTTCATACACTTTAAAGAGAATATAAATTAGTTCAAACTTTCTGGAGGGCAATTTGGCAAATTGATACAGCATTTTAAAATGTGTATACTGACATTTAATTGTTCATTTCTAAGAACTTATCCTAAGGAATTAACAGGATAAATGCACAGAAATGCCTGTACAAGAAGTTTCTTTGGTGTATCATTTAACAAAACAAAAGATTGGGAAACCTAGCCTGGCCAGTGTGGTTCAGTGGTTGAGCATCGACCTATGAACCAGGAGGTCACGGTTGAATTCCCAGTCACTTTTTGATGGTAAGGTAGAATATTTGTGAAACTAGTGAACGAAAAAATGAAAATTTGCCTGGCCCATGTAGGTCAGTGGTTGAGCGTTGACCTATGAACAGTTCAAATTCTGGTCAGGTCATATTCCTGGGTTGCAGGCTTGATCCCAAGTGTGGGGTGTGCAGGAGGCAGCCCATAAATGATTCTCTCTCATCATTAATGTTTTCATCTCTCTCTCCCTCTGCTTTCCTCTCTGAAATCAATAAAAAAGAAAAAAATTATTTAAAAAAAAAAGATTGGCAAACCTAAATATTTGTCAGTAGGGGAACAGGTAGTTATGTAATAATGCAAGAAGATAGACAGAGATGTCCTCACATATTAAGTAAAATAAAAGATTATGTAATGGAATGTATAGCATGGTTATGTGTACATTTTTTTCTATATGTTTATATTAAAATGTAAAATCAGAACACCAAATGTTAATCACTATCATTTCTGGTTGTTTTGAATAATAGGGAATCTTTACTTTCTTGTTTATGACTATCTGTATTTTCTGATTATTCAAAAATAATGAGTATTTATTATTTTTTATTATACTTTCACATTTTTTAATGGCAATTTTTATAGTATAGATTACTTTAAATAATAATAAAGGTGCTTGAAAGTAACTTGCATGTAAATTTGAAATTTTGAAAAATTTTGAGTTTTCCTGTGAAAGGAAAAACTGCAGATTCAATTATATACCATTAATCCATTTTTTGTAAAAGTTGAGGAAACTTTGTACCATGTTGGTCTTGGGACATACAGTAATTATGGTTGGGTTATGAGATCTCGTTCATATGAGA
>NW_006286140.1:50076-52115 GCF_000327345.1 Myotis davidii
TACTCAGGCTAATCTCTGAAGTAGCTGAAGATATTAGAGGTGATCAACCCTAATTTTGTTATCATTTTATTCTTTATTCTGTTCTTGCCCCTTCCCTCTGCCATTATATATATCCTTGTGTCAGGGCTCAGTTTCTGCTACTTAAAGTTATTTAGATTTTTAAAGTTTTCCTACTATAAAAAAGCATTTGAGAGGAACTATATTTTAATTTTTATGATTGACTAAACTTATCCCTAATCAAATATCACTATAGAACAGTACATATTAAGAGTGATACTTGGCTGAAACCTGTTTGGCTCAGTGGATAGAGCGTCGGCTTGCGGACTGAAAGGTCCCGGGTTCGATTCCGGTCAAGGGCATGTACCTGGGTTGCGGGGACATTCCCAGTGGGGGATGTGCAGGAGGCAGCTGATTGATGTATCTCTCTCAGCGATGTTTCTGACTCTCTATCTCTCTCCCTTCCTCTCTGTAAAAAATCAATAAAATATATTTTTTTTAAAAAAGAGTGATACTTGGAGTACTCTGTTAAGAGGGATCACTTTTAAAGAGTCATTTTCTAATGGAATATATCACAGTTTGAGCAGATCCAGAGAAATTTTTCTTTCCAGAATATTAGTCTTGTGGAAGTTAGAGCAAACTGCAGCCAAGGAAAGACAACAAAAGAAATGGCTTATTGCAGAATTTCTTATTCAGTATCTTCAGGTTATATTCTACCTTCTTGTTGCCTACTACTCCCTGATTTTGCATGTTGTTTTTTCTAAAAGTATACCCATCCTGTGCAAACATAATATCAACCTAATATTGTGACTTGTTTGGCTAGTGTTATAATAGAGTATAATTTAGAGTGAAGAATGAACCATAAACAAAAGAGAGATGCCAGCTATATTCAAAATGGAAATTGGGCTGAAGGAGTGAAAATTTGAAGTGATGGCATTTCTTGAATCAATTTAGAGGATGGCTATAGGTACAACTTCAAGTCAAAACAACAAATTTAAATTTCTGTACTGTGACTTCAAAGAAAATGGGAGGATAGTCAAGATTTATAAATGGACACAATGGAAACTCAGGGAAAGAAAAATAAATGTGCATAACTAATGAATCTTGTGTGTGTGGTATAAAGGTATAGAAGGGATAGTTTTTATTTGAAGACAAGAATGCAAGGCCTTGAGGAGTGAGAGGATTTCTTACAGAGTAAGGGAATGGGGCCTTAGCCGGTTTGACTCAGTGGATAGAGCATCAGTCTGCGGACTGAAGGGTCCCAGGTTCGATTCCGATCAAGGGCCGATACCTCGGTTGCTCAGGCCTGGGCCCTGATCAGGGCCCGTGCAGGAGGCAACCAACTGATGTGTTTCTCTCACATCGATATTTCTTTCTGTCTTTCCTTTTCTCTTCCACTCTCTCTAAAAATCAATGAAAAAATATCCTCGGGTGAGGATTAACAAAACAAAACAAACAAGTAAGGGTGTGGGGAAGGAATCCTGTAAAGCCAGATCGACAGTGATAGAGTTGTTAGGAAAACGGAAAAAGCTCACCCATGGCACTGCTGCATGACTGTGCCATTGACAGTATGTTCTGTGTGCGCCAATGTCTGGAAAATTGACTGGGAAATTTAAAAGACAGCATATTGTTTTGCTACTTTCAAAGGGTTTATGGGGAGAAAGAAAAGGTGAATGCAACAAATATTAACATTGATGAAGTTGGTGAAGTATGTATATTTATTTTACTATTCTTTCATTTATTTAGTAGGATTAGAAATTTTCAAAGTAAAAAGTTGAGCGAAGACAAGATAGTTTTTATAAATTAAAAATTTACATTCACAAATTATAAAAATTATAATTTTTAGGGAAAACAGATTTGAAAGGTTTAACCACCTAAAATAAATAGTGAATTTGTAATAGTGAAGGTTTGTGTAAAACAAATGAACCAAAGGAATTTTGAGCAAGGAGAGTAGGGTTTGAATGTGAGGGAATGGAATAATACTATTGAATAATGGGAGGTCTGGTGACAAATTTCTAAAAGTTCCTTTAGTATAAATGTAG
>NW_006286140.1:52159-60280 GCF_000327345.1 Myotis davidii
TAGTAAGAAACCTAATTTAATTATGGTGTAATTTCCATGGAGCTCAATATTATCCAAGTGTCTGTCCTTATAACCTAGTTAGCACATGGGTGGGGAACATGTGGCCCTCGGGCCTATGAAATCATTTGGTCTGGCCCTACCAAGGCATTAGAGGTGAGTTAATTAAATGTTTGACCAAACATAACAGGCTAATTTTTTAAAATATATTTTTATTGGTTTCAGAAAGGAAGGGAAAGGGAGAGAGAGAGAGAGAAACATCAATGATGAGAGAGAATCATCATTGGCTGCCTTCTGCACATCCCCTACTGGGGATTGAGCCCAGAACCTGGGCATGTGCCCTTCACTGGAATTGAATCTGAGACCCTTCAGTCTGCAGGCCAACACTCTATCCACTGAGCCAAACTGGCTAAGGCAAAACAGGCTAATTTTTAACCAGTTAACTGCCACATGTCCAAAATGGAAACCATCCCCACAAGCTATGATATTTTGAATTTAATTGCGTCTATAGACACTTATGGTGTACAAAGGGTTAAGTTGATGCTTTTGTATGGCCCGAGAATCTATACTAATAAAAGGGTAACATGCTAATTAGACCGGATAAACCAGATGTCTTCCGGACATCCTTTTGGACAAAGCCATGGTGGGGAGAGGGTGCAGGCCGGGCTGAGGAGCCCCCCCCCCCTGCATGAATTTCGTGCACCAGGCCTCTAATGGTGTTATAAATACCCAAATGGTCTTTGGCAGAAAAAAGGCTCCCCACTCCTGTGTTAGGAGATCCGAATATTCTCAACTAACTCTAATACAAGGCAGTATATAACTACCAAAAAAGTGCACTGGGAAAATGATGAGGAAAAGTAGATTGTGACTGGCAGATCCTGTTTAATTCTTCTAGCAGCCCTGTGAAGTCATTTGTTAGGCAAAGGATCAGAATAAATAATTCCCAGAAAATAAAACACATATAGAAAATAAACGTGAGAAAATGTTCAGCATTTCTGCTAATCGAAGAAATGTAAGCTATTAACAATCTTGATGTTAATTTTTACTTACAAAATTAGCAAAGGCTTTAAAAAACAAACAAGCTGATGAAACAGGTGCACAAAAAATTATTGGTGGGAGTATTGATAACAATATTAATATTGACAATGTAATATTAATGGGCATTACTTAAGCAACAAAACATTTAAAGGTAGACATATTTTTGTACCTGAGCCACGTATGAGTCTGACTTGTAAGATTTTTGGTTTAAATATGTACCCTTTAATCTTGTGTAGAGAACTTTCTTTAATATTAGTTGAAACTCTACTTCACCTCATATCAGTCCTGAAAGTTTTGTTTTACTCTGAACAATATTTCCTATGCATTACATTTCTCTCTTTGTTCAGGAAGATAATAGAAACAACTAGGTTTATTCACATTGCTTTAATTTCTGGGAAATATATTTTTTTGAGTTAGAATAATTTTCATATTTGCTTTATAAGACTGTAAGTACATACTTAACTTAAAGTAAATCTATTTTAGCTTATTAACTTATGCATGTGATTATACAAAATATTATTTTTTTGCTTCAGATGGCAAGATTATTTTATCATAAACCCCAGTTTGCCATTTTGGACGAGTGCACCAGCGCAGTGAGTGTGGACGTGGAAGGCTACATCTATAATCACTGTCGAGAGGTAAGTGGACAGGTTTGCAGTGTGAGGGTCCACGTCCTCCTTCCTGCTTTACTCTGTGTCCAACCAAATAGCTACCCAAAGAGAAGATTCTAAATTATTAAGTAACAAAATTACTATCAAAGGGAGATATCTCGCTTTATCAAGGACTTTAAGGTGATTATAGATATAAGAAAAAGTAAATGAATTCTGTATATAATTCTCTTTAGCCACATCTTAGATATGAAACAAAAATATATATTTAAACTTATTTTTCTTTTACCTTATTGCCTATATTAAGAGTTAATAAACTGGTATATTTTTAATTTGTTCCATGAACTTTACCTAAATATGATCTGTGTGTGTTTTTTTGATTGTTTGTTTTTTTTAATCAAGAAAATGCAACAGTAATCATTTGGCAACTTTAATTTATTCATTTTTTCCCCCTGGCCTAGGCAGTATTTTACCAAAGCTTCTTTTAGTAGCCTTTTCTGGGGCTGTCTACATTGGTTCTGTTCTATTCAGTAGTCTCAGTTGTTTTTTTCCTGTGAGAGATTATCACTGCCATCTATACAAAATTTGGAACAAAATCCAAAAAGAATTTACATAAATAAATGAAATACAGAGTCTTTTAACATTTTGTAGCTGTTTTTTAGGAGTTTATCCTATCTAATAAAAGAGAAACATGGTAATTGGTGTACGGCCGCTACCCTTCCCATTGGCTAATCAGGGCGATATGCAAATTAGCTGCCAGCCAGGATGGCGGCTGGCAGCCAGGCAGCTTGAAACTAACATGAGGCTTGTTTGCTTCAGTGCTGGAGGATTCCAACGTTCCCCGCCTGCCGCTGCAGGCCTCTGAGCTGCAACTCTAAGCACTATGTAACAAATACCGCCGGACTTCAGCCAGCAGGATTGCAACATTGTAAGCAAAGGCCAGAAACCTACTTTCAGCAGCGGAGGTCTAAGAGCTGGAGCCAAGCCTCAAAGCTAAAGCTGGCCCAGAATAAAAAAGAAAAAAAGGAGCGGTTGGGAGCTTCAGTCCCCCCCAGCCTCAAAACAGCCCGCAGCCCCTCACCCAGACTGGCCAGGCACCCCAGTGGGGACCCCCCCCCTGATCCAGGACACCCTTCAGGGCAAACCAGCCGGCACCCACCCGTGCACCAGACCTCTACCTTATATAGTAAAAGGGTAATATGCCTCCCAGCACCGGGATCAGCGTGACAGGGGGCAGCGCCCAAACCCCCTGATCGCCCTGCGGCTCTGTGTGTGACAGGGGGCAGCGCCCCAACCCCCTGATTGGCCCTGCTCTGTGAGTGACAGGGGGCAGTGCCCCAACCCCCTGATTGGCTCTGCTCTGTGCGTGACAGGGGTTGGCGCCGCAACCTCCCCATCGACCCTGCCTTGAGTGTGACAGGGGACAGTGCCCCAACCCCTCAATCGGCCCTACCCTGAGCGTGACTGAGGGTGGCATCACAACCTCCCAATCTCCCTGCTCTGTGCATGACGGGTCGGTGCCCCAACTCCCCAATTGGCCCTGCTCTGAGCCCGACCAGGGGCTGCACCTAGGGATTGGACCTGCCCTCTGCCACCCGGGAGCGGGCCTAAGCCAGCAGGTCGTTATCTCCTGATGGGTCCCAGACTGCGAAAGGGCACAGGCCAGGCTGAGGGACTCCCCTCCCCCTGAGTGCACAAATTTTTGTGCACCCGGCTTCTAATAATAAATATAAAAGGTCATGATGCACAGGAAGTATGAATTCCTGCTACTCTCAGTGTGGTCATGGATCGGCGTCAAATCACCTGAGAGCCTGTTAGAAATGCATATATATAACATACTTTTAAAAATATATAATATATATTAAAAAGCATATATATATAATCTGCTTATTTTGTCCTACAGTTCCTAACGAATTTCAGAATCCTTCCATAAGAGAGCTAAACTTAAGACGTTTAAAGTTTTAAGTGATATTACTTTACGTTATCACTTCATACAGCAGATGTGTGAATCCAACAGTGGGCACATAAATCTCATGATAGAAGTGATCCAGAATATACTTACTGCTGATTTTCAAAAAAATTTATCACATGACAATAAGATTTAGAACTCATGATGGAAAGTTCCTGGGTACAAACAACGATGTAGAACAGGATTTCTCAGTCTCAGCTCTGTTGACATTTTGGGCTGGATAATTTCTTAGTTGTGGGATGCACCGTAGGCTGTTTGGCGGTGTCTTTAACCTCTGCCTGTTAAATGTCAATAGACGCTCAGTTGTGACAGTCTGAAGTGTTTATGGACATTGCCAAATGTCCTCTAAGAGACAAAATCACATGCATACACCAACACCTAGTTGAGAACCACTGATCCAAAGCAATTAGTTAAATTAGTGTTGTTGTTTTTTTAAATATGAAGTTCAGATATGTGGAAGCTTATTTGCAGTCTAAATCCAGTAAGTTTTTTAAAACCAAAAGATTTTTCATTATTTTCTGGCAAGCTCACTGGGTAGCCAAACCTGGTCTGAACTAACAAAAGGTATTTAAACTCCTTTAACTATCTCACTGTCAGTGTCTACACGTGTTGCAATAGAAATATTTATGTGTTTAATTATAGAATTTGTCCCAGGACCCTCTGGGGTTGGTAAATACTGCATTTCCAAAATCTGAATTCTAAGAGAAATTCCAAAACAGGGTTTTCCAGAAAGGATGATGACTCTATTTAAAAAGCAAATTGATCTTGACCTTTTGCTATTTCTATCATTCTTATACTTTTTTCATGTATTTTTCACAATAAATAGAAAATGTGCTAGGGTATATATTTTTCTGCCCCAAACAAAATAATACATAATGCTGTTAGTTTAGGTTTTTTTCCTCCCGTAAAGAACTTCACTGATATCTGTTCATTTTTATTATGTGGTTGATGGCCTATGCTTTGTATTACCTTGAACATTTGACATCAATTGTAATTTTTTTCTCTTTGACATTGATTTTTTAACCATAGCTACTGAAGACCATCATCTTAATATCTTAAACCAGCGGTCGCCAACCGGTGGTCCACGGACCACTGGTGGTCCGTGAGGTCCAAAAGGTTGGCAACAGCTGTCTTAAACTATATAGAGTGGTTTAAATTGTAATCTATGTTATTGCTATAAACATAAGTCATTTTCTTTGTAATAGGTTGGCATCACCCTCTTCACTGTGTCCCATAGGAAGTCTCTTTGGAAACACCATGAGGTTTGTATTTCTTACATTTCCTTTCTTTTTCTTTTTATCCTCACCCGAAGATATTCTTTCCATTGATTTTTTAGGGGAAGTGGAAGTGAGGGTGGGGGAGAAAGAGAGAGACAGAGACAGAGAGAGAGAAACATCAAATGTGAGAGAGACACATCAATTTTTTGTTTTCCCCATGCACCCCGACCAGGACCGGGGATCAAATTGCAACCCAGGTACGTGCCCTTGACCGGAAATCAAGCCCACAATCTTTCGGTGCATGGACCAGTGCTCTGACCATTGGGCAACACGGGTCAGGGTGGTTTGAGATTTATTTGAGTATATTTCCTTATATACATATACCTTAAGGGAAAAAGTTGATTCTGTTTCAGTCTTATAAAATGAAAGAGGATTTCCTTAAATATTATTATAATTGTCAGTTTTGAAAGTTACAAATATGTAAACAATCCCTTGTTATATACAATGAATATTAGAGAACCAGTTAGTGGTTCTCCAGTTTTAGCTATCACTATTATATAATAACTGACTAAAATTTGCATAATTTTATCACAGCTGTGGCCAAGTAAACTTTTTCTTACCATCCAGTAGTAACAGAAGGGGTAAGAGTCTTCAAAAGGATTAGATCCCCAAAAGTCTAGGGACACTTTTAGTGGAGATCAGGATGACAAGGAAACTGAGTGTTGTCAGCTATGTGCATCATTGCACTGTGATAAAGTAGAATTCATTAGGTAGTCACCACAATTTGCAAAGATATTCTAGTGAGGTTTACACTGTGCAGATATCTTATTCTTGCCATTCCACTAGTGCCACTCTCAAGATGGCAGGCAGTTCTTTTCAATTTTTAGTATACAATGATCAAACCCTAAAAATAAACCCAGTTTAATTCATTTTATTATTCTTTAATAAATGTTTTTATTAATTTCACAGAGAAGAAGGGAGAGGAAGAGAGAGATAGAAACATAGTGATGAGAGAGAATCATTGATTGGCTGCCTCCTGCATGTCCCCTACTGGGGATTGAGCCGGCAACACGGGCATGTGTCCTGACTGTGATCTCCTGGTTCATGGGTTAATGTTCAACCACTGAGCCACACCAGCCGAGCTCATTTTATTTTAATTCCTTCTTTTTTTCTTTCCCCTTCCTGCCTTCCTTCTTATTTTTCCTTCCTAAAAATATAGAAAATTTAGGTAAAAGAAAGGGTCTGAGAAAAGTTGGGACAGTGGTAAGCATATCTTATCCTATGAGGTACATCGCTGTTTGAGCACCTTTTGTATCAAGTACTAGGCTACGATAAGTGTCTGAGGGATTCAGAGTACTATCTTTACCTGCAAGAACCTATAGTTTAGATCAGCAGTCACCAACTGGTGGTCTGCGGACCACTGGTGGTCCGTGAGCTGCGAAAGGTTGGAAACCGCTAGTTTAGATGACAGTGTACAAATGATAAAATGAGCATGGGACTGAAGTCAGAAAACCTGGATTCAGACACCACTGTTTCTGGCATCAGTTGCTTTCTTTGTGTAATAAAGTTATTGATCCTTATCTGCCTGTCTCATAGATTACTTTGAGGATCAAAGAAACAGCCTATCTGAAAGTATTTCATAAGGTGTAGTGAGATTCCATATAGCTGTGTGACTTTTAAAGATAGTTTTGCCCTGGCTGGTGTATCTCAGTAGTTGGAGCATTGGCCTTGGCACCGAAGGTCCCTGGGTTCACTTCCCTGTCAAGGGCACGTACCTGGGTTACAGGTTCGATCCTTTGCCCAGGTCGGTTTGTGCAGGAGGTAACCTATCAAAATGTCTCTCTCACATCAATGTTTTTCTCTCTTCTTTTCTCTCCCCCTCTCCCTTTAAAAAGCAATGGGGAAAAATACCCTCAGGTGAGGATTAACAACAACAAAAGGTAGTTTTTATCTTAGGGCATTATAATTTGTCCATATTTTCATGAATTGAATGAGATTGAATAACTAGATATCAAAGCAGTTTAACATATATCCAAGCCTTTGTGTTTTCTTTTTTTATTTTCATCTGAGCATATGTTTATTGACGTTAGAGAGAGAGGACAGGGGTAGGGTGGGGGAGGGAGAGAGAGAAATGTCAATTGGTTGCCTCTCATATGTGCTCTGACTGGGGATTAGATCCACAACCTAGGTATGTGCCCTGATCGATAATCAAACCCACAACCTTTTGGTATATGGGGTGATGTTCCAATCAAATGAGCCACCCAGCCAGGGCAAGCCTTTGTGTTTTCTTAGAAGTTCATAAACTTAACAGGACAGTGAGAAGTCTTGGGTTTTACCTCTCCTTGTCTTCTGGAGATATGTATAGATGAGTGAAAATAACCATCAGGCCAGTACCATGTGAAGGAGGGATGACAGGAAGTATAGCAAAGTTAGAGCCAGAATAGCTAAGAAATAAGTATAGAAAACAGGAAAACAGAAGTCTTTTCTGCCAATAAAAAGCCACTAAACAGAAGGTTTTATTAATCACTAGAGGCCTGGTGCACGAAATTCGTGCATGGGGGTGGGTCCCTCAGCCTGGAGTGCACCCTCTCCAATCCAGGACCCCTCAGGGGATGTTCAACTGCTGGGACCGGGCCCCAACCAGCAGTTGGACATCCCTTTCGCAATCCGGGACTGCTGGCTCCTAACCGCTCACCTGCCAGCCGGCCTGATTCCCGTAACTGCTCTCCCTTGCCAGCCTGATCCTCCTAACTGCTCTCCCGTGCTGGTCTGATCGCCCTAACTGCTTTCCCCTGCTGGCCTGATTGCCCTGATTTCTCCCAACTGCCGGACTGATCCCCCTAACTGCTCTCCCCTGCCAGCCTGATCCCCCTAACTGCTCTCCCCTGCCAGCCTGATCCCCCTAACTGCTCTCCCCTGCCAGCCTGATCCCCCTAACTGCTCTCCCCTGCCAGCCTGATCCCCCTAACTGCTCTCCCCTGCCAGCCTGATCCCCCTAACTGCTCTCCCCTGCCAGCCTGATCCCCCTAACTGCTCTCCCCTGCTGGCCTGATCCCCCTAACTGCTCTCCCCTGCCCGCCTAATCCCCACTAACTGCTCTCCCCTGCTGACCTGATCTCACCTAACCACCTCTGCCTCGGCCCCGCCACCATGGCTTTGTCCGGAAGGATGTCTGGAAGGTCGACCAGATGATGTCTGGTTTAATTAGCATATTACCCTTTTATTGTTATAGATGTCAGCATAATAAATTCATTTAAAAAAAAAAGAATGTAATAAATGTGTTCAGATTATA
>NW_006286140.1:60418-60754 GCF_000327345.1 Myotis davidii
CTCCTACCCGTTCACCTGCCTGATTGCCCCTAACCTCTCTACCTGTCTGCCTGATCACCCCTAACTGCCCTCCCCTGCCGGCCTGATCTCACCCCTAACTGCCTTCCCCCACCAGCCTGATCTCGCCCCAATTTCCCACCTCTGCTAGCCTGGTTGCCTCCAACTGCCCTCCGCTGCTGGTCTGATCTCACTCCCAATGGCGTTCCCCAGCCAGACTGATCTCACCTCTAACTGCTCTCCCCTGCTGGCCTGATCACACCTGACTGCCTCTGCCTGCCTGATCGCCCCTAATTGCCCTTCCCTGCTGGCCTGATCTCGCCCTTAACTGCCCTCCCC
>NW_006286140.1:60920-65694 GCF_000327345.1 Myotis davidii
CTTCTGCCCTCGCAGTTCACCCAGAGTAGGTTCTGATTGGTCAGTTTCTATGTCAGTCAGCATCAAAAGCTCTACCTCCTAGGCAGCCATTGTTGGCTCCTGGCACTTCACCCAGATTTGGTTCTGATTGGTCAATTTCTATGCCAGTCAGCGTCAAAAGCTCCGCCTCCTAGGCAGCCACTGGCTCCTCGCACTTCACCCAGATTTGGTTCTGATTGGTTGGTTTCTATGCCTGTCAGCATCAAAAGCTCTGCTTCCTAGGCAGCCATTCGCTCCTGGCACTTCACCCAGATTTGGTTCTGATTGGTCAGTTTCTATGCCAGTTGGCATCTACAGGCATATCAATGGGCCTGATCAGAGAGGCGGGGCTGATCAGCAGCCCCAGCAGAGGCCTGAGAGAAAGAGAGGCACGGCTGTTGGCTAGGCCCCAAGAGAAAGAGAGAGGCAAGTGCTGATCAACAGCTGCCACGGAGGCTGTGGATCAGACCCTGCTTCTCCTGGCCTCTCTCTGGCCCTGATCCACAGCCCCCTCTGCAGTCAGTGCTGGGTCGGTGCGCCATGGCAACCCAGTACTGACTTCCAGTCAGTCGAGCCTTTGGTCATTTTGGATGTTACGGACCCTGGCTCTTTATATATAGATTGTCCTGAGTGTCTTTGTTGGATGGGAGATATAGGGATAGCTCTTTTTTTCCTCTGGCAAATAAAAATAAACATAAAGCCTTTACTTAGAGGTTCCAAGCTGACCTAGGAAACATTATTCTGGAAGCATGAAAGGCTGCTGGATTGAACAGACTTGCACTTGTTGCAATTTGACCTATGGTAGCTCAGGCCCTTTGTTGTAGAAAAATTCTAATTTGTGGGATGCTTATAGATTTGGTTTCTTTAAATAGTGAGGAGGTCTAGTGTTTTGATTACAAGCAGAGTTATATTGTTGCTATTTTTTAAAAGAATAGACTTCTTTATTTAGTCTTACCTTGAGAGCTGTATGCGTTTCTGTGTATCAACTTTTAAGAATTTAAGTTTAGTTGCTTAAAATAATCATTTCTAATCATTTACTTGTATAATTATGTCTACATAAATTCTTGACAAGAAGGAAATTCTCTTAGTTATTGATTTCCCCCCTTCTTTCCCACAGTACTACCTGCATATGGATGGCAGAGGCAATTATGAATTTAAACAGATAACAGAAGATACAGTTGAGTTTGGCTCATAGAATCCAGAGAACTGTACCTGCTTCAATGAAATAATTACAGAACACACTTAGAAATGCAAAGTACATTGTAAAATAAAGTTGAGCTTTTTTAAAACCAAGCAGCAAACTAACTAAATATAAAATAATCGAGAACAAGTTGTTAAACCTTTAATATTATGTAGGATATTGCTAATTGTGTATATGTTGGTTTAATTATTAATATGTACTAAGAATGACCTTATTCTTGTGGTTGAAAAACTGCCTAAATTAACTTGGGCTTAAATCAGTGTCACCTGATTCATCTGGGGATATAAGTCATTGGAAGTCAGCTAATTTGACTCATGGCTTTGTCTTTTCCTTCAATGAAGAACCCTGTTTAAAACTGGTGTCATCACATGTCCTGTTATAACAAGATAGTTTTGAGTTTAATTTTCTTGTGCCCCTGATGGTGGGAAGCAAACAAATCATAGTGTATTATCAAAATGCACAGCATCATTGCATACGAGCATTTATTACACAGCGGCAGGTTTCTTTAGCTGCCACAGTTATACTCATTCCTTGTATATGTCCTGGGGTACATTTGACTCCAGGAAAGCCATTTGAATTTCCTTTGGCCAAATAATAAATGTGTCCCTCTCAATCTTCAGTGTTGAGTTATTTTAAGGGTTTTTACAAAAAGTATACCCAGTCTTGCTTACAAAAGGTGGTTACTATGTTTCACACTTACTCTTCCCAATGTTTGGGATATTAAAACACAAAGTCTTTAAATGTCAAGTTCAAGGTCTTAGATGTTTAGATTTTTTAAAAGAATCACGAATTTGTGTACATTAAAGCCCATTCATTAGAAGTGTGGTGGTTACATGGTGTGAAACTCCAAATGAGTCATAAGAATGCACTACATGAACGAACGCACTGAGTATACAACATTATCACTACCTTTGATTGTGATTTTATGTTTAAAAAATGTTATAAAAATATTATGCACATGGGTGAATTATGTTCCCTAGGTACTGTTTTATCTCCATGAATTTTTCATAGCTTTTTAATATTTGGATTATTATGTTGAACTATCTTAAGAGAAATCAATTTCACCTTACCAGACCACCATTAATGACCACATCTATTATTTTCACAGGGAGAACTGAAACTGAATATTATAAATAAGCTAGATATGAAATCAGTCTTATCAAATGGGGGTTCAGAAAGGGACATTCTTTATTGTTTCTGCATAGCTGGTTTTGTTTTGTTGCAGAATTAATCATAAGAATTATCATCTATGAAAGTAAAACTTGATTTACTGATTCCATAATATATAACATTCACCAAATGAGTCATAAGAATGCACTACATGAACGAACGCACTGAGTATACAACATTATCACTACCTTTGATTGTGATTTTATGTTTAAAAAATGTTATAAAAATATTATGCACATGGGTGAATTATGTTCCCTAGGTACTGTTTTATCTCCATGAATTTTTCATAGCTTTTTAATATTTGGATTATTATGTTGAACTATCCTAAGAGAAATCAATTTCACCTTACCAGACCACCATTAATGACCACATCTATTATTTTCACAGGGAGAACTGAAACTGAATATTATAAATAAGCTAGATATGAAATCAGTCTTATCAAATGGGGGTTCAGAAAGGGACATTCTTTATTGTTTCTGCATAGCTGGTTTTGTTTTGTTGCAGAATTAATCATAAGAATTATCATCTATGAAAGTAAAACTTGATTTACTGATTCCATAATATATAACATTCAGTTTTTACCACTCTTTAACAAACTTGTATACTTAATTTCTGTTCAGTTTGTTTTTTTTTTAAATCAGATATTCTATACACTCTTTGCTTGTTCTTTTTATTCTGGTATCTAAATAATGGGTAGTTCATACAGCCTTGACTTGAAAAAAACAAAAATAAATTAACATTCAGAAAGCCTTTTTTGCACCCAATGTTTCTTTTTTTGAAAAGTTGTGTCAAATGTGGTTTTAATGAAATGAATTTGTCTTTTAGAAAAGCCAGTTAAAACCTTTAGTGTACCTGACAGATGCTACCAAATAGCCAGGAGACCTTAAAATATATTACTAGTCCTGGGAAAGATTTTAAGGCATTCGGGAAGTTTGAGATTTTCAGATTTCTAGATTGCCCCAAACCAATAGCTGCCTCCCAGTCCTCTCTATAGTGGATTCTTACTATTAGAATTATTTTCTTTCTTTTTTAATTTAACAAATATTAAAGCACCTCACCACCTGGGTCATGGGAGGCGCCTCCTGGGGAGTCACAGTGCACAGTAACGGGAGGTGTTTCGATTGTTTCCCAAGTGATGGACCACAGAGCATTGTCTTCCCATAATTCCTGTGAGCATTTTGTATAAATTGCACAGGAAGATGGAAGTTTAATCTGAAGAATAAACTAAAAAATAAGAACTTCCATCCATGAGCAACACACTGCATATTAAGTATCATTCTGTGTTGCATACCAAACTTCTACTTTTTATATAATCAAAAATTTTTATGTAAGCAACTAAGATTGTTTGCTATGCATTAACAGAACAAATGTGACTAGAGTTTGCTACTGCAGGGGAAGCATAAGTTTACTTCTGCCCTCTTAGGGTTTTTGGCTGGGCCTGAGAATTAAATTGACATAAAACAGATTAACAGGAAAAAATCATGAAAGTTTAAGTTTTACGTGAAACTGGATCCCTCATGAGGATATGAAGACCCAAAGAAGTAGCAGAACCTAAAGGCTTTTTTATACTAGGTTGAACAAAGAGAGGCAATTGTGGGAAAGTAAACAGGAGGCTAAAGGAAGGTAAGAATTCTTTTAATCAGGTTTGTGTAGAATTCTCTGAGGGTCAACATCCTGTCCTTGGTGCTAATGTTACTTCTGGTGCAGGAGGGCATCTTCCCTGTGGGGTTTATCTCCTGTTTTCAGGAACAAAAAGAGGAGAGTCCGAGTGCTCCTGTTTCACCTGCTGTTTTTTTATTTTCAGTGCCTTTAGCTCAAATAAGCCAAGGTGGCATATGTTGGGGTGGCATATTCTGCCACCCTTCACCTCCTTACTCCTTAATGATTAGCATTTGGCTTTTAACTGTGGAGATACAGCATCTGTCATTTTTTTAAATAATTTTTAACTTTTAAATTTAGTGTTTAAAACTGTAATTTGCCTAAAAGCAATGAATTTTCTTCTATCAGACAGACTTTAGCATCATTAGTTGTAGAAAACTGTTTACACTTTTACCTACATCGGTAATTTTTCCTTTGTGAAGAACTGAAATGTTCTGACCTATAAACATGTCATATGCATGTCACTTAAAAAAATATCCAATACTAAAAATTACCAAAAAGCAGTCCTTTCCCACTCACCAGGGCAACCATTCTTCTGTTTTGTGGTGATTACTTTTTATTTTTAAACAATATGCTAGCTATTTCTTGATTTACCAGTTTAGACATTCCTATTACCCATATTTCTGCCTCATTCCCCACATATAGTTAAGTCATTTTTAAAAATTTGCAAACACTTAATATATATATATTATTTATATTAAGTGTTTGCAAATTTTTAAAAATGAC
>NW_006286140.1:65841-70945 GCF_000327345.1 Myotis davidii
CACAGTCCGCTCACCGGCCCCGCCCCCTGCCGCCACCGCTGGTAGGGGCCTGCGTGCTGGGGGCAGCTCCTGTGTTGAGTGCCCCCTGGTAGTCAGTGCACATCATAGCGACTGGTCGTTCTGCCATTCAGTCAATTTGCATATTGGTTTTATTATATAGAATAACACATATGCAGAAAAGCCCATAAACCTTAAGCTCAATAAGTTTTTAGAAAGTGCACATTCTCATTACCACCCCCGAAATCAAGAAATCACGGTCTCACCTCAAAGTCCTCCCTCTGACCATTTTTCAATTATTAGCCCCTAAAAGCCATTCTGACTTTTATCACATAAATTAGTTTGCCTATTTTTGAACTCCATGTGTATTGCACACCCTTTTGTGTATGGCTTCTTTCCCTTGACTTACCCTCAACTTTCTGAGACAGATCCATGGTAGATGTGGCAAGAGTTCCTTCACTTCTATTGCTCCATCATATGATAGTCCATACAGGATTCATCTTACCAATGATGGCCATTGGGTTTTCTGTTTGGAGCAATTACGAATAGTCCATATAAACGTTTGTATGCATGTCTTTGGTGCACACATGCATTTTTGAAATGGAACATGTTCAGCTTTGTTATGTACTGCCCAATTGTTCTCCAAAGTAGTACTGTTTCTATACTCTACTGTAAATGTATGAGAATTCTAGTCTTTCTAGTCCTTGCCAATGCTTGGTATTGTGAGTGGGTTTATTTTATTTTTACTTATGTATTTTTAGCTATTAATAGTATGTTATTGGCTTCATTTTGCATTTCCCTGATCAGTAATGAGCTTGAACTCATTTCATGTTTATTGGTCATTTGTATATCCTCTTAAAAAAAGGTTGAGAAACGAAGGAGAAAAACAAATGGGACTACATCAAAATAAAAAACTGTTGCACAGCAAAAGAAACCATCAACAAAATGAAAAGGGAGCCCACTGTGTGGGAGAACATATTTGCCAATGATACATCTGATAAAGGGTTAGTTTCCAAAATATATGAGGAACTCCTACAGCTTAACAAAAGGAAGACAATCCAGTTAAAAAATGTACAAAGGACCTAAATAGACACTTCTCCAAAGTGGACATGCAGATGGCCAAGAGACATGAAACAATGCTCAAAGTCACTGATCATCAGAGAGATGCAAATTAAAATGACAATGAAGTATCTCCTCACACCTATCAGAATGGCTACCAAAAAAAAAAAGGACCAGTGCTGGCGATTATGTGGAGAAAAGGGCACCCTAGTACACTACTAGTGCGAATACAGACTGGTGAAGCCATTACGGAAAAGAGTGGAGTGTCCTCAAAAAATTAAATATGGAACTGCCATGTGACCCAGTGATCCCACTTCTAGGAATATATCCTAAGAAACCCGAAATACCAATTAGAATGAATGTATGCACCCCTATGTTCATAGCAGCGCAATTTAAAATAGCTAAGATCTGGAAACAACCCGTGCCCATCAGTAGACGGGTAGATAAAAAAGCTGTGGTACATTTACACCATGGAATACTATGCAGCAGTAAAAAAGAAGACTCTCTTACCCTTTGAGACAGCATGGAGGGACCTGGAGAGTATTATGCTAAGTGAAATAAGCCAGTCAGAGAAAGACAAGTATCACATGATCTGGCATGTGGAATCTAATGAATAAAATAAACTTGAAGAAAATAGATCCAGAGACATAGAAACATGGAACAGACTGTGAAATCTCCGAGGGCAGGAGTGGGTGGGAAGAGATCAAACAAAGAGCTTATATGTATATATGCATAACCCATGGACACAAACAATAGGATGGTGAAGGCCTGGGGTAGAGGGCAGGGTGGGCTTGAAGGGCTCAATGGGGGCAAAAGGACAGAACTAAGGAGATGGTGATGTGGGACACTACCCATTAGGGCAGGGGGGGGCAAACTTTTTGACTCGAGGGCCACAATGGGTTCTTAAACTGGACCGGAGGGCCGGAACAAAAGCATGGGTGGAGTGTTTGTGTGAACTAATATAAATTCAAAGTAAACATCATTACATAAAAGGGTACGGTCTTTTTTTTCAATAGTTTTATTCATTTCAAATGGGCCAGATCCGGCCCGCGGGCCGTAGTTTGCCCACGGCTGCATTATAGAGCGTTGGCCTGTGGACTTCCAGGGGTAAAGGAGATATCCAAGGGGCTGGTGTCTAGGAATGTTGCTCAGCAGCAATTGTTCCGAAGGGCAACTGTGGTTGTCTACTATTAGCAGATGTTAGATTCAGTGTTGTGGGGTATGTAAAGCAGGTGGGCTCTGATTGGCTAAAAATAAAGCTTTGCCCTCTGGTTTAGCTCAGTGGATAGAGCGTTGGCCTGTGGACTGAAGGATCCCAGGTTCAATTCTGGTCAAGGGCATGTACCTTGGTTGTGGGCATATCCCCAGTTGGAGGTATGCAGGAGGCAGCTGATCGATGTTTCTCTCTCATCGATGTGTCTAACTCTCTATCCCTCTCCCTTCCTCTCTGTAAAAAAAATCAATAAAATATATTAAAAAAAATAAAAATAAAGCTTTTTGGACTATAAAGCAGTTGGGTTTGTGAGGATTTGGGTTTGGCACTGGCAAGCTTTGGGCTAATGGTCCCAGCCCACTGAAGAAGTCAACACCATGAGGATCATTATAGGCTAATACAGAGGGAGCATCTCTGGGCCATCTTTGGCATAGTTCTGCGACCAGTAGAATGCAGCATAAGTTCTAGTTAAATCATTTTAAATGAACAATCAATGTTTGCTTTGTGATGAATGTGCAGTAGTCCCCCCTTATCCCATTTCGCTTTTTACAGTTTCAGTTATCACTGTCAGCTGCAGTCCAAAATAGTAATGGAACGTTCCAGAAATAAACAATTCATGAGTATTGAATTATGTCAGTCTAAGTAGTGTGGTAAAATTCTGCACCATCCTGCTCCATCCCACCCAGGACTGAATTATCCCTTTGTCAGGCATCTTCACACACTAAACTCTATCCAACTGTTAGTCAATTAGTAGCCATCTCAGTTATCAGATCCATGGTGGGGGTATTCAAGTAGCCCTTATTTACACTTGATAATGGCCCCAAAGAGCAAGAGTAGTGACACTGGCAATTCAGATATACCAAAAAGAAGCCATCAAGTCCTTCCTTTAAGGAAGGATGTTTAGGTATGCATGTTTAGGAAAACATATAGCATATATTGCATATGATATGTTGCTATCCGTGGTTTTAGGCATCCCTGGAGGAATCCTGGAAGGTATCCCTTGGGGATAAGGGGGAGGGAGGGACTGTAAATAGTATTTTTCACTGCACAGCCAAATAGAGAAGTGTGAATTCTTTTTAAAAATATTTTTATTGATTTCTGAGGGAGAGAGAGAGAGAAACATCAATGATGAGAGAGAATCACTGATCAGCTGACTCCTGCATGCCCCACACGGGATTGAGCCCATAACCCAGGTATGTGCCCTGACTGGGAATTGAACTGGACCTCCTAGTTCATAGGTCGATGCTCAACCACTGAGCCACGCTGGCCAGGCAAGAAGTGTGATTTTTTACTATCTTTTCCCTTTAGTCTCAGATTGCCTTCCTTTTTTTTTTTCTCAACTTTGCTCTATCTGCCATAAATCTCTTAACAGATAAAAGTCCTTAATTATTTTCATTTGTGCCATCACATCCATGTCCTTTTCTTCCCAGAGATGTTCTTCCCGGTCTTCTGTCCCCCTCCTCCACCCAGGCTCTGTAGGTGAGCTGTCAGTCTGACACGGAGCTCTCTTGTGTTGGACCCCATGTTGTCCTCTGCTGGAGTTTACATCTTTATGTACTGGAACATGTCCTACGGAGCTTCCTGGGAAAGGGGACATGGCAGGGAAACTCTTTGAAGTCTTGTATGTCTGGAAATAGTCTTATTCTGTTATGCCTGGTGGGGAGTTCAGCTGGAATGCTTAATTGAACCTGAAGATCATTTTCTCTTAAAAATTTTTATAGTTATTTTCCTCTTCTATTTGTTTTCTTATATCCAGTTTGTTGTTGAAAAGTTCAGTGTTCTGATGCCTGTTCCTATGCACGTGCCTATGACTCTCCTGTCTAGAGCAGGGGTGGGCAAACTTTTTGACTCGAGGGCCACAATGGGTTCTTAAACTGGACCGGAGGGCCGGAACAAAAGCATGGATGGAATGTTTGTGTGAACTAATATAATTTCAAAGTAAACATCATTACACAAAAGGGTACGGTCTTTTTTTTTTTTTTTTTTAGTTTTATTCATTTCAAACGGGCCGCGCGGGCCGTAGTTTGCCCACGGCTGGTCTAGAGTATCTCCTTTGCTGTATCTGGCAGGTCCTTAATCTCCAAGAAGGCAGATTAACTTTCTTCCTCCCTTTCCTCCTCCGAACAGAATATGGCTCCCTTTTCAACATGGACACATTTATATGTCTTTGTCCACTAGTTACTGAAATCTCTAGTCCATTAATTTACTCGCTCCTTTTCTCTTTGTCGCTATGGATTGAAACCTTTGCAGTTTACCTAGTATCATGTTAGTGGGGTCTTGGGAAGGAGAGAAGAAACATATGTTTCATCTTTAACTGGAAGTCCATATAGACTTTTTGAAGTCTATATTTATATATATTTTTCCACATAAGATTGCATATTTTAGCATTAAAGAGGATAATGTATTTAAGAAAACTCAAAATGAAGAATGAGTGATGATTCTGAGATATTCGTTAGAAGGTCAATTTCACGGTGATTTTGTAAAGTAGACTCACAAAGTTACTTAGAGCTCTGTTGACTCAGATAAAGCTTCTCTTGCTAGTTCTTAGAGTGGAAAGGGAAGCTCAGTAATCTGGTCATCCTGTTTCTCTGAAAATGCTTTTAAAAGTTAACAATCAACCCAAATAAAAATATAGATATTGCCCATATTTTAAACGCTGTCTTTTCTTTAAAAAGGTAAATTAATTGGCCAAACTCTTCTTTTAGCCAAAGACATTTTGCCAAATAGTTTTCAGTTTTGGATGCTTGAGGCAACACAAAATGCCAAACTTTGCCAAACACACATATTTTTGGCATTATTGTATGCCCAAGACATGATTTTAATGACGCAAGCATT
>NW_006286140.1:70987-77206 GCF_000327345.1 Myotis davidii
CTCCTCTTTGTTCTCCCCTCTGCCCAATTAACTCTGTATCCTTTAGCTGGCATTTTAGATACCCCTTCCAAGTCCAAGCTAGATGGCCCTACGTGAGTCCGCCCAAACACCCTATACTTTCTATGTCATAATATTTATCTCCTATTATAATTACTTGTTTGTCATTTTATTCTATAAATGCATGAGCTCTAATAGAGAGCTGGCATTATGCCTCTTGTATTTTAATCAAATCCACAATGCCTGGCACATAGCACTTGCTAAGTATTAGGATAAATGAATGAATAAGTGAGTGAATCCAAATGCATGAGTATTGTTCTTACTAAGGAATTTATGATCTAGTAAAGGGGCCACAGCAGGTAAAGAACTCTTCTGCACAATATTAGGGACCTTAAGCAGGACTTTTGAGAGTGCAGTGATGAGGCAGGGAGAAGACGCTGGGAATTCGAGAGAGGAAGGCTCCTAGGTGAGGTCCAGGAGGCAGGATGAACAGTCTGGAAGGATGGGGAGGTAGAAACAGCACACATGACTCAGTGGAGTTGAGGCATCAAAGCTTTTGGTCTTTACAAAGCTGTGGATTGAGGCAGAGGTTGTCAAATAATTGTCTTTGGGAAATGTGTAGTATTTGCCAAAGGGCCAGGCTCTCTTTTACCTTTGTCATGGATTATTAACCGGCTGATAGTTCAGTCTAATAAACAGCATCTTCTCACCAAGGCTGTGCAGTTCTATCCATTGGTGTCTGTGCTCCTTCTCCACCCCCGCCCCCCCACAACGCCCCACACTGCTTTTGTAAAGTCAGGACCAGTAGGCTAAATGGTTGGGGAAATCACAGAGAGCGAAGTGTCTCAGGTCTCTGTGAGCACACACAGCTGGCCAGTGCGATTCTGCTCCAGAGGTCTTGGTGCGGCCTGAGAATTTCCCTCTCTAACTAGCTCGCATCATGCTAAGCCCCCAGACTACACTTTTTAAGAAGCAGGATCTGGGGTGGGAGTTCTAGCTGGGGACTAAAGAGACCTTCACAGGCGGCCTTGCAGCAACTTGGAGAAGGTTCTCTGGTTCAGTGATTCCAGGCTAAGCATTCTGGTCAAGTTGTCGATCCTCCGCAGGAACTGAAGATGGCGCCACAGTGTTAGTTATAAAGGACACTCCCAGTCTCAAATGTTAATATGCGAAGAAAAGAAAAGCATTTTCCTGCCCCTCTGACTGTTTACATTTCTTATTCTCTGGCCTGATATAGGCTCAAAGAAAACGTGTTACTTTGCAGATGGAGCACAGTTATTTGGTGGTCTTTGAAAATACGGCTGAAAAAAGTTTATGTCAAGAAACTTTTTAAAAGCTTTTTTAGAACCCTGTTTTGTTTTATTAAAGAACTTTACATTTTATTTAATTTATTTTTAAATTTATTTTTAAATTACAGTTTACATTCGATATTACTTTGTATTAGTTTCAGGCATACAGCACAGTAGTTAGACAATCATACTTTGCAAAGTGATCACCCCAATATTTCCAGTACCCACCGGGCACCAGACATAGTTATTACAATATTTTTGGGTATATTGCCTATGCTGTACTTCACATCCCTGAGACTATTTTGTAGCTGCCAATATGTACTTCTTAATCCCTTCACCTTTTTCACCCAGTTCCCCAAAGCTCCCCCCTCTGGTCTGTATCTATGGGTCTGTTTTAATTTTATTTGTTCACTTATTTTGTTCTTTAGATTTCACAGATAAGTGAAATCATATGGTATGCTATTAGTTTCAGCTGCTCACTCCATTTGCTCCGGGACACGACCTGGGACGCGTCTGCCTATATCGCCGCCATCTTCTTCTCCAACAATACACCTTTGTTCATTTTTTTTCTTAATGGCAGAGTAATATTCCAACAGTACAGAGGGTTTTCAAAAAGTTAAAAATGGAACTGCCTTATAACCCAGCATTCCACTTTTGGGTATATATTCGAAGGACTCAAACACTAATTCAAAAGAATATATGCATACCTATGTTCACTGAGGTGCTATTTACAATAGCGAAGATACGGAAGCAACCTAAATGCCCATCAATAGATAATTGAATAAAAAAATTGTGATACATATATGCAATGGAATTTTAGAATCCTATTTTAAAGTTTATTAAATTTTGTGTATTCAAGATGAAACACAACTTCTCAGTTTCAAAATTCTTAAATTATATTTTTTTATTGTCCCTAGGGAATGTATGTGTGTGTGTGTGTGTGTGTGTGTGTGTGTATGGCTAATATGCTAAGTGTATGACTGTCCTGGTCACTATGGCATGCACTGACCACCAGGGGGCAGATGCTCAATGCAGGAGCTGCTGTGACGTGCACTGGCCATTTACAGAGAAATGGCACCGCGGCCCTGCCACTGACAAAGCAACACTCAGCTTCCCCCAAGTGGGACACAGGCCCCGCCACCACCCTGGAGCAACACCCCACCAAATCACAGCCAACGCTGCCAAGACCCCGTGGCACAAAATACAGCCCACAGCCCAGCCCAGCAGGGAAACGGTGGCTGTGGGTGCCGGGTAACGACATCACATAACAACGCCTGGCTTCCTCTCCCTAGCCAATAGCCCCCTTGGAGTTTCTTTGGCCTAGGAACACGGCTTGCTTTATAGCCAGGTGCAAAGATTTTAGTTTAATCAAATGTTTGTGAAGCATTTTCCCAGGCCTCATCTCATTTGATCTTCACAGAAGTCCTGGAGTAGGTAGACAGAAGACTTGGTAGAATCCTATTTTCTTTTAACTAGCCGGAAAACGGAGACTTAGAAAGTTTAGAAACTTGACCCAACTGAAAAGAAGTAAGAAATGGTGGACCTTGAAAATGCCTTCAGGTTTTCTCACTGCACAGAATATAGTTAAACACTGCTGCGGTTAAATATTTTACCTTTTGTTCTCCCTGGATGATCTCCAATAATAATCTGCTTCGTGTTGATATTTACCGCTGTGTTGCTGACAATTACCTGAAAGAGAAGTTGGGGTGCTTCACTGGGCTGGTGACTCCCACATGTGCGATACATATAAAGCTCTCATTGGCGCCAATCGCACGCATGTGTTTCCATCTGTCATTGTTGATCGTGAATTTGATTGACACTTCTATTATAGAGAAAGGGTGAGTAGCAATATTAAAATATTTCTTCTAATTAATTGCCTTTCAATGTGCACAAACAAACTCAAGCACCGGCCCACTAGTTATTTATAATTGTTCATTATTGAGGCTAAAAGGAATTGAAGAGCGTTAGAACAATTAGTGCACTTGGCAACCAAGAAAACAGCCTTGAATTTTGCTTAAGTTCTCTTGCGTTTCTGTTCCTCACTATAGGACCAATCCTAACAGACCCTAATGTGACAAACCTCTGGGGAGTGTGCAGTCTAAGATGGAGATCTTGTCTCTGCTTTATGTATTCTGAATTTGATTTTGGCTTCACAGAAGGCTGCATTCTGACTCTCCAAGGTCTAGGAATGCCCCATTTGGGTCTATAGTTACTCCCAGCCTCTGACTGCAGTAAATAATAGATTAAGCCAGTGGTTCTCCAACTTTATTGTGCACTAGAATCACATGAAGGGCTTATTTTTAGACACAGATGGCTGATCCCCATCTTACACCACTCAAAAAAATTAACTTGAAATGGATTAAAAACTTAAATGTAAGACCTGAAACCATGAAACTCCTAAGAGGAAACATAGGAAAAAGCCCCTTAACGTGGGTCTTAGTCATGAGTTTTTGGAAAGTATACGTAAAAAACAAGCAACAAGATAAAAAAATAAGTGGAGCTACATCAAAATAATAGGCTTCTGCATAACAAAACAAACCATCAACAAAGTGAAAAGTCAATCTATGGAATGGGAAAAAAATGTTCGCCAACCATATATCTGATAAGGGATTAACATCCAAAATATATAAAGAACTCGTACAACCGAATAGAAAATAAAAATAAAAATAAAAAAAATTCCAATTAAAAATGTGCATGTGTAAAGGATCCAAATTGACATCTTTATTAAGAAGATATATGAGCCGAAACCGGTTTAGCTCAGTGGATAGAGCATTGGCCTGCGGACTCAAGGGTCCCAGGTTCGATTCTGGTCAGGGGCATGTATGTACCTGGGTTGCGGGCACATCCCTAGTGGGAGATGTGCAGGAGGCAGCTGATTGATGTTTCTCTCTCATCGATGTTTCTAACTCTCTATCTCTCTTCCTTTCTCTCTGTACAAAATCAATAAAAATATATTTTTTTAAAAAAAGAAGTTACTTTAAAAAAAAAAGAAGATATATGAATGGCCAACAGATTCATACACAGATACTCAGTTTCACTAGTGATTATTAAATGCATATTAAGACCGCAATGAGATATCACCTAGCACCTGTTAGAATGGCTGTTATCAAAAAGGCAAAAGATAACAAATACTGGTGTGGATGTGGAGAAAAGGAAATCCTTGTGGTCTGTGGGTGGGTTGTAAACTGGCACAGCCACTTTGGAAAACAGCATGGCGGTTCCTCAGAAAATTTAAAATAGAAGCACCATGTGATCCAGCAATCCAACTGCTGGGAGTATATCGAAAGGAATGGGAGCACAAACTCAGAAAACTACATACTCATGCTCATAGCAGCTTTACTTACATACCAACACACGGAAACAACCTAAGTGTCCGTGGACAGATGAATGGATAAAGAGATGAATGGACAAAGACCACAGGATTTCCTTTTCTCCACATCCGCACCAGCATCTGCTATCTTCTGCCTTTTGGATAGCAGCCATTCTAACAGCACATTTTTATGTACCTGTTGGCCATTCATATATCTTCTTTATCCATTCCAGATGAGGAATGGAAATTCTACCATTTTCAAGAACATGGATGGACCTTGAAAGTAGTAAGTGAAATAAGTCAGACACAGAAAGACAAATACTGTATGACCTCACTTATATGTGAAATCTAAAAATAAACACACACACACACACACACACACACACACCAAAAAAAGGAAGAAAAAAAAAAGAAACCAGATTTGTGGTTACCGGAGGTGGGAGGTGAGATTGGAAGAAGATGGTCAAAAGGTGCAAGCTGCCCAGCCTGTGTGGCTCAGTGGTTTGGTATTGACCTATGAACCAGAGATCATGGTTCGTTTCCTGGTTGGGCACATGCCCAAGTTTTGGACTCGATCCCCAGTGTGGGGCATGCAGGAGGCGGCTGATCAATGATTCTCTCTCATCATTGACGTTTCTATCTCTCCCTCTCTGAAATCAATAAAAACATATTTTTTTAAAAAGGTATAAACTTCCAGTTAGAAGGTAAATAAGTACTAAGGATGCCATATATACAACATGCTGACTATAGCTAACACTGCTGTATGATATAGGAAAGGTGTTAAGAAAGAGAGAGTAGATCCTGAGTTCTCATCAAAGGAGACATTTTCTTTTCTTTGTAGTGTATCTATATGAGATGATGGAGGATAAATTAACCTATTGTGGCAATCATTTGACAATATGTGTAAATCAAACCATCATGCACACACCTTAAATTTAGACAGTGATGTATGTCAATTATGTCTAAAAAATCACCTTGGAGAAAACCACACAGATCACTAATTCAGTAGGTCTGAGGTCAGGGTCACAAATTTGCTTCTGTAAGAAGCTCTAAGGTGATGCTAACGCTGCTGGTCTGGGGACCACGCGAAGACCCAGTGGCTAAAGCTCACAGTGTAACGAAGCAATGGTCTGGAAGTATCCACGGAAATAAACAAATTTCTTCAGGGAATTAGATTTGCACACAAGATTTAATCTTTGCCTCCATGCAGACAGTTTCCCTTTCAAAGAAAAGAGCATGACTTAGCTGTTCATGGAGGGAAAGTAAGAGGATACTAAAAATGTGGACAAGGGGGAACCCAAGCGTGGAGTGAAGGGTAGGAAGGATAAGTGGGTGTGTCGGGAAGGCACGGGGCCTACCCTACAGCATGAGGTCAGATTTAGGACAGAAGACTCCTTTTCTGTCTTCCCACCAAACCCTCTCACAACAACTGCTGAGTGAAATTCCACCTTTACTGTCTCATTCTTTGTATTTGAAGAGTATGACTCTTGGTTAAATATGATTGAAAGGAGTTTTTAGGGGTAAAATAGGTAGGTTTAGGGAGTTTTAAAAATAAAGAGGGTCCATGGGGGAAGGAGACACAGTTGGCTGGGGACCTGGAGCTGGCAAGGAACTAAAGGCTCC
>NW_006286140.1:77545-87392 GCF_000327345.1 Myotis davidii
TGTACCACCTTTTGTCCGTGGCTTCATTCTTCAAATCCACCTGGACAAGAACCGGGAAAGAAACCACCGTTGCATCCTGCCCAGAGAAGAAACCACGCATTTCAGTTTGGTTTCTGCCTTTCATTATTATGAGCCATTAACATTTTAATGGGAGTGAATTTTAAATCTTTTCTGTAGTTGGGGTGGTGAAATGACTGGGGGAAGGAGACACAGTTGGCTGGGGACCTGGAGCTGGCAAGGAACTAAAGGCTCCACAGCCTATGGGGAGAGGAAGACACCCATTCACAGAAGACCGGGGAAAGACACAGGGAGTAGAGAAACAGAAGGGAGAAAGAGGAAAACAGATTTCACAGGGAGTGGAGAATTCTGCCACAGAAGGGAGAGAAAAGGAGGGGGCCCAGGTGGGGTTTGTGCTTTGAAGCTGCTATAGTGACCAATAAGAAGGGAATATCAAAAGACAAAGAACTGCAGCCTTTATAAATCTTAGGAAAAAGGGGCTTTGGGGCTACCCCTTTGGGAGCCCCTCCCCATGTGGGAGTCTGTACTTGTTTCCAATAAATTTCCACCTTTCCATATATGTACCACCTTTTGTCCGTGGCTTCATTCTTCAAATCCACCTGGACAAGAACCGGGAAAGAAACCACCGTTGCATCCTGCCCAGAGAAGAAACCACGCATTTCAGTTTGGTTTCTGCCTTTCATTATTATGAGCCATTAACATTTTAATGGGAGTGAATTTTAAATCTTTTCTGTAGTTGGGGTGGTGAAATGACGTCCTGTGGAATATCTACCTATGCTTTTCCCTGGTGTGTTCTTTACCCATGACCCTCCTGGTTCAGTCCGTCACAGTGCTGTGGTCATTGTCTCAGGGAGAGAAACAGCAGGTGAAAGCAGAGAAGAGTAGAATCTGCCCTGGTTCAGGATAGGATTACAGCACAGATAACAGACTTAAAAGAGAACATGGAGGGAAGATGTTTATAGAGGTTTCAGTCAAGGTGGCGGACTAGGTGGATGCTGTACTTGTCTCCCCCACCAAAATGACAGCTAAATTGCGGAGCAATCAACCTGGATAACCATCTGAAGACTAGCTGACCAGAAGTTCTATAACTAAGCATATAAAGAGGGAGCCACGAAGAGGCTGGTAGGAGGGTCAGAGACACAAAACGGGCTGGCCCCACCCCCACATGTGGAGGTTGAAAATCTAGGGGGACATCTCACTTGCAGAGGCTCCCCCTGAGGAGTGGGGTCTCAACCCCACACTGGGCTCCCCAGCCTGGAACGTCAGTGCGGGGAGGAGAAGCCCCTATAACATCTGGCTGTGAGAATCAGCAGGGATTCCTCTCTCTGTCCTGGTGAGGCAGAAGGCTGCTGGAAACCCCGTCACCCTCTTAAAAGGCCAGTGCTCAAGCTCTCCCTCACAGGCACTCACCTTGGGCTCTGGTGGGGACAGTGGCTCAGGGATGAGAGAGGAGCACCAGAGACATGCAAGGAGAGGCTGAGTTGTGTGGCTTCAGTGCAGGGGCTGGTGGGAAGGCTGCCTGTCAACACTGCCCTCCTGTTGGCTGACAGATGCCATCTTTCCTGGGTCAGGCAACTCCCCCCCGCCCCCGCCTCCTCCGCCACCAAATCTGAATGTACAGTAGTCTGGTGAACTCGAGCTCCATGATGACTCCCTGAGATATCACCCCACCCAACTTACCAGTAATCAGCCTAGGCCAGTGATGGCGAACCTATGACACGCGTGACACGCGAACTCATTTTTTTGGTTGATTTTTCTTTGTTAAATGGCATTTAAATATATAAAATAAATATCAAAAATATAAATCTTTGTTTTACTATGGTTGCAAATATCAAAAAATTTCTATATGTGACACGGCACCAGAGTTAAGTTAGAGTTTTTCAAAATGCTGACACGCCGAGCTCAAAAGGTTCGCCATCACTGGCCTAGGCTCACGCTGGAGTCTTTCTTTAAAAACTTGAGAAATTCTGCTTAAGCTTGAGAGTGCTGGAGCCCTTCAGGGATGGCTGAGTTGCATGACTTGCAGGTAGGGGTTAGAGGGACGGCTGCCATTGTTCCCCGGTTGAGCCCTCTCTCAGTGTGGCAGAAGGGTGCCTTTTTCTTGTGTAGAGGCTTCCCCCAATGGCCAAATCTGAACCTGCATTAGTCTGGTGAATCCCTGAGACCCCACCCTACCCAGCTCCTTTATGACCCATGGCTCTTCTGGAGACAACCAGCCTAGGCCTGCATTGTAGTCTTTATTAAAAAAAACCTCTGGTCAAGCTTGGAGGGTGCTGGAAACGTAAAGGGGAAATTTAATTGTGTGTCTTCAGGATGAGGGCTGGAGTGACAGCTATCGGCTCTGGGCTGAGCCATCCACCTAGATAGCCAAACCAAATTCTGTATTAGCTGCTCTCTCTCCAGATGCCAGCCTACTAGCTGGCCAGTAACCTACTTTTACACTATTTAGACAAAGAAGGCTTTGTGCCAATAGTTCCATCAATCATATTGGCTACTGAAGGGCACAGTGTACTGTGTGTCCTTGCACCCGCTCATGGTATCTTGGCCTGATTAGGATTCTCAGGCTCAGAGTCCTTAAACATTTTGTTTAGGCACATGCCCAGAGCTACCTTTGGCCATTCTAGTGTATTGATAACAAGGTCTCTGTACTTCCACTGGCCTAGACTATCCAGGGACCTGACACGGTTCCCACACCATAAAAAAAGAACCTGTAAGAAATGAAGTCTACAACAACCAAAACAAAGAATACACTAGAAGAAATCAACAGCAGATTAGATGAAGCAGAGCATCAAATCAATGTTTTATAAGATAAAGTAGAAGAAACACCTAATCAGAACAACAACAAAAAATTATTTTTAAATGAGGATAGCCTAAGGGACCTCTGGGACAACATAAAATATAACAACATCTGCATCATTAGAGTACCAAAAAAAAGAAGAGAGAGAATAAGGGATCAAGAACCTATCTGAAAAAATAATGACTAGAAGCTTTCTAGACCTGGCAAAGAAAATAGACATACAAGTCCCAGAATTGCAGAGAGTGCCATACAAGATGAACCCAAACAGGCCCAAACCAAGACACATCATTAAAATGGCAAAGGTTGAATAAAAAAAAAATCTTAAAAGCATATAAAGAAAGACAGTAGCCTACAAGGGTGCTCCCATAAGACTGACAGCTAATTTTTCAACAAACACTTTTAAGGGCAGAAGGAATTGGCAGGTAATATTTAAAGTGATGCAAAGCAAGGACTTACAACCAAGATTACTCTACCTGCCAAGGCTATCCTTTAAAATTGAAGGTGAAACAAACAGCTTCCCAGACAAGAAAAAGCAAAAGAAGTTCATTACCACCAAACTAGTATTACAAGAAATATTAAAGGGTCTTCTTAGGAAAAGAAAGAAAGAAAAAAAAAGAGGAACATAGTTATAAGTAATGAAGTGGTGATAAATATGTACCTATCAATAATCACTATAACTGTAAATGGATTAAATGCTTCAATCAAAAGATATAGAGTAACTGAATGGATAAGAAACAAGACCCATACATACACTGTCTATCTGACACCTACCTCAGAGCAAAAGATACACAGAGACTAAAAATAAAGGGATGGGAAGAGATATTTCATGCAGATGGAAATGTAAAAAAGCTGGGGTAACAATACTTATATCAGAAAAATAGACTTTAAAAGAAAGGCTATAATAAGAGACAAAGAAGGACATTGCATAATGATAAAGGGATTAATCCAACAAAGGATATAATAACCCTTATAAACATTTGTGCACCCAACATAAAAGCAACTAAGTATATAAAGTAAATATTGATGAACATAAAGGGAGAGATCGACAGTAATACAGTCATGGTAGGACATTTTAACACGCCATTGGCATCGATGCATAGATCTTCCAGACAAGAAGTTAACAAGGAAATAGCAGCCTTAAATAACACACTAGACCAGATGAATTTAATTGATACTTCCAGAGCATGTCACCTTGAAACAGCAGAATATACATTATTTTAAAGTATCCACGGAACATCTAGGATAGACCACATGTTAAGACACTAAAGAAGCATCAATATATTAGAGAAGATTGAAATCATATCATATATCTTCTCTGGCCACAATGGTATGAAATTAGAAATAATTTTTAGGAAAAAGCTGAAAAACACAAACATGTGGAGGCTAAACAATGAATAGATTAACAATGAGAGCAAGAAAAAAATAAAAAAGGCAAATGAAAATGAAAACACAACAACACAAAATCTATGAAACACAGTAAAAACCATCCTAAGAGGAAAATTCATAGTACTACAGGCCTACCTGAAGAAACAAGAAAAATCTCAAGTAAATAATCTAACCTTACATCTAAATGAACCAGAAAAAGAACAACAAAGCCCAAAGTGAGTAGTAGAAGGGAAACAATAAAAATCAGAGCAGTAATAAATGAAATAGAGTCTAAAAAAAAATACAAAAGATCAATAAAACCAAGAGCTGGTTCTTTGAAGATAAACAAAATCGGTAAACCCTTAACAGAGTCAACAAGAAAAAAAAAGAGAGGATCCAAAGAAATAAAACCAGAAATTAAAAAAGAGACATGACAACTGACGCCATAGAAATACAAAGGACCATAAGAATTTGTATGAACAACTATATGCCAGTACATTGGACAATCTGGAAGAAATGGATAAATTCTTAAAAACACAATCTTCCAAGACTGAAGCAAGAAGAAATAGAAAATCTGAACAAACCAATTACTACCAACAACATAGAATCAGTAATCAGAAAATTTGCTACAAACAAAAGTCCTGGACTGAATAGCTTCACGGGTAAATTATACCAAACATTCAAAAAAGAATCAGCACCTATTCTTCTCAAAATATTCAAACAAATTCAAGAAGAGGAAAGCCTCCCAAGCTCTTTTTTTTTTTCTGATTCCAAAACTAGACAAATATATATATGATAGCAAACCAAACTGAGCAATACATTAAAAAGATCATATACCATGATTAAGTGGGATTTATTCCTGGGATTCAGGATTGATTTAATATTTGCAAATCAATTAAACAAGCCACATAAACAAAATGAAGGATAAAAATCATGATTAGCCCTGGCTGATTTTGCTCAGTGGTTAGAACATCAGCCCATGGACTGAAGGATCATGGTTTGATTCCTGGTCAAGAGCAAATGCCTCAGTTGCAGGCTCAATCCCTGGCCCTGCCTCCCATGTGGGAGGCAGCCAATTGATGTGTCTCTCTCATATTGATGTTTCTCTCTCTCTCTCTCTCTCTCTCTGCCCCTTCTCCCTTCTCTCTACTCTTTCTAAAAAAAAAAAATCAATGGAAAAAATACCCTTGGGTGAAGATTAGAAAATAAATAAATAATAATCCTATATAATAAAAGCCTACTATGCAAATTGCCCCCTCTACCGGGAGTTTGACTGGGAGTTCAACCGCTCACTATGACATGCGCTGACCACCAGGGGGCTGTGCAGAACATGGTGCGCGTCGGCGACATGGTGCTGGAAGCAGGCAGCAGTGGAGGCGCTATTGGCCCCAATGGGCCCCGAGGAGAGCAGAACCGTGGTGGGATGGTGGAGAGGTGAGCAGGCAGTACCAGGCCAAGGCGGGTGCGAGTGGGGGCCCGATCACCCAGCTGATTGCACCACAGACAGCGGCCAGTAGCCCGGAGGCCCTGATCGCCCAATTGGGGCTGAACCCCGGGCTGGGATGGGGAACTGAGGGTGGGTGGTGGTGACCAACCTCCCATGGCACCTGGGTGGGGGGCTGTGACCTTTTGCCAGCTACCTGGGGGCAGGGGTGATGGGGATATGGGGACTCGGGCGCCATGACTCAGGAGGAGGGGGGCATGTGGGGGCTTGGGGGCTGAGGTGCTGCCCAGGGCCCAGACTTCAGCTGGGACTTGTCCTTCCATGCCAGATGTTTGCACTTCAACCGCTGGCCAGGCCTAGGGACTGGAAATGGAAACATTAGGGGAGAAACAGGTTTTGGGGTTGGGAGAAATATAATCTCTTTAGCTATTTTAAAATTGAGATGCTTGCCCAGTTGTGTGACTCAGTGGTTGAGCTTCCACCTATGAACCAGGAGGTCACAGTTTGATTCCCAGTCAAGGCACGGGCTCAGGCTCAATCTCCAGTAGGAGGCATGCAAGAGGCAGTCAATCAATGATTCTCTCGGGGCTGAGACATTTGGGAGTCATCAGCATAGAGATGGTATGGAGATGTAACATGACAGAGCTAGGTGACAGAGCTGGGCTGGGATATATTACTTGGACAGTGATAATTGATAGAGACTAGGTTGGTGCACTAAAGTAATCCAACATTTAGAGTCAGAAAGAAGAGAATGGTCTCCAAGGAGTAAGGGGTGAGAAGAAAATCCAGACAAAAGCTTTTATAGGTCAAAGGAAGATTCTTTTTTAAAGAGGGAAAATAACAGGGTATGTTGTGTTCTGTAGGAACGATCCAATAGAAAAGAAGAACCTGATGATGCTGGAAAGGGGATAATTTCCATGTAAAGTCTTTGAGTCATTGAGAATGGAATGTTACTTTACAATATAAGCTCTTTATATTATAAGCTGACATTATAGGCATCTTCTTCCTCTATGTGTATAGTCCATGGCCAGTGCTTATACAGCATCAGTTAGGGTGCTTTGGATTGCAAGTCAGAAAAGCCAAGAAGACCTGAATCAAGCTTGCGTAAACAATTATTGGCTTTTACAACCTGTGAAAAGTCCATGGATAGTGATAACCTCAAGGCAAGGCTTGATCCAGCAGTTTGATGACTTAGTTTCTTTCCATCACTCTGCATTGCTCTCCAATGTGCCAGCTCTAGTTAAGGCTGCTCTCTTTATGGTCTCAAGATAACTGCCAGCAGCTCTTGGGGCTATGTTTTCTCATTATGTTCATCAAGAAAGAGACTGTTCCAATATTCCCAGAAAAAGCCCTGAGATTCATGCTTCCTAGACTCGGTTAGGTCATGTGCCAACCCCTAAACCAATTCCCACAGCCTTGAGAAAGGCATGTGCTGAATGACAAAGACAGAGTCATCTAGACACCCGGCTGGAAAGCATGGGCTATGGGAAAAACTAATCTCCACTGTATACATCTGAACGAGGATCATGTTGTGACAGTAATAAACCTCCTCAAGCAACCTCTGGAGAAAAATTACACACATTAAATGCGCATATCCTAAGGATAAAAATTGCATTTGGGAACGAGTTATTTACTATTAGATGGATAGAGATCATTGTTCTTTTGTTTATTCAAGACAGGTACTTAGATTGTAGGCCATCAGCTATAACCGAGGTAAAATGTCTTTGGATTCCACAAGTATTAGTTTCTTATAATAAGTCAAAATTGGTCAATAATTTAAGATGGTAAAAAAAATATCTCTGTTCAAAACATGAAAGTTTAGTTTGGTAACAATTAGATCTATGGGATCCTTCAAGGGCTGGGGTAAGTAATGCAGCAGGATTTGGCCCACAGGATGGCGGTGGTTTCTGGGTACCAGCTAGCAACTGATAGTACGGTGTGGATTTGAGCAGGCCCACTTCCTCTCAGCGATATGCAGAGGTGTAGCCACCTGAGACAGGTAACATTTGCAGCATTGACGCTTCCTGTCCATGGCAGTGCGGCCTCATTCCGGTCTGTAATGGATTCCTTCCTTATGAACAGCCAGACACCTCTCATTACTACCCAGACCTGCTTTCACTCTGCCAGAACTTTCTTTAGCGGGACCATTAAAATTCCTTAGATTATGAGGCCTCGGAATTGCATAACGCTGTACTGATTCCTGGCAGGGAAAGCACAGTCTGATGGAAAAGCCACGTCAGACGCGGCTTGTTCTATCCCCGGGAAGTGCTAAGCTCTTTGTCCTGGTCGCCCCCCGTGAGCAGGAATTCAAGATAATGGCCAAAGCACACTTCTCTCAGGACGTCCCATCCAACCTCTCTGCTATGGATTCTGCTGCAAATGTACCCCCTCTTTTTCTGGCACAACACACGCCCCTTCCCAGCCCCACAAGGGTGTAAGAGTCATTCTCTCCAGCATTAACACAAACCGATGATGGCAAACCAACCAAACAAAACCAGCTCAATTAAACAACCACCGGCCTGTTTCCCTTAATTTCTCCAAAACGTTGACCTTTTTTTTTTTTCCTTTTGGGGCTACTATTTTTAGGGAACCTCAAAGAAAGGTTTGTTTTGCCCATTCTTCCTTAGAACATATGATATCAAACATATCATGTTTAGAGTTTTGTTGCCAATTCTTATTTAGTTCCTTAGAGCAAAGGAACAAAACAGAGTTAACATTTATGAATGGCTGGACAGTGAACCTGGTCTTTGCTCATTTCAATGCTTGCTCAGTGTCTCCGTGTGGGGCCTCATCCAGGAAGGTGTGCCATCTGGATGCTTTTCCTAGACTCCACTGGCCCGGCCTTCCCCGGCAGGAGGCAAATGTGGTTGTGGCCCAAGTAGGGGCAGGGACCTCTTCCTCATCTCTGGTTAGAATCCTCTTTCAATAGAGTTGAGAGAACAAGACTGACCTGCTGTTTTATTTGTATTTGAATGGAGGACTCACTGTCTCCACATTCTAGAAGGCGGTGATGAACCCGACTCCGCTATGACTCAGAGCCCATTGGCATGGCCACCCTCAAGGAGCAGTAAACATGAGCTCGACCCAGTCCTGCCCGCAAAGAGCTTTTAGTTAATTCTAGAGACTCCACTCTACTTCTCTCTCTCCCTATCTTACATAGTTCTTTTATCCAATGTTTTTTCAGGACAATAATCAAAAGAACTTTCTTCCCTTCTCTTCTCCAACCTTCATCTGCAACTCAAACTAATGCATATGGCAACAATTCTGTCCCTCTAAGTCTACAGTAGATTATCTGAGTTCTACCTTTCCTGTAACACTATCATCCCTGCCCATTGTTGTGTAACTTGTGGAGCCTGTGAGCAGTGTTGTCAGGTGTGGTCATGTGTCTTGCTTGAGCCAGTGTCACGGGAGCTGTAGTGACAGTGGGCCAGTCTGGAGCACAGGTTTTTAGAGACGGCTTAAAACTTGAAGAGGTGGTTGCCTGATTCTACCAGCTTCCTGCCTTGATCCAAATACAGGCTACACTTTAGTTTGGGTTTTAGAATGACAAGACATTAAGAAGAGCTGCAGCCGGTCAATGTGGCTCAGTGGTTGAGCATCGACCTATGAACCAAGAGGTCTTGGTTTAATTCCTGGTCAGGGAACATGCCTGGGTTTCTGGCTCAATACTTAGTAGAGGGCGTGCAGGAGGCAGTCGATCAATGATTCTCTCTCATCATTGGTGTTTCTAATGGATGGAACTGGAGAGCATATATATATATGAAGAGCTGCAGCCCTGGCCAGTGTGGCTTAGTTGGTTGGAGCGTCGTCCCATGTATCGAAGGGCAACAGGTTTGATTTCTGGTCAGGGCATATGCCTAGTTTTTGGGTTTTGGGTTTTCGGTTTGGGGTTTGATCCTCGGTTGAGGAGAGTATGGGAGGCAACCAATTGATCGTTCTCTTTCTCTCTCCCTCTCTTTTCCTCTCTCTCTAAAATCAATAAAAACATATCCTCAGGGAAGATAAAAAAGAAAAAGAAAAGAAGAGCTGCATTTAACCCACAGCCACCAAACTGATGTGAGAAGTTAAAAATAATATAAAAATGTTTTCATAATCCATTGAGAATTTTAGGGTCCTTTGTTCCTGAAGTTGAGACAATACAAAAACCAAATCAAAAACAATAAATGGACCTAAATAGACACTTTTCAAAAGAGGACATACAGAAGGCCAAGAGACATATGAAA
>NW_006286140.1:87568-98410 GCF_000327345.1 Myotis davidii
AAGCCAGTCAATGAAGGAAAAATACCACATGATCTCACTCATTCATGGATAATTGAGACCATTATAAACTTTTGAACAATAATGGAGACAGAGGCAGAGCTGCCTCAAACAGATTGTCAAACTGCAGCGGGAAGGCCGGGGAGGGAGGGAAGGTGGGGACTCAGGGGGTAAGAGATCAACCAAAGGACTTGTATGCATGCATATGAGCATAGCCCATGGACACAGACAGCGGGGTGAGGGCATGTGCTGGGGAATGGGAGCAGCTGGGGAGAGGTCAATGGGGGGGAAAGGAGACTCATGTAATACTTTCAATAATAAAGAATAAAAAAACAATAAACGGAAGATATAATAAATGAAACAGTCACAATTCCCAGTCACCTTTATTTATATAAAACTATATTAAATAAATTATCTCAATATATACAAATAGAACAATATCACCTCCATAAATAGAAAATCCCCATATATAAAACCTTTAAAAAATTATATAAATATATACAATGTTGACCATATAAACTTGAAGTACCTTAAATCATAAACTTTATGTAGTTTATATAGTTTCATAAAAATATAGCTAGCTGTCAAGTGTTTAATCAATAGCATTTAAATCAGTTAAAGTGCTAAACTGTAATGCATATGCCCAAAGTTGTCAGGCTTGGTCAGGCAAAATGGAAGTCTTCTGCATTTAACACAGGCATATGTTTTGCCAACTATTTTGAACCTCCAAAAGAACTCTTAAGAAAAGGAAAAAGAACCTAAACTCTACATTTTAAAAGGACAGACAGATGTTAGAAAAGTCCACCCAATTTCCATTTTACTCTCCCACATCGTTTGAAGTCAGCATGTTGAAAGTATTCCAAAAGTCCACCCAGGACTTTTTAAGGCATTTGTTCATTTGTTTTTGTTTAGATGACCTGGTTTCATCTTGAGTGTAGAAAAGACAGTCTAAAGCATGATATGTGCAAAAGGTGCCATAGTGTTAAAAAATAAATTTAAACAACTTGGAATTGGTTGTACCGTTCATTACATTCCAAAGTGACTAGTGCTGGTCTCGAAACCAGAATGCTAATCATGAGAACAGTCAGATAAAGAACTTTCTTTGGGCCCAAGAGTCTCCATGCTCCCAAAATTCATTTTTGTTTCCATATATTCCATCCTTTTAAAAGTTCTTTGTCACAGTGCAATATAAACTCTGCAGAAGTCAGCAGCTCTAATGTCACGTGCTTTATGCAACACGGAGCGGGGAGTTCTCCTTGCCACTTTCCCTTGCTCTGGCCTTCCTGCGCTTGTACAGACACAGGGACAGGGTGATGATGAAGATGATGGCCACGAACACCACTGCTCCGATGATGAAGAACATGTCTGAAAAACAAAAGTTACCAAGTCAATGTAGAGAGAGAGAGCTCGAATCCCATTTATCAGTGGACAGAACTGAGGGCTTAACTCCAAATTACACCATCCTGCTTTTGCATAATTTGAAATTTCTTTCCTCTACTCTTTCCACCACAACGCATTTTGGTTAGGAAAGAATTTGTCAATCCCTAGATGTTGTAGGGCAATTGACAAAGGACAAAAGCTTAAGTAAACTGGTTAATGTTCTTAGTCTAGAGAAAGTACACATAGATGGAAGTAAGAACAGCTGTTAGAAGCAATTGGCTAAAAATAGTGCATAATGCTGAGTTTGGTGGCAATGATTACAGTAGAAGATGAACTATCAGTGCAAAGAGACACACAGAGGGCTACCAGAATTCAGCTGAGATGATAACGGGCTAGGGCAATAAGAAGGCTTCCGGGTGGAGGTGGCAATTACAATGGTTCTCAAAGGACGCATTTCTGCAGATACAGAAGAGACCTGGGAGGCAGCGGTAGGGATGTGCACGAAGACAGAGGCAGCGGAACTCGAGTTGGCTTTAGAAAGATGGATGTGAGGGCTGTGGGTACGATGGCCCAGAGGGTGCAGGACCAGAGAGGAGAGTCCTTTCCTTCTGTCAGTGTCAATAAAATGGAAGAGAATTTATTTTAAAGTGTTTTTAAATTTTAAAATCTCTTCTTAGCAAGGAGCTAGGTCATCATTACTATCCTTTGACTTTTAATCCCTGGAAGTACTCAGAGCACTTTCTTTACAAGGCCTGGAGAGGAACTCCTAGGCTTACAGCTTCATGTACATACGTGTCTACACACCCACAGCAATTCCAGTTAGAAGCCTCTCCTCACTGTGTGTGGACCCCGTGTGTGCACACGCATGGACACACGTACATGGGTATATGTGACAGACTGAATCCCTTCCCTTTCATGGGTTAGACTTTACAGCCCACCGTGGGTGCTCACAGCTGGTCCAGATGCTCCCCGCAAGCCCCAAAGACTAGAATTTCAGTATGAAAACATGCCCAGAGAAATCTGTGATTGACGCTAAACCCCAAACATGGACTATGTGCCTAGTACTCAGCAGAGAGCGTAACACGTGGCAGGCACTCAAGAAAATACTCGCTACCATAAGGGAACAACATAGAAACATTTCTAAAGGCCTAACATTATGAGTAACTTCCAAAAAACACACAAAACCAAGAAAAACCAAGACACTTTCTCTCTGAACAAAGGGCACCCTGGTTCTGCGGCTGGAGCTGGTCCTCGGGAGGGCGCCTGTGCCTCCCGCCTGCCGGGCAGAGCCACTCACCTTTGAACACACCCTTCTCGTGGCTGGTGCACTCGATGGGGCTCTCGGGACTCTTCTGGTTAGCTTTTCGTGATGCAATCACGGCTTGAACATTGAAACAGTAGTTTTGTCCTTTATCCACATCAATCAAAAACTCATTAGTGTCTGTCTTGACCATTTTCTGTTAAAAGATAAAGAGTTCTTAATTCATCTGGGCTCCAAGTGACTTCTTTCTCCTTTACCAGGTCACTGGGGAAGCAAAAGCCTGCATGGACACCTCTGACATACACAGGATTAGAAGTGACTTGGCTAAATGTTCCTCATGCTGACTGCTGAGGGTGCTTTTTCCAAGACTAGAGATATCCAACTTAGCCTCTGTAGGAGATGTTTGCAGTCAAGGAAAGGAAGGATGCCGTATTCATTGTTGAAGGGAAAACAAATTTTGTCTCTGTGATCCTCAATAGAGAGAAATGTGAGACCTGACAGGAACTTTAGAGATGATCTGGTCGAGCCTCTTGGCTGAGGAACCTGTGTATCCAAGGGGGCCTCGCCCAAAGTCACAAGGTCACTCAAAGTCACATGTAGAACCAGGACAGCAAGCACCCTTCTCACCCCACCACACTGCCCTCTCAACCACCCCGTTCTGCTACTTCTGAATTGGGGCAGGAGTGGGTTGTAAAATCAAGGACCTACGATTTAAAGCAAGTCATAAAAACCAGCGGAAGAAATCCTCACCTTTCCTGTACTTGAAGCTTTCCAGTAGGAAAGTGTGTAACTTAAGTCGTCGCCAAAGACATCCCGGAGGCTCAGGAATGTGCCATTCCTTCTGACTAAGGTCCGAGGATCCTGTACCGTCACATTCAGTTTTGTCCCAATTTGTTCAAAACTCTGAATTGCTGGCCGTCCGAGGTTTGCTAAAACAGAAAATAAACTTCGTTGGAACCAAAGAATTCCCTACAAATAGAATCCCATTTAGTTATCACAGTTAATACCCTGGTCATCCCTCATAAAACACCTGCACAGAACCCGTTTCCTAGCAGGAGTGAGCCAAGTGGCACCACGCCGAACCCCAAGACCTGCTATAGAAGCGCTCTCCATTGGAAATATAACCGGAGCCACTGATGTCAGTTACATTTCCTTGTAATCACATTAGAAAATGTGAAAAGGAGCAGGTGAAGTGAATTCCAGTAATATATTTTATTTAACCCATTATAGTGAAAATATTATCATTTCAACAGGTAATCCATTTAAAACTTGTGGAGACGTTTTTCAAAATCTAGTGTGTATTTTTACATTTTTAGCATTTGCCACATTTCTAGGGCTCAATAGCCACACGTGGTTAGAGGCAACTGTATTAAACAACACAGTTGCACAGGATTCCATATTTTAGGTAAAATAAATGAGGGACTGTGGGAAAGCCTGGGAGATGTCCTGGCACCTCAAGGAACCAGTGTTAAGCCTTGGGACTCTGGAGGGCGCAATGATCCCATGTGTTTTGGTTGAATAACAATAAAATCAATCCCAATAATTTAACACAAATTATGTGCAAGTTATGTGTAGGCACATGCAAAATAAATATGCAAACTATATTTTATCTTGTACCAAAAAGGGACTTGAAGTGGCTTACAAAAATCTCAAGAACTGTCACAGAAAACCAAGTGGGTGCCACTAATGGAAGGAGGACAGCCAGTGATCGGGGCGGAGCTATCAGAGGGGGCATGGATGTGGTGTCTAAGGCCCAGCTGGGTGCCGTGACAGACACACAAGCGAAAGACAGGCTCTGGCAAACAGGGGCTCAGGAAAGGCAGCCAGATTCACCTGGGCTAAGGTTACCTTCTATTTCAACCCTCCAGTAGATACCAGAGGGGAAAGGTTGGCTGCCTGTCCCTCTTCCTCTTCTCACCATTCTGGCCTCCAGAAACGCTCCGCTCTCACTGGATGGTCAGAGGGGTAGATAGAAAAGCACCGATAGCACGACCCTTTCACTTTAACCTTTCATTCTAGGTCTTCCTCAAAGACCTTTGAAGATTTAAAGACCTTAAAAGACCTTAAAAGATTCCACCCTTCCTAGTGTGTTACAGGTTTATTATAGTCAGGCCAAAAAATGTAATCTCCCACTTGGCCAGGATCCTGTGCATTCCCCTGGGAGATACTAAGGGCCGCTTACTGGGGCAAAGGCGGGGGAGGAAAGCACTCTGCACTTTCAGAACCTGCTCGAAGCAGGCAGGCTGGGAGTGGCTGGGCAGCGCCCGGCACAGCACGGGGCTCAGCCTTGGCCAGATGAGGTCAGCAAGCCTGACTCTGGATCAGAGGGAAACTGGACTTTCCCTGAGCAGTTGTGACTGTGAAAAGCTGTAAACTGGGACTGCTGGTCTGCTGATGGGATGGAAATGGTGTGTGTGTGTGTGTGTGTGTGTGTGTGTGTGTGTATGAGTGTATATGTATGTAAATAAAATATACATGGAGAAACACTGAAACCCCAGTGCTGGTGGAAGTCCTAGTCCCCCAGGTCCCATCCAGCCTGTCACTGGCATGGTCTGGGGATAGGCTGGGGGAGAAAGTCACTTGGCAACAGTGTTATCAACTCCAAAGTTCACGCACTGGGAACCTCCTACCACATCAGAATGAGTGAAGAGGGCTGGGGCACTTTATGGTTCCTGAGAAAAAAGATGTAGTTCTGAAGAAATCTTGTTTTATCTACAGGCCCCTAAGGGTCATGAGCTCACAAAATGATTCGGGAGCTTATAAAAATGAGAATGAAACTGATCTACTTACTCTCTAAGTAAGGAATGAACTCCGGGGAGTTAGTGTACTTGGGCTCCCCAGTGTAACTGGTGGCATTTGCCGGTGTGGAAAGGACCCGCGCTGAGTATGTCTGCTTCACGTCTTTCACAATCTCATCAGTGACGTCACACTCTGTGTCTGTGATGGAGTAGCATTTGCTTTTCCAGTTTCCTAATCTATGGCTAAAGGAAGGAAGAGAAACGGAACGTTAGGATTTGTATCCAACGGGACAGATGGCTTTCTGGCTGTGGTGCTGTTACAATAATAGCATCCACAACCACTCGTGAGCAGGCACTCCCTTGCTAAGCACTTTAGATGCACTGGCGTCCTCACAGTAACCTGGAGTGGCTCTGTAATCTCTCTCTTCACAATAAGGTAACTGAAGCAAAATGAGATTAGGTGACCAGCTCAGTTACACAACTGATCTAACTTTAAGCCAGACAACAATTTTTGGGGTCTGTGCTCTTAACCATTTTAAATATCTTTCTTAGAATGTACACGATTTTTTATTAAGGCCCAACTATTTATTACTTATTATCTTGTATTATATTCTATTTATTATAAACATTCTATATTCTTTGTAGAATATTGTCAATGTAGTAATAATGGAATCTATATAATATATTCTACATATTACATTCTATCACGACAATTATTGGTGTGGTTATTTAATATTTATTGAATCTACTATATGCCAGGTACTATACTAGGCCCTTTACATGTTACTTAATTTGATATGATCCTTCCAAGAAGGTACTGGATCTTTTTTACTGAAACTCGATATGCTAAGTAATTTGTACAAGGTCATGTAACTAATGGGGTGAGAACTGGGTCTGTTCATCTCATTCTACTACATACCTCTCTCACTTTTACAAGATGTGAATACTTCCCATTAAAGATCACAGCATAACAATAGTATCTCTCTCACAAAGCCTGAAAGACTAAGAGGCTAAAAGATCTTCCTTCATTGAAGAGGAAATTGTTTAAAGAACTTCTATAAATATAAAATTACTTTAAAGGACCCACACAATCCATAGATAAATGTCACTGCGACTTGATTCACACACTTCTGTCCTCTCTAAATTGACAGCCACACTGTTCTTCCCTTCTCTTCAGCATCATCCACTGCCTCATCCCCGACCGTCATTTAGGGCCTTGTTCCAGTCCCACTTTCCCCGGGAATATCCAGATCTCCTTGCTCAGATCGGATCTCTCCCCTCCCTGTTCCCAGCACTGATATCTTCACTAAAGCACTTCATGTTGAATACCGTCTGCATGGTGCCAGGGGCCCGTGCCCTTGTGTTTGCTGTTACGCAGCAAGGCTGTAGGCCTTATACACAGCGGGCCTCGCTCAGTATTAGATGGTTCGCATTTACAGGTTGAATTGGGGGGAAAACAAACTGAATTCAATTGTCCAAATCCATGCACATGAGCTGTAAACAGGTTATTTTTCAAAAATCGGAACTAAATAACACTCTTTGTTCTAAAATCCACAAGCTAACATTGATACAGAAAGATTTTGACTTCTTAGATTCCTCTAATTTTCTGTGACAGAAGTAGAGAGGCTGTTTTAATTCTGGAGTGAAAAGAGTGAAGGAAACACGATGATTCTTCATCCTATGGCAAACATGTTGCTCAGAGAACAGGAGAGAGACTGCTGGGCTCCGAGGCTACTTTCCACCCGACAGATCCGTATTTGGTTTCTCCCAGCTCACACATAGGAATTACAGTACTTAATGCCACCGAAACTAGTGAAATCAGTAAAGCTGTGTGAACAAGTAATAAAGGGGCACTTCTGTAGTAAGCGCCTCTGAACACTGTTATCAGCACTAACATTTTAAAAGCATTCAAGGATCCGCTAGGTATTTATTGCAAAATCTCCTGACTTGGAAATAATAAAAGTCCTGCCTCAATTACTAAAAAATTCCAATGGAATCAAGACTCATCAATGTAGGAACAGGTTGTTTTCTAGGAGCTTTGGAAGTTCCGTTTTAGAATTCAAACGTTCCCAAGGAATCAATCTTACAGGTGATGTTTCGGTGCTTGAGCCAACAGCACTTTGCAACCGTCACTGAAACTATTTCCAAATGGGAAAATACAGTTGGAGCTCCAAGGAGGGGCTGCAGGCCCAGCAGTGGTGCCCCATGGCTGGGGACAGGCCAGTGGTGGGTGCAGAGGAGCAGCAGGTGCAGAGGAGAAGCAGGTGGAGAAGCTGCCTTTAGAGAAGGAAAACTGGGAGGGAAGGCGGCTCACTGAGGAGATGGAGCCTCACAGAAAAACCCGAGGAATAAGGAGAAACTCGTGTTTTGGCACCAACCCTCCTTCCTCCTCCCAGCTCTGGGGGCTCACAGCGGCTGCGGCAGACCCGCCAGAGAAGGTGGTGGTGGTAGAATACCGGGCAGACCTTGGTTCCAGACCCAGCTGGGCCCTCACCATCAAGGCACTCATGGATTAATCCCTCACCTTCTTAGGGCAATAATTTTCTTTCCTATAAAATGACTTCTGTGGTCCTTTTCACCAACACAGAAGAGTGAGGTCTGCAGCAGGGTGGAGGGACTGCTCACAGGTCCTAGCACATGGGCGAGAGTATGAGATCTGGGCTCTGCAAGAACCCCGTGTCCACGAAGGCCCCCAACCAGCAGCTTTGCATTAGGATGTTTGCACACAGGGGCTGCGTTCACTTGAATATCAGCCCTGGGAAGTCCAAGAACTGAGAGCTAACAAAGGCTTATGTTTAAAAATCAGGGAAACCATAATATGTTCCCACATGCCTACTAAACATAAGACTGAATATATTTCAGAGGTAAGCATTCCTCCTAAAATGTTATTTGCAATCTCCAGAAGGAAGTATCTACCAAAGTAAACTTCAGCTCTTGACTAGTGGAAACTGAATTGACAACTTTGACCATAATCATAATTATGACTTCAGGTTATGAAATTCCTCTCTCACCCTCCCTCTATCTATACAAGCATTTCAGTGTGCGCGTTCTCTCTCTCTCTCTCTCTTTCTCTCTCTCTCTCTCTCTTCTCTGTGGGTTTGGCAACAGTCATCATGACGTTCATTTTGTGAAACAAGAACATCTACCTAAAAGACTGCCTCCATATGTAGGAGTTGCATTCCTAATACTATAAAAAGGCTCAACAAGCTAAACAATACAAAACAAAAAGCAAAACACCTTAATTTTAGCCAGTGATACTTTTGTGCCTTTATACAACATGTTAAAATAATTCCCACAGCTGCTCTCCTCTAATTAATAAGATCTCTCCCAAGCCTCCCAGAACCTTTCAGAAACAAGAAACTTACAAGAATATAGAGAAAACATCGAGAAAGACATGTCCACATTTAGACTGAGTATACTGAATTATGGGCTCTGAGGGAGAACTGTCCATCAGAGCAGCCCTGACAGCTGAGCGTGCAGTCAGAGGAGTATTTCTTTCCAGCGGGGTGAGTCACAAAATTGACCTCCTCTGTTAGCACGTATGCAACTGAAGTTTGAATCATGAGTCCAAGGATGAATGCATCCAACATTGCTACAGGGCAATGTATGTATCCAAACTCCTGCACACCTCTTCCCTTCCCTAACACGTTAGAGCAGGCTTACAGTCTAGACAGCACGGAAAAAGACGGGCGCGCTTAGGTGAGATTAGTTATCCATCCAGAATCATATCTAACAGTGACATCAAGCCTTGCTCAATAAGGTTCACCTCTCCATAGCTTCTACTCCACTTAGGAATTTTTCCATCATCTCCAAAAGCAATTAAAATGTTTTATCAGTTTAAGGGCTGGAAATGTGGCAGGCTTGGCAGAGTATGGCAAATTACCATGTCATCTATCCAATAACCTCAACCATCAGTCAGCTTTAAAGACATTTAAAGTAGAAACATCAAGACAGCACAGGGAAGGAGAAACATCAGAAGCCGTATTTTCCTCTTTTTGTATCTAACTTACCTTATCTGAACAGTGTAGACATGATTGATGGGCTTGGGCTCCCACTCCAAAATTGTCTTGAAATTTGTTGATTTCCAAGTTATATTATATGCTACCACCACACCGGTAGTGCCTTTAAACAAAAGAGAAGCAGCTATTGTTACATGAACTTCTCAGCACACGATTTCACGTTGAAGGTATAAAACACCTTTCCCCCTAAACATCACCATAACCTCACAGTAATTTTTTTTTTCCAACTATGAAAGCTTCATTACTGAATTATCCGAGAAAAAAAGTCTCAAATTTTTCCCAAACCCAGAATGTCCTCATGGTAGGTTCTTCCTTGTAATGTAAAGAAACAGGCAAGGATCTTGAAATTATTGTTTGAAATTATTCACGTGGGACTCCCTCCGATAACCTGACCAGGACGCACAGCCCAGGAGCCATCAGGGCCCTGGGGGGTCCCTGACCCAGCTGGGGGAGCCTACGACTCCAAGGATGAACTCTGGCAGGGAAGGCCCGCTAGGAAGGGTCTTCCATAAGGGCACCCCCACATGTGCTGGAAAAGGGCAAATCCCACATGTGTGAGAGCAGTTAGGGCTGCATATAATGAAAAAGCCAAATCTTGATCCTTTTCATTTTTATCTAAAATGTCTCTATCCTGAAACGTCAGTAGACACCTAGGCAGATGTTGGGCCTGTCACACCGGAGGATGCTTGAACACGGTTAGGACGCTTGGTTATTAAGGTCTGCGTTGCTAAGACTGGGCAGGTCAGTCGCACAGGCACACGGAGGCATGGACAATGTAACGACTGCTTCAATCCAAGCGACATTCTGCAACAGGATTGCCTCTAACTCAATCTAAACTAGGACGAGCAAGCCAACACCGAGGGCCGCTCTTTATTAGGTGCCCACTTAAGGATACTATCCAAACCACTGCAGGCTGACCCGTGCAGGTGCGGACCCAAGTACCACCTTCAAGATCACTGGGAAGACCGGGCAGCTGCAGCCCACCGGGTAGTGCACCTTCGAGCCCGCGAGCTGAGTGAGCCTCCAGATGCAGGCGGGGTCCCAGGCACCAAGCGCCTACCCTCCAGCTCGCGCCCAGGTTGGTTCAAACGCGGGTGGGTGAGCGCGGCTGAGTTGGGCAGGCGCCGGGGGCACCTCCAGGCAGCAGGACGAGCCCGCTGTCAGCCAGGACTGATCCCCGCTTCGGACAGCGCGCCCCAGGAATTCCGGGAGGCGGGTGCCACTCACCTGAGGCTCCGGCCACCTGGACAAGGACCCAGCCGAGGAGGAGTGTCCTAGAGACAGCGGCCTCGGGGCAGGTCACCCGGGGTCCGGTGGGAGACGCCATGTCCACGAGTTGCTGGCGAGGTCGGGAGGATTCGTCGCGCCCCGAAGGCTGGAGAGGTCGGGCTGAATGCGCCCCTGGGGAAAGAGCGGGAAGGGGCGCGGGGAGCCGAGTCTGGAGAAG
>NW_006286140.1:98496-103185 GCF_000327345.1 Myotis davidii
AAACTCCAGGACCCTGAAAGGAGTGATTCACCCGTGATTCAACCGCGCCGCCCAGCTCCGAGTGGCCCTCGGTCGCCGGAGGTTCCAGGTGTCGAGGGGAACCAGGTCTCCCGAACCCCGCTCCCAGGTCCCCTGACCCTCAGCCCCCGGACCCCAGGCCAATGGGGCCGGCGACTCCGCCGTCCAGCCCGAGCGAGCGGACAACAGGTCTGTAGGGGGAGAAAGAGCAGAGCGTTGGAAAGAGTTCTCGGGATGGAGGACAGGGCTTCTGCCTTCCACTCGGTGACAGAGTGTGGTCCGGGCTCGGGGAGCGGCGGCACTCACCAGGTTGAATAGCAAGTACAGGCTCCCGGCTCCCGCTCAGCTCCCACCTCGAAGGGCATTTTCTCCTGCACTTTGCCTACGTTGGCGCTGGGCCTGGAATCTGTAGCCCAGTGATGAGCAGGGAGGGCCCGCTTCCGGCTGCTGTTTCGTCTTCTGCCCAGAAAGCAAGGGTACCTGGCCTTCCTACCCCCAGGCCCTTCGCGTGGGCCCTTTAAGGTGGTGCAGATGCAGGTGTCTGCCGCCCACAGGTCCCAAAGTCAGTCAACCCCTGGACGACCCGGGGTAGTGACCGCGGAAAAGCAGTCCGGGACCTGGCATGTTGCCCCTGGGAGAAATCCAGGGTGACATCTGCAGCCCTGTGGTTCCAGAAGGGATTGTTCTCACATTGAGGAAGACATCTGTGGAACCGAGTTCCGCTCAAGTGCGGAGAAACAAAAACGAAATGAAATTATGTAACCACATTTTCGTGTCGCTAGTGTTCAGTGTCGGGTTTTCTGAATTAGTTTCTGGCTTCCTCTTCTGGGCTCTGCTGGAAATGGTTAGGCAAGACACTGTCCATCTCATTCTACCGAGTGGCATTGTACGCGGGCTTGTCAAAGTACTTTCCATTATTCGTTATCCCTCCAAGACGGGCTGGAGAGCTTGTAGGGGGAGAGGGGAGTCTTTTCTTTCTCACCTTTCCCCCCCCATCTTTCCCCCCAGGGAAATTAGCCTTGCATTGTAGTGCATACTGCACACACATATCCGTGTAGCCTGCTGAGCCATAGCATTGCCCGCATTAAAAAAAAAGAAGAAGAAAGAAAAAGAAAAAAGAAAGAAAGAAACTTTGTAAAAGTTTTAGTTTCTTCCTTTGCCTGAACTGAAATAGCACATCCAGGTTTAGCTCTTGTAGTCCTTCCGTCCTGGAAGCGGTGAGTTGCACTTGCTGGCTTCCTCTTTGAGCTCTCTTCCAGGTCTAAAACCTGCAACATTTATATTTGCAAAACTAAGCCATGCAATCCTCCTTTTCACAGTCTCTGGCCTGAGTCATCTTCTAACAGATCTTTAGCTGCGTGTGGAATGTGATTTTTTTTTTTTTTACTCTGGAGTGAAGGTAACTAGGAGAAAATGTTGCACATCAATCAAGTAATGTTAGGGGACCCAAGGAATTGTTGCTATGTCTACTATTCCAGTTGGAGCTACCAACTGTTCTGAAATCATAAAGGGCTTTAAGCCATGTCAAGATCAGCATTTTGATAAGAAAAATATGTTTGACATTAGATTTTGATACGAAAGTTACCTTAAAGGTTGATAGATCACATGAATATTTATTTTGCCCACTCACTAAAATTATCAGACAGAGAAGAGAGGAATTTCTTGGGTGTTTGCATAGCTTTTGGAGTAAATATGAAATAACATTCTTCAATATTTTAATAATGCTAAAAATTATTACTGTTTTTAAGAAGAAGAGGGAGAAAATTGGCTATGATAAACAACATCTCATAGCAAATTTTTTTCTTGGTTGATCAGACTATGGCTAGATGCTCAGCACCGTTGACAGTACATTTTTAAAAATTGCACAGGAACAAATTTATTGTTAAAGAATTTCATTAACTTTACCGAATTTTTAAAATCCCCTTCAGTAAAGTCAAGCTTAGCAGTTTTTACCAATGTTTCTTCCAATATGATACATCTTGGAAACTCTGAGAAGTTTGAAAAATTCCTAAACTTTAGTGACAATCAGGCCGCCTGACCAAGCCCTTTGTGATTAGATATTAGGCAGAGGTGGGCAAACTTTTTGACTCGAGGGCCACAATGGGTTCTTAAACTGGACCAGAGGGCTGGAACAAAAGCATGGATGGAGTGTTTGTGTGAACTAATATAAAGTCAAAGTAAACATCATTACATAAAAGGGTACGGTCTTTTTTTCCCCCGAATAGTTTTATTCATTTCAAACGAGCCCCGGCCTGCTGGACGTAGTTTGCCCACGGCTGTATTAGAGTGTCAGAGGGCAGGAGGGGACCTCATAGACATCCTTTTAAGATGAGAATCCTGCGGCCACCTGGCCTGAGGGAACCAGCTTGCCTCATCTTCTGGCCCCAGGAAATTTCTTTCCATTGCCACGCTTTCTTCTACTCCCACTGCATGAAGTACGATGGGGCTATAAGCCCAGGTTTATTGGGTTAATTGGTACATCCGTAGGCACTTAACAATGCTCTTCAGTTGGCAAATAACAAACTTGCAGTTTGGGGTACTCACTGTTCTTTAGCAGAAATATCTTGATGGTTATACCTTGAAATATCTGTGCATGGAGACATGGAGAAGAGGTTGCATTGTCTATGAATAACCAGTGATGAAATATGGTTGATAAGGAGTTGGAAGATGACTGGGGTGATGTTGCAGCCCTTCCTCTGTACCTTTATAGTACTCACCACCAATTTCTCCACCTTGACTATTGCGGGCTTCACTCGCTTTCCACTGTTTGTTGTCTGTCTTCCCTACTACAGCTCCTTGGGAGAATAAGGAGTTCTTTTTGTTTGTTTTTAAATTTCTCGATCCTTTCCTCTCTGAAATCAATAAAAATATATTAAAACAAAAACAAAAACAGTGGGAACACAAAGTTCTAGGGAAAAGAAAAGTGACTCAGCAGAACCTAAAACACATCTGGCAGGGTATAGTTAGTCATGGAAAATTTGGCAATCATGATTATGCATTTTGTAAAAATAATTATATACTAGTCCAATTGCAAACATTTAGGCCAAAATTAAATAGTTGAAAGCCCATACAATGAAATCTATATACTGGTCATTCAAAATCTTTCTATTAAAGTTCAAAGAAAGCTTTGACAACTAAGTGATCACATAGCACCAATATTCTGAAAAGTATAATTTTAGAGAAAAAAAATCTTACAAGTCAAATTAGGCAAGGATTAGTATATTCAGTATACAACTATATAAATTTAAGGCTTATCAAACTACTTGTCACTTTCATTTTGATAACAGTGAATATTATTTTTTATTCTCTACATACAATAGTGACAAAATAAATAAAAACATAAATGTAAATTGTGGATATTATTATTTAACAATTAATACATTTTGTTCCATACAAATAAAAAAATAAGATTTAGGTGTGTCATGGTCAGTCCATCAAAAAGGTATCTTTAAATCAGAAAATAATCTCTGAGCTTGAAGTACATGGACTTCATCAATTTGAAAGTGTTGATGAACTCTCAAAGTTTTGCACATGGAAAGAAAAATCCCAAAACAGAAAGATGACTCTATAAAAATGCAAGTCTAACAAAAAGATAACTAGGCATGGGATTCCTCAGATAAAGATCAAAACATAGTGAAATAACTAAATTAAAAGCTTTGTATAGAATGCTTCATTCTTTTTTACATTATTCATTTGTTGACATAAAAATAGAATAATTCACAGATCCTCCAAAATTTCAGCTTGTTACCCACTCAGTCACTTGCTGCCTTTAATAAATAGCCCATCCTATTACACCAGTTCCTCTATCAGAGCCTTCAAGCCAGGAAGAAATTCCTGGTTAAAGGAAGTTATTTCCATACCGGAAGCATGTTAGTAATGTTTGGCTAGTTGTAATTGCCATCCTAAACCATTACCATTTAAATTATGATATTATAGCAACTCACAGTTTTAAATCAGCTACAAACAAGCCATAAAATGACTCATATTCTCTGTCATAAGCGAAGTAAAGGGAGATATACTATAGAGCGTGCTTGTGTTATCGTGACAAGTGAATCGGTTTTCAGAGTTTTGTAAACTTTATAGACAGCTGTTAAAATGACCAACTTGAAAGGATTGGTCGTTAGCCTGGACCTTAATCTTAAGAATAACATTTATTTTAGAGCTCCTATCCTTTATGGATTTGTTACCCAAGATCCTGCCTTATACAGGTAATAAATATTTATTGAGGGATTACTATGTGTATGGCAATGCACCAGGAACTATTTTATGAGTTCCTTTTCTAAAACATCTTGGAAGCTAGCCAGGGAGCTGAGTCAAATATGTAAGCTTCCAGGGGAAAAGGCAGTGTAAATGAAGTGTCAGTGTAAATGACATGTTGTCCAGAGACTGCCTAGCACAGTGCCTGGCACATAATAAGTCCTCTATATCCATAAAGCTTTGTTTAAAAATCTAAAAGGTATTGGTGACCTCAGAGGAGAGAGTTCACTTTTCAGTGGGGTGATGAAAGAAGGTTCCCTTGAGGAAAGCAGTGTCTGAACCGGACCACAGAGGGACACAAAGTGGGAAGGGGTGAGGGCTGTGTGTGAGAAGAGGGGCCATGGGTAATGAGTTTAGAGAGCAGGGGTCTTGTAGGTGAGAAGTGTGGCTGGAGGCTAGAAAGAAACTAGAGGC
>NW_006286140.1:103892-109038 GCF_000327345.1 Myotis davidii
GTGTGGGTGCTGGGGAACACAAAAATGAAGTCTTCTTGCTCTGAAGGGTATGGGATGAAGAACAACATGAAGCATCTAACACAGCACATTAAGTGCTGTATCCCTAATACCATGAATATTTATTGAGCATCTACTATGTGCTGACCAGTGGTGGGCACGTGGGGGTCCCGGGCTGTTGAAGATGTGGCCTCCACTTGAACAACAGCTGGAAGCTGCACTTACCATCTTACCACATCCATTGCCCCATATTGAGGTTACTTACAAAGTCATTCTCCTAGACGCTGGTCTAAGCATCATGCTTAGATTCTACCACCAAATATTTTCCAAATGAATGGAAGATAAACTAGACATAGACCTGACAAGATGTCAGTTTCAGCAAATCCAGGAAATCTGACTTTGTCCTCTTTACATTTAGCCTCCTTTGTTTCCTTTTAGCTGATGTCATGTTGCCAGTAGAAAAGCAAATGGTCATTTGGAAATATTCAGTGGCCCTAGTAGTAATCTACTTCTATTATTAGCAAGCAACAAATTGACCAAATGGCCGAACAGCAGAATGACTATCCGGATGACCATGCTATGACACCCACTGGTGCCAGGCCATCCAAGGCGGGTGCAATGCAATTGGTTGGGGGTCCAGCCATCGCCCCATGATCGCCTTGCAGAGGGAGGCATGCCAGTAGAAAACCAAATGATCATTTGAAAATATTCAGTGGCCCTAGTAGTAGTCTACTTCTATTATTAGCAAGCAACAAATCGACCAAATGGCCGAACAGCAGAATGACCATCCGGACGACCACGTTTTAAAAATATTTAAGAATCAAGAAAACAAAAAAATTTAGCCTCACTCTCCAACTTGCCATTTGTAGACCATGTTGATGCCATCTTATATCTGAAAGTTTAAATGGAATTGAGAGACTTTCACAGTCTGCCCTACTGAAATCATAAGTAGAGTTTTATGTTACTTGAACATAGATTATTAGTACTTGCGGGCTGCGGTGGGTAGGTGGGGCCTCCCTTTGTTGGGGCAATCCATCGTGGGGCTCCTGGCCGGTGGGTAGGGCCTACCTCTTTGGGGTGATCGATCACGGGGCTCCCGGACTGTGAGAGGGCACAGGCCGGGCTGAGGGGACAACCCCCCACTCTCCCGAGTGAACAAATTTCGTGCACCAGGCCTCTAGTATGGCTATAAAATACTATTCTAGCATCCTCTAGATCAGTGGTTCTCAACTTCCTGGCCCTTTAAATATAGTTCCTCATGTTGTGACCCAACCATAAAATTATTCTCATTGCTACTTCATAACTGTAATGTTGCTACTGTTATGAATCGTAATGTAAATATCTGATATGCAGGATGGTCTTAGGCGACCCCTGTGAAAGGGTCGTTCGACCGCCAAAGAGGCCGAAACTCACAGGTTGAGAACCACTGCTTTAGATAGTAACTTAGTTAATCCCCAGGACAACCCTGTGAGAAGTAGGTAGAATTTTATATACATGAGTTATCCCAAAGCCCAGAGCGGTTAAGTAACTTGTCCAAGATTACACAGGTCTGGCATTCAAAAGCAGGCACCTCCCTAACCACCAGTGGTAGCCACCCCCTGGATTCAGGTCCCCTTTCCCCTTTCTCTAATGTTTCTTGCCTTGTAAAGCTGGCCCTCTCTGAAGTTCCTGGCTTCAAAATGAGGGGACTTTCCTAAAGAAAGCCAAGCCCAAACCTGGTCTTATTTGAGAATAAAGGACTCCTTCTTTTGCTTTGTTTCCAATTCATGTAGTCTTTAAAGTTTTTCCACATCCAGATATTTTCCTCTCTAGAGCAGGAAAAAAAAAAAGATTCTACCTGAAAATGGCTTCCCCCACCTCCCCCTGACAACATGAAATAGATTCTTATCAGCATTTCTATTATTGATTTAAAAATATGGTTACAATTACAATGAATAAACTAGAGTTTAGGTTAGAAGGGCCCTTCTGATCAACTTGCTGTTCATGGCATAATTGAGCTGATGAGTCAGTTTAATCCATAATCATCTCCCCTTATCTATCAGCCTTCCACGAGCCTATTCCTCATTTAAAAACTGTGTGTCCCACTTGTTACCCATGATACAAATGAAGTTGTTGAGCAGCCATTCACTATTTTTGCACCCTGCCTGTGGGGTCATTTCCGCATCACCTTTGGAGCGTTTTAGGAAAATATTGTTGGTGTATGAGAGCTAACGACTGAGGCTGATCCCAGGGGAAATCACCTTGGCCTCTTTTCCTCCCTCCCATCAGCAATATTTTTATCACTTGGCTATCAGGTTCCAATAATCATTGGGGCAGTCATGAGAAGACAATCCCACGGGGGCAGCGGGAATTGAGTTAGCCAGTGTGTGTGATATTAGGGAGTGTTGGGGGAAGATGCAGAGAGTTTTATTTTTATAACGGAGAGGAGTTTGGAACTGATTGGAAGGACATGAACTTCAAGTTCTTACCAGCTGCCTCTGCATATCCCAAGAGGGAAAGTCTCACGTTGTTCCCATACCTGAGAAAGTCACTTTGCCTCCACCTACATAGGGCAGAAAGGTCACACTATAACTCCAGTTCTGCCAGGCAGTATTTACAGAGTCTGATTCCCAGCTGCTTTTTAGCCTAAGGGATAGGGATGTTTACCAGACCTCATTCAGTGCTGGGTGACAATAACAATAGGCCTGCACAAGGTATCATCTCCGTGGTCCTCTTTCTCAGAGAATTCCACCCGCTCTGAGTTACCCAAGAGAGCTGATTCCTACATTGCAGCCTCGGCTCTGGTCCTGTGCTCTTTCTCATAGTATCTGGTGCCTCCCCAGATAACCTCCACTTACCCCCGACTCTGTTTTGATCTCTAACCAGGGTATGCTGGCTCTGACACGGACTGTGAAGATCTGGTCCCTGGATCTCTGACCCGAGAACTTTCTGTGGCTAAGGCACTGTTGCATGCTGGTATTTCGCTTCCTTCTGTACCTATGACCTGTTGGGCGGGGCACTGTTCTCTAAGTCAGCATTTCAAGGAGATTAAAAAGAAGTTAAGCCTTTAGTTCAAATAGTTCAGTTAATCCCAGAGACAAGCACACTGGATTTTGAGTCCTTGTGAATAGCCAAGCCTTAAAAAAGCCTAAGTGGTCATGGAAATGTGGTATACGCTCCTTCCACATTTATATATTGTACGTGTGTGTGTGCGCATATATAAGTGAAACGGTGGTCCAGAGCTCATCTTCTAGGTTTTGTTTTGTTAGAGACTTGGACATGTGGGCCAAAGCTTATTTTCATGGCTGTTATATACGCATATCAAATAGTTAATACTTGCAAATTTTTACTAAATTTTTTACTTGACAGTTGTCTTCTTCTATGGAGTATAGTTCATAGTTTCTGTGAACATGCTTTCTAAATTGACTTAGTAAAAAACAAAACATTGAATGTTTCCAGATATAAACCGGTTATGAGAGTTTGAGACCAAATTCAGACCTATTATTTTTTTGTCACTGGAATTAATTCAGATAATAGGGGTCATTTGCTTGTAAGTCTGTTTACTTTATTTCAGCCTTAGCACGTGCAATAATTACAGTTACTGCAGTCATAACACTGTCCTTTATCACTGAGACCCAGAATGTACTGCTCTCAGAGCAGAAGAACTTAAGCAGGTACACCTGTCAGGCACATCACACATAGGGGACAGTGGGTGATGCCCTAGGCAGCGGTTCTCAACCTGTGGGTCGCGACCATCGGAAAACACATATAGCATATCAGATATTTACATTACGATTCATAACAGTAGCAAAATTACAGTTATGAAGTAGCAACGAAAATAATTTTATGGTTGGGGGTCACCACAACATGAGGAACTGTATTAAAGGGTCGCGGCATTAGGAAGGTTGAGAACCACTGGGGGAAGGCTAGGTGGCAGCTGGTTGCATAACAGGCTCTGCAGCTGCTCCTCAGTGCCCATGCCTTTCCAAGGTCAGCAGGGATGTGTTGGGCTGGGCAGTGCCGTGGGAAAGAGAAAACTTGAGAGAGGCAGCTGAGAGAGTAAGGCACAGAACAATTTTCTGGGACTCTCCTACTTGCCCATGAGACTTCCAGGTAAATTCACCAGATTCTCTCTCCAACTAAAAGCTCTTGAAACATCAATTCTTCAAAGCCTTCTTAATGATACTGGCCACGTAATGGTGATTTTCTTCCAGTACCCACCTCCTAACATTCCTGTCTCTTCTAAGTGCTATCTAAACGAGTAGATTTCTCCTTACCAGCACACTTCATAAGTAATCATTTTACCAGCATTGATCAATATTTCTGTCTAGATCATTATGATTTGTTCACTAATAACATCCCACATGTTTTGAGAGCTTACCATGTACTGGATTTATCTAATGTACTTCTCATGAAATTCCTGGGAAGCAGATACTGTAATTTCCCCCTTGAGAAAATGAGCACAGCAAAGCTAAAGTAACTTGCTCAAGATCACACATTGGGATATGGCCGAGCTGGGGCTCAAAGTAGGTTGTTTGGTTCCAGAGTGTGTACACTTGACCATGTTCCAGCCTGCCAGCACCTCACCCAAAGCACTCAATGTACGTCAACTCTGGGTGAGGTACTGTGGGCACCAGAAGATCAAGATGTTCCCGCCGAGGCAGGATAGTAAGAAGCTAAGATAATGGCAAGTTGAATGGGGAAACTGAGACAGTAGCTGAACAAACGGGCCAAACAATTTACACCCAGATACAAGAGGTCCCCTCCCGAGAGATAACATCTAGGCCTCAGTTGTATTTCAGCTCCTGGCCTAGAAAAGCAGCAAAACCAAGTGGATGACACCAGGACCAGCTACAATGACTAGTGACTCCCTACCCTGGTGCTGACTAATTAGTGGAGACCACGACCTCGAAAGCTCACACCTGGCAAAGCTGATGCTGATGAATATTCTATTGAGAGCTCCCCTAAGGCAGTGGTTCTCAAACTTCCTAATGCTGCGACCCTTTAATACAGTTCCTCATGTTGTGGTGACCCCCAACCACAAAATTATTTTCGTTGCTACGTAACTGTAATGTTGCTACTGTTATGAATCATAATGTAAATATCTGATATGCAGGAGGTATTTTCATTGTTACAAATTGAACATAATTAAAGCATAGTGATTAATCAC
>NW_006286140.1:109141-119561 GCF_000327345.1 Myotis davidii
CTCTAATGCAGTAGTTCTCAACCTTCCTAATGCTGCGACCCTTTAATACAGTTCCTCATGTTGTGGTGACCCCCAATTTCACTGTTACAAATTGAACATAATTAAAGCATAGTGAGTAATTACAAAAACAATATGTAATTATATATTAGCTCTCTGATGGTCTTAGGCGACCCCTGTGAAAGGGTCGGTTGACCCCCAAAGGGGTTGTGACCCACAGGTTGGCGACCCACAAGTTGAGAACCGCTGCCTAAGGCCTCCCATAAACTTCCAGCCTTTAAAAACCCTCAAAACAAAGGACCCAGCTGTGCTCTCCCTTCTGGGAGCACACCTGCGCTTGCCCTTCCCTCTCTTCTTCCCCCACAGCGGTGCATCTCCTAAGCTCTAAGGGACCCACAGACTTGCAACCAGGGAAGCAATGGGCAGTGGCAGCTCATCCCTGGCTAACACCCTGAACCTCTCTCCAAGGTCCCCTTTTCTCTGAATTTCCAGTGAGATGACAGCAGCCCCACCTGGGTTCTTTCCTGTAGCTTTTTCTACCCTAGACCCATCCGTGTTTCACTGTCCCCAGCTGGAATAGGCGTACTCTCAGAATCACCTGGACTGGTGTTGTAAAATCTTTCCTGCATGAAGTTAAGAACTCACACACTACCAGCTGGCCCCAGGCAGACCCACTCAGGGCCAGGTCCCCTTACCGGTAACACCACTGCCTTCAAGGGGGTTTAGGGCTGAAAGGCAGAAATATGTGCTATAAAATAGAAGACACTGTGCTAAGTCCATGACTCAAGTAGAACAAAAAGTGCTGAGAAAGGAGTCATCTGTTCTGGGCGGGGGACTTGTTTATTGATTTTAGAGAGAGAGAGGTAGGGAGAGGGTGGAGAGAGAGAGAGAGAGAGCGAGAGAGAGAGAGATTGGTTGTTCCACTTTATACACTCATTGGTTGTTTCTTGTATGCGCCCTGACCGGAGATGGAATCTGAAACGGCACATTGGGACAACACCCTAACCAACTGAGCTACCTTGCCAGGGCTATTTTATCTTTTCAATCTCATATGGCTAACTTGAATTCTTATATGTTAAAATGAAAACCCAGACTTTAAAACCTAGAAAAATGCCTTTGCAGAAAACAAAACAAACAAAAAAAAAATGGTTGTATGGCTTTAAATAAAATTCCAGAGCCTATTTTCTTTTGATTTTTAAAAAATTTTATTTCAATTACAGTTTACATTCAATATCATTTTGTTTTAGTTTCAGGTGTACAGCATAGTGGTTAGATAATCATACACTTTACAAAATGTTCCCCTGATATTTCAAGTACCCACTTGGCACCACACATATTAAATAATATTGTTATTACAATATCATCAACTATATTCTCTATGCTGTACTTTGCATCCCTGCGACAATTTTGTAGCTACCGATTTCTACTTCTTAATCCCTTTGCCTTGCCTTTTCCACCCAGCCCCCAGCCCCCTCCCCTCTGGCTTCCATCCATCTGTTCCCAGAGCCTGTTTTCTTATTTGCGTTCCACAGTAAGGGGCAGGCAGGAATATTTGGATGCCCTCTGTTCATTTTTGTTTTTTCTTGCAGTGTCTATTGCCTTATTCTCTCCAAGGGTGAATTCAGCTCGCTTTAACAGCTAACTTCACTGACTCCTGTGGCATTAACCTTGACATAAAACCTTTTAAAATTAATGCTGAAGAGGGCAGGTTCTGAAGCAGATCCTGCCCTCCCATACCTGTTAAACTACTCCAGCTGCTTTAATCAACTAGCCAAAGAAGCAAACAACACAAAAATCCACCCAACCCTCAAATTCAGCCCCCAAACAGTTGTTGGATTTCTGTGTAATGTTCTGACTCGGTCGCCCAGCCAATGACAATAATGACACTGCTTTGATCTTGTAGAAAAAAGCCTAAAACTTCGCTGACTTCTCCAGGTGCTGAAACTGTGAAAAAAACAAATTCAGTTGAGTAAATTTGAGTATTTAATTAGCTTTATTCAATGATGCATGAATCAGGCAGCATCCCATCTAGGAAACAGAACGGAACTCCGAAGAGCTGCAGAAAAGGAAAGGGTTTCAAAGGTAGAAATGGGATAAGACAAGAAAGTCGGCAACAAAAGAAAGGGTCATTTTAGGACAGGTCACCTACTTTTGGGGATTAGGCAGAGTACTCCACCAGTGCTGGCCAGAAAATTCCAGACTGGCCGGTTAAGATGACATTCCTGGGGGAAGCTGAAACTGTGGTTAGGTTAGATAGTTAAGTCTTGGTTTGCTAATGTGGGACTTCGCATTCCAGTAAGTGATTCCATTTGGGGACTGTTGTTTCTTTCAAACAAAAGCAACAAAAATCCTTAGACAAGTGTCATGATCAAACTGCTGATTAGGAACAGATCTGGATAGATGAATACTTTTCTAGATAAATTCACTTAAAATGAGGCCGCAGGAAGTGATGGGGCGAGGTGGGCTGGAATGGGTGAGGGCTGCTTCCTGGGCGATCCCACTGGGCTGCGGCTGGAATCTGTCCCGTGTGGAGGGTGGGGACAGCCCAGCAGGACTCAGCAGCTCTAATCTTTTCTGGAAAACACAAGCGGCTTTCGATCGCTGCACAAATTGCTACAGGATACCCAGCATCCTGTGACTGAGTAAACAGACACCCTTGGCTAACTGAGGCCCTGACTATGCTTAAAAATTCAAGGTTTCAAGGCAAACAGAGGAAGCATAGGTTCTGCACCAAGGATACGCAGGTTTGGACGTGACTTACTCTCTGTTATGAAACAGAAGAAATGCATCTTTACTTTTAAGACATAACAGTACCATCCCAGGAATGCAATTCTGAGCATAACAGCAGGAGAAGATAGAGAATTTTGAATAACAAATGGAGTCTTAATTTTCCTTATGAGCCCAGAGGAAATATGGACAAGAGAAAAGATTTACAATGTAAGAAATTAGTTCAGATCAGATGTAACCTTTCCCCTAATTATTCACAAATCAAAAATTAAATTATAGTACTGGACTAGTTAAATTACTTTGGTGTTTTTTGCAAATCTTTAATATAAAGGAGAAACTTAGACTAAAATATACTGGTGTCCCATCCCTGCCCCTTCCAGATGGGGAGAGAGAGCCTGTGAGGCCTCCCCGTGGAACTGCCTCAGGCCCCCGCAGAGTGGCTCAGGGCCTGTCTCCTGTCTGTCCGGCTATTCCAGGGAGTTTACTCGGCTGCTATTCTGCCTAAACATCTTCTTCTTGTTTATAGTCATTCTTTTAAAATCAAGATTATTTTTAAAGAGCAGTTTTAGGTTTATGGCAAAATTGAGTGGAAGGTACAAAGATTTCCCATATGCTCCCTGCCCCCACACATGCACAGCCTCCCCATTATCGGCATCCTCAGCCAGAGGGGTACAATAGTTGAAACTACAAGAACACATCATTATGACCCAAAGTCCATCGTTTACATTACGGATCACTACTGGTGTTGGACATTCTATGGGTTTGGACGAATGTATAATGACACATACCCATTATTAGCAGACCATACAGAGCCCTATTCATAAAAATATGAAAACTCTTCATGCCAACTTTCTTCCTATTATTCCAGTTATGTGCTGCCAAAGAGAGCACTAAACTGCTTTTTATGAGGCAAACTCAAAAAGGCTTTTCTTTGTTGAAAGTCAGGCATAGTCCCTGGCCGGCTGCAGAGTTGGCTCAGTTCATCTCCGCTTGGCCCTGACCAGCATCCCCACCCTCTGCCCTGGTGGGGACCATTCTCCACCCTCTGAATGAACCTGCAGAGGATGTAGATCTCCGGCAGCAATTTCCCGAGTGAAATTGCATGAACTGGCCTTTCTTACAATGCTGAGGATAGGGTGATGCTGTTTAAAGAATTTGTTTATTGCTGTAGTTCCAGTTCCAGGCATTGAACTGGCACACGATAAATACTTGTTGAGTTGAACTAAGGGAAAATATCCATGTTCTTTATAGTCATATCTCTATTAACAAAGCAGGCATGTTTTTATTGCATGTTTAACTGCCATAAATGTGTCTACCAGAACTGGGAATAACAGAAGAAGGCTGAGGATTCTTTCTACCCATACCCTGCCAGGACATCCCTTTTCTCCCTCTCCTTCAGATGCGGTGGACTGTATTGCTTTGGCTCATACAAGGGGTTGGGTTTTCTTATTACTTGTCTGGTGTTTTTTTTTGTTGTTGTTGTTGTTTTTTAAATCCTCCATGTTTAGAATAGTGCCTGGTACATTGTAGGGGTACTTTGTAGGGGTTCAATGAATCTCTGTGAAATGAATGAGTAAATGATGGCTGTTCACCCCAGGGACAGGAGGGCCTTGCAAAGCTGCAGCCCGGGCAGTGCCCTCTGCAATACTGGACTTAGAGGCATGGGGTCCAGATGTAGAGCCTTCCACCCTCCGCCAGAGCTGGGCCTGACTCTGTCCTGCTTCGGGGGCTCCTCCTCCGTCAGCTGCTGCTATCAACTGCATCCTTCTAGACCAGCTTTATTATAGTGAATTGTGTCTACAGGAAGTTAGTTCTGTGTTGCTTGTAAATCTGTTTTGCAAGCCAAGCATGCATTATTCTTTCATACTTCCTTGGAGTTTATGCTTGCATGGGGTCCAAATGTAGAGCCTTCCACCCTCCGCCAGAGCTGGGGCTGACTCTGTCCTGCTTTGGGGGCTCCTCCTCCGTCAGTTGCTGCTATCAATCTGCATCCTTCTAGACCAGCTTTATTATAATGAATTGTTTACAGAGAGGAAGGGAGAGAGATAGAGAGTCAGAAACATCAATGAGAGAGAAACATCGACCAGCTGCCTCCTCCACATCTACTACTGGGGATGTGCCCGCAACCCAGGTACATGCCCTTGACCGGAATCGAACCTGGAACCCCCCAGTCCGCAGGCCGACGCTCTATCCACTGAGCCAAACCGGTTTCGGCTCTTTTTTAAATTTTATTGATTTCAGAGAGGAAGGGAGAGAGCTAGAGAGATAGAAACATCAATGATGAGAGAGAATCATTGATTGGCTGCCTCCTGCATTGCCTCCCTGTGTCTTCTTTGGTTTCTTGGCTCTTTTGTAACAAGTTCTCTGTATTAAATCCACTCTGTTTGAGAAACCCAGAGAGGTTCCTGATTTCTGACTAAACTCTAATAGATACAGCATGTAATACTACTGTTGACTTCATGTGAGTTCCTCAGTTTCCTTCTGATGGCCCTGGGGAATGAAGCACCTACCTCACTGAATAAAGTCGTAATCAATTGTTTGCGGAAGATTTCTGAAACCCTGAAACGGCTGGTAAGTTATAAGTAAGTATGTCATTAGTTAGCATCCATCCAAACTCTTTGCATGCTAAAGAATGTTTAATTTCTGTTCCTTTGGGAGCAATCGACTGGCTGAAGAGACTGGGGCACTCCCTTGACAATGGTTTTGCTTGCCTTCCAAGCCTGGAGGTAGCTATGGTTCCTGACTTGTCACTCACTGGATGCTAGGCCACCTCAGGTGGATGCCAGTGTGCACCGAAAGCTAGGTTCAAGGTAGACACCCCCAGGGCCCTGGCAGGTGACTCAGGCTGCAGATTTGGGCTGATGAGGCTCCCTGGGAAGAGCATGGCCTTTGTGTTTGAATCCCAGCTTTGCATCTCCTGAGCTGTGTAAGTTTGGGAAAATCACTTCACGTTTTTAAATCTTGAGCTTTTTTTTCTCACGTCAGATGGAAATAAAGCTTTATATCAGGCTTTACAGTAGGTCAGTGGACGGCAAACCGCGGCTTGCGAGCCACATGCGGCTCTTTGGCCCCTTGAGTGTGGCTCTTCCACAAAATACCACGTGCGGGCGCGCACGTACAGTGCGATTGAAACTTCGTGGCCCATGCGCAGAAGTCGGTTTTTGGCCTGGGCGAGTCTATTTTGAAGAAGTGGCGTTAGAACAAGTGGGGGGTGTCGGTCGGTCAGGAGAGGGGAGACGCGGCGCAGGCAGGCCCCGGGATACGCAGCGCGGGGGAGGCGCTCGATTCATGCAGGAGCTGAGTGAGCCAGTCAGTCAGCAGTCTCATGTGCAGTGGTTAGTGCTAGTCGCCTCCGCAAATCACGCGCGGGTGACAAAAGTACCTACTCGAAGCATAAAGTATTTTTTCAACCAGCTGCAGATCCTACAAGTATTTTTTTCATCAATTTAAGAATTGTAATTCTTTTGTGTTGGTGGCTTTATTATTATAAAATGAAACATTTTTTTAGGTGCCCTGTTTGAGATGGCTACAAAGAAGAAGCAAAGAAAAACGGAAGACAAAAACCGTGAATTTAAAGTTGAATGTACCTACCTATATAGTTTAAATTTAAAAAATTTGGCTCTCAAAAGAAATTTCAATCGTTGTACTATTGATATTTGGCTCTGTTGACTAATGAGTTTGCCGACCACTGCATTAGGTGGTTGCCTCAGAGGAAAAGATGTGCCTGTTGGCCCAGCCAGCGTTTACTAATCTAAGACTTGGCTACTGAGAGCTTGCTCTTCTCCTTTCCCACCAACTCACTAGCATGTAGCTTACTCATGTTCTGTAAGGTCTATCGAGAACCCAGCCAGCTCCCAGCCTTTTCCAGGTGTGCTTAGAAGTAACTCAGAACCCAAGACCTTAGAAGGGACACAATAACTGTTTCTACTAAAACGTCAACCTCTTTAATTTATTTCTTTTCTGTTTACTCATCTTGCCTGTTTATTAAACACAGGTTTGATGGCTTGGTCTTTGAAAGTAGGGCATAGAAAAGAAGAGATAAGGAATACTTACCTTTGCATAGCTCTGAGCTCAGACCTGGAAAATATTGGATGATATGACTAGGAATGAATACAGGTCTGAATGTCTAACCTTGAGGGCCTAGACAGGTGTTCTCCATTATGAGGTGTAGTCTAAGCTGACCGAACTCTAGGCTGGAGGACACCGTTTCAGGTTATGCTTTTGCTATGAGATCTCTTGAAAGGAACTGATTCCTGTCATTTGGGGGAATGGGCAAACTACATCATTAACTTAATTGTATTTAATCACTCTGTTAGATATTTTTAGCCATTGTTTTCACATTTAACAAGCCAAAATGTAAGCCAGTCAACTTATAATCTTTCTAAAAATCAAACCCAGGTAGATAAGCGAGAAATGTAGGGAGGAGAAGTGCTGAATCTTAACCCACCCTACCAAGTGCTGATTTGCACAGATTTGAAAAGCATGATTAGGAATGAGTCTGGAGTGCAGCTGAATTAATGAGCGATTGCACATAACTCTGAGATTGAGAGTCACAGAGCCTCCTAATGAGAATACATTGAGGGCACAAGTGAAATCACCCTTAGCAATTCTAGATAATAGCTTTCATTGCCCTGCCTGGCTTTGGGGCCCAGCCTTTGGGTGGTGGAAAGATGAGTTAGCAGGAGGCCAGTCAGAATGACCCAGAAAAGCCTGTTCTTCTGGAAAGTCACTGATCCCATGAGCGATGTGTCCCTAAGATCTCAGCCAGGAAACTGATGGAGTTCATGTTCTCAACCAGTGAAGCGGAGGATCCCAGGCCAGGGGCCCCTCCAAGGACACACCAGGGTGGAAGAGCCATGTTTACCGTCATCAGGACCTTGGGGCTACCAAGCATGAAGCTTTAGAGATGCAGAATCACTGACACACATTAGTTGAATTCATTTACATTAATTATGCTTTGCGTAACTTTGTTTATTCAAATCAGAAGATAGACAATACATTTAAAATGTTTTTCAGTAAGTCTTGAAATAACAAAAGATTTCTTTGTTTAATTCAGTTTATAATCCCAGTGCTATCCAATAGAAATACAGTGTGAGCCACAAGTGTGAGTACGTGATTTTAAATTCTCTAGTTGCCACATTTAAAAAAGTGAAAAGTAAACAAATTTTCCTACATACTTCGTCATGTTCTAGTAAAAAATGAAATGTGAAGGGGAAAAAAAGTGAAAAGTAACAGGTGACATTACTTTCAAGAGTCTGTTTTTCCAGTCCTGATGAGGACTCTCCTCCCTGTTGTGAAGGTAGGCCCACGTCCTAATGTCTGGATTCCATGAGCCCTAGGGCAAGTCTTGTTTCTATCCATCACTGACAGGACTGAACTCTGTCTTTCTCAAGGAATGTGCTCAGCAGGCCGTGGAGCCCAGAGGTAGCCGGAGAAAAAGGAAGAGCTATTACCAAAGCCTTTGATTTCATTTGGAAAATATGTTCCTATCTTAAAAGTGAGATTACTTTTCTTTGTCATTACTTTGCCAAATTAATTCCTTTGAGAAGAGAAGCCATATTCTTTTTATAGCAACTGGTCTCTTGGTTTCTCCATGAATATACCTATTAAGACAAATTGGATCTCAATAATTTTTTGAGCAGCTGGCCAAAAGCTTGGCACTCACGACCTTCCTTTCAATACAAGGTCAAGCATTAACAAAGCACATATTGTGTGACTAACAGGGTACTGGGCTCTGTAATGGATAAAGAATGAAATATAAGCCCTGGTTATTTTATCGAAGTTAGGCCTTTGCTATAAAACAATACAATATTGAATAAAATGCTCATAACATGCTATATGTAATAAAAGATCTGAGGAGAGAAAAAGAAAAGAGTATGTTTTACTTAACCCAATATATCAACCCATTATCATTTCAATGTATAATCAGTATACGAATTATTAATGAAATATTTGACATTCTGGGTTTTGTTTTTGCTACCATGATTTCAGAACTCAGTGTAATTTATACTTAGAGAACACCTCAGTTGGACATTTCAAGTTCTCAAGAGACATGTATGGCTCATGGCTATTATATTGGACAGTGCAGTCTTAAGACTATTGCATCCCACAAACTTTCTGATTTATTGAAAGACTATCATTTTGAAATCCAACACAAGGACTCATTATTAACTCACCTTGCTCTGGACTTCCTGATATGGATGGTGAAGCTCATGTTAATAATGTGCTAATGAGACTAGGGTCTACCACTTTAGTCTCCACCCTTGGGTATTCCTGCTTCCACTCTACTTTTCACACACAGCCAGAGCGATCCCTTTATTAGCAGCGGTTCTCAACCTGTGGGTCGTGACCCCTTTGGGGGTCGAATGCCCCTTTCACAGGGGTTGCCTAAGACCATTGGAAAACACATACAGTGGGGCCTTGACTTACGAGTTTAATTCGTTCCCTGATGGAGCTCGTAACTCAGATTAATCAGAGGGGCCTTCCTTGACCACTGTATATAATAGCTCTTAAACAGGGTTTCTTTTAACATAATTTTAACATAATTTTAAGGCCCCTTCTCATCACCTTGCAGACTCAGCCCCTAGTACCTGCTTCATTGTCTTTCACAGCACTTGCTTGCTTATTAGTTTATTTTCTGTTTCCCCCAAACCCCCTTCCTCAACCTATGGAATGTGAGGTCTATCAGGGACTTCCTCTATTTCCTTTGAAGGCACTGAAGACTCAGCAGCAATAGTATCTGGTGCCCAACAAATTTTGGTGACTGAATAAAGGAAAATAATCCAACCTTGGTGGGAAATGCTTATGGGAATTACAGACTTTCATAACAGCGAGAGATTTATATGTGAGGCCCTACTTGGAGTTTACTCTTAGGACTCAGCGAGTGTTTCCCCCTGTGCTAAATTACTTGTCTGACTACTCATGGCCACTCATCCAGGTTATTCAGTGCCCATAGGGGTCTCTGCCTGACGCCCTTATTACTTTTCTTATCATTTGTCAGCTGCTACAGGCTCACATTAGGCACACTGCTTTTATTTGACAAACCATAAATTAATAGTTCTCCAACAATCTTAGATGTGTTTCTTTGATAGTAGCTCCTAGCAACTCAAATTGCTTAAAACCAGATCAGCAGTTTCTGTCAAAGAACTCCTCACATGCGACTATCTGATTGTCCTGCTTTTTATTAGTATTTACACATTCCTGTCAGGGACGTGGGGTGGGGGGCGACGCCCCACATTTGTTTTTAGGTCACTGGACTTCACAGCAATTTCCCTGTCTGGGTTGGGTGTGCACTGACACAGCCACTAACGGCTGCTCTGTTTCTCATGCTCCTGTGTTCTTCTTCTGAGAGGACTGGGGTCACTGCTTCAGAATGAACTATTGCTTTGAACTTGTAAGCACCTTCCTGTATTACCTTTGTGAGGTCGAGAAGAATATGCCCTACACTTTCCCATGGTCCCCCACAGGACCTACAACACAAGTCTATGAAGTCTCTAGTCAGGGGTGGAATGTGACCTGTGGCCAGGAGACTGACATGGTCACCAGGTCCAACCTGAACGTCCCCCAGATATTCCACGGCACCATGTTCTAACCAGGTGAACTGTGCGACCTGAAGGGCTTCTGATGTGGCTGTGGATTGAACCGATGTGAGCCCACAGCAATCTGCATGCTTGGAACTACTCAGAGGGATCCCTGT
>NW_006286140.1:119792-121664 GCF_000327345.1 Myotis davidii
ACGTTCATCCATCAAGCTACTCCTATTACGAGACTTAACAAAATTCATCACTGAGAACAAAGATTCACAAGCGTATGTGGATGAAAACATGGAGAGTAACGCTGTTGCAAAGTTTTTTAAACAGAAAAAATTTTCTGGAATGGCATTCCAAGTCCTCAATAGTTCGTTTTCGACACTATTGAAATTGCTCTTCCCCTCTCTCGTCAATCCATGTCTATGGTCTTTAAGATAACTTGTTATGTAAAATTATTTATCTAAGATGCACCTACACTGAATTTATCTGAAAAATAAAAAAGTCGATATTAAGAAAAAAATTCTAAATGGAAGATTATAAGAGAGCAAAAGTTACTGGCATGCCATGTCTGGCACATGTGCCAGGGGTTGCCCACCCCTGCTCTAGGGAGATAAAGGAAGAGCATCATCTCCTTGGTAAGTATGCTAACTTTGCAATGACATGACATATTATAAACACAGTGAGCTCTGATTAGTTGAAGGACAAAGCTAAAAATAACTTAAAAAATTTTTTTAACCCTCACCCAAGGATTTACTCCCATTAATTTTTATTTATTTATTTAATATATTTTTATTGATTTCAGAGAGGAAGGAGAGGGAGAGGGAGAGATAGAAACATCAATGATGAGAGAGGCTCTATCCTGCACATCCCCCACTGGGGATCAGTCCCACAATCCAGGCATGTGTCCTTGACTGGAATCGACAAACCTGGGACCCTTTAGTCCGCAAGTTGACGTTCTATCGACTGAGCTAAACCAGCTAGGGCACTCCCATTGGTTTTTAGAGAGCGGGGAATGGAGAGAGAGAGAAAGATGGAAGAGGGGAGGAGAGAGAGAGAGAGATGGAGGAGGGAGAGAGAAGAGAGAGAGAGAGAGAGAGAGAGAGAGAGACAGAGAGAGAGAGAGAGACATTGACCAGTATGCATCCCGCCTGGGGATTGAACCCATAACCTAGGTATATGCCCTGACCAGGAATTGAACCCACAACCTTCTGGTGTACGGATACAGCTCCAATCAATTGAGCCACTGAGTCAGATCAATAACATTTTCTAAGAACATAGAAAAATAGAATGGCCAAGAGACATTGTGAAACAGGAATTTTTATGGGTGAAAAAGATAGGTTTAGGAAATTTTAGAAATTAAGGGGCCCATGGAAGAAGCACAGAGCTACAGAGCAGGAGAAGATATATTTCCATAGAATAGGGGAGCTGGAAACAGCAGAAGGACTGAGTCAGATCAATAACATTTTCTAAGAACATAGAAAAATAGAATGGCCAAGAGACATTGTGAAACAGGAATTTTTATGGGTGAAAAAGATAGGTTTAGGAAATTTTAGAAATTAAGGGGCCCATGGAAGAAGCACAGAGCTACAGAGCAGGAGAAGATATATTTCCATAGAATAGGGGAGCTGGAAACAGCAGAAGGTCCATATTTACAAAATAAAGGGAAGGAAGTCCCTCATCCAGAAGGAGAAGAAGAAGGCCCACAGGGAATAGGAAAACAATAAGGAAGCGGGGGAGGAAAACCTCACAGGTCCCATGTGAGGTTGGACCTTTGAGCTCAGAAATTATTATAGCAGCCCGTCCAAGGGAAGAGTCACCATTCTTTGCTATACCACCTTTCGTCTGTGGATTCATTCTTCGACTCCCAGAGACAAAGAACCCAGCGGGAGTTTGAGGGGAACACCGTGTGTTCTGGTCTAAAAATCCCACTTCAATTGGAAACCACCTATCAGAATTAGCAAATTATTTAGAATCTATTAGACGCTGTGAGATCCATTTCTTTTTTGTACAGCTGAGTCAAGGTTATTGTAACTAGGCAAACAATAGTTTGTGTCCTAGAATTTTATATTTATGTGATA
>NW_006286140.1:121781-131918 GCF_000327345.1 Myotis davidii
AGGTGTCAGCCCTTTGAAGATCCCCAGCCTTTTTTGCATATCTGCAGGCCTCTGCAAACCTCCAGCCTGCTTACCTGGTAGTTCTGGCACTCCCTTTGGCTATTTCCCCAAGTAACCTCAGCCCTTGCATATATCACTCAGCCCTTTGAAGACCCCCAGTCCTTTTGCATATCTGTAAACTGCCCTTTTGCTATATCAGCAGCTGGCTGATGGTGTGCTGCAGAGCAGATTTTTGTGGATAACCTGCTGCTCTCCCATATGGCAGGTAGTATTGGAATAAACACATATATAATTCAACCCCGTCTCTGCTTAATTGGCTCCAGTAGTGACAGGCAGCACAGACCCATTGTTTGTCTGGTTACAACTATGCTTCATTCAATTCCATTCCACAGACAGTTATCCGTGCTTGGTGGTCCTCCAGGTAGCCTGGCATTAATTGGATTATGTCCTTGTACTCAGAAGACACATAATCTATTGGAGGAAGACAAATCTGACCATTTGACAATCAAATACAAATATGGACACTGCTTTAGTCACTCAGAGGAGAAGCGGCCTGCTTCCTGGTGTGCTGGGAAAACTCCCTAAAGGAGGTGCTGTGGAGCCAGACTTTGAAGAGCCCCATGTTAGGGTCTTGGCACCTGCTAGTCCCATTCCTGGAACAGACTGTGGCCCCAGATTTTCTGGACCATCTCAGACCACCTTAGGTTTCCCCTCCCCGTCCTCCCCATTTCCACTCTTTGTTTTCTTCTTGGCACTTACCATTATATGAACTTCTCTTAATAACTGTGTTTATTTGTTCAGTGTCTGTCTTATTCCTCAAGAACATAGCCCTGAGAGCAGGAACCTGATCGTTGTTGTGCATCAATGTATACGCAGTGCCCGGAGAAGTATCTGAGATATACCAGGATTCCAGTAAGTGCTTGTGAGGAACCAACGGGCTCAGCTGCAGTAAGGGGCCATCAGAACTTCTTGACTGTCAGGTGACGTGATGAAACCGTTCTGGACAAATTATTCTAGCAGCGGGGTTTAAGATGAATTGTGCGGGACACGGACTTGGGGCAAGAAGAACAAAGAAGATTTCCAGAATAAGATAAGTGTGAGCGCTACAGGTAAGATACAGGTTGTGGCAGCAGCATAAAAGGGTAGGCTGAACCCAAGATAACTGCTGAAAGAAGGGTCTGCAATAACACTGACCTTCCTACGAATCCTCACAGGCATAGCTCATTCCCTCCTCCTGGAACGCTCCTTCCTTTGATCTTGGCATTTCATGTAGGGTTCTGTTCACATGTCACCTTCCTAGAGTTCTTTCCTGACCACCTTATCTAAAGGAACCCCACCTTCTACCCTGGTTTTGTTTTTCTTCCTGGGACATTCACCGCTGACATTACATTATCTGTACCACATGTCAGTGCCCTGAGGCCAGGAGGGCAGGGGCTGCGCCTGCCTTATTCACCAGTGTATCACCAATGAATGGCACAACCACGTTTGCTGAACGAATAAGTATATTAGATTAGGTGTGAAGATGGCTTGTGAGAGAGACTGTCAAGCGAGATCTGAGTCATTAGGAAATGAAAATGACCAAGAGAGCTTGCCAGAAGTTACGGGTCCCTGAGGGCTCTTCATTAAGACAGATTCAGCCAAACCTCTGTTTCTCTCTTTTGTAGCATCATATAATAGGCCCCCGGTTAATCCAAAGTGAACTGCTTGGAACTGCTCAGCGGGATCAATGTCATTAGAAAACACAGGTACCTTGTTGCTCTCCCAGTTACTGTGCACGGAGAAATGAATAAAAATAGATCATCAAAGAAGTTTTCTTTCTTCAAAGATTTTAGTAACTCCTGTGGTAAACTTTTTGTTTCAGTTATTATACTTTTCAACTCCAAAATTTCTATTTGGTTCTTTTTATTATTTTTAAAAGGATGAGAGCGAGAGAGAGAGGCATTGATTGGTTGTCTCCCATATGCTTCCGGACAGGGGATCAAACCCACAACCTAGGTATGTGTCCTAACCAGGAATCGAATCCACAACCTTTTGGTGCATGGGACCATGCTCAACTAACTGAGCCACACCGGCCAGAACTGGTTCTTTTAAAAAATAATTTCTACTTATTTGATAAGACATCCTTCTCATACTTTCCTTTAGTTCTTTAAACATGGTTTTCTTTAGTTCTTTAAACATTTTTGAAACAGAAAATTTAAAGCCTTTGCCTAGTAAGTCCCACATCTGGGCTTCCTCAGGGACAATTTCTAGAGACTGATTTTCTTTTCCTGAGTATGGGCCATAACTTTTTGTTTCTCTACATATTTCATAAGTTTTTGTTGAAAACATTTAAAAAAGTTAATGTGGTAACTCTGGAATTGGATTCTCTCCAAGCCCGGGATTTGTTGCCTTTTTATTTAGTGATTTTTCTGTGGAGTTTATATACTTTCTCACTTTTGGCCACGGAAGTCTCTGCTCACTTAGCTTAGTGGTCAGCTGATAATGAGACAGAAATTTTACTAACACGTGGCACCCAGAACTCTCAGAGCCTTTGCTGAGGAACTCTGTGTGCGTATTTGGGCACACTTTCAGCATTCAATCAGGCAGTTCCCACCTCTGTCTTAGCCTTTACTTCCTGCTTGCACAGAGCCTCAAGGTCAGCCAGAGGTGAGCATTTAGGGTCTTCTCAGGTCTTTCCTGAGCATTTGCACAGCCTTGGATTTGCATGTAGCCTTCTAGAGTCCCAGAAATCTGTCAAAGCTTTTCAAAGCTCCCTACTGACAGACACTGTATTCCCCAGCTTATTCTTGTAAGTTTTTTAGTTAGTCTACTTTTTGACTCAACTATTATCCACCACCTTAGACAGCTGTGGTTTTTAATGGGGGCCCTGGGAAAAGGCTCTTCGCAGTGGGTGAGCCCCAGGTCAGTTCAAATAAAGATAGCTTTGTGAGTGGCCTCTTCCAAGAACCACCAGATGGATCAAATAGGACAGTTCTCTGGGAAGAGGGCTTTGAGGGAACTCCTGCCCCAGTCCGCACCCTGCAATGGCTGCCAGGCACCAGTTTTCACTGGTTGGTTATCAGGGATACTGCTCAGCTGGGGAGAGGAATGCAGATGGAGCCAGTTGAAATGTCAACATCTTACTGTGTTACTGAGATTCAGCCTTTTTTTCCCCTTGAATAAACTCTTCTCAGATTGCCACAAACCTTGAACAATTTCCAGATTCTGAAAAAGTTGATTTTGACCGGTTTTGCCAGTGTTCTCACTGCTTTAATGGAGATTTTCAGAGGTCCTTACTCTGCCATTTTTGCTAATACCCACCCTCCACCCCTGCTTCTATGAAATTTACTCTTTCCTTGACATGAACTATTATTTTCCAAACATTGACAATCTGAGGCCTCAAATAGTTTAGGTTATACATTTTCAACAAATGAGTTTTCTGAGACAAATGTTTGCTGATATAAAATCAACCACCAAGGAAACGAGGCGATTAAAACAGGTAAGCCACAGGAAAAATTGTTCCTGGCTATCTACGCCTTTCGTCATTATTTATCTCTCTTGGCTTGTTTGTTTCAGTATGAACTTGGTTACCTTGAAAATGCCTGGGTAAGGTTCAGCTCTACGTGTCCGCTCCCCGTCTCCTCCCTGAGCCCAGACAAGCCTGGAGCTGAGTGAGGCTGAGGGAGAAGCGGTCCCCAGCAGACCCTCACTGTTGGCCCTCCTTGTCATGTTAGTTATCTTGGGCTGCTATACACAGAACGGGTGGCCTAACCAAAGAAATATATCCTCTCACAATTCTGGAGGTTTGAAGGCCAAGATCAAGGTGCCAGCAGGTGTATGTAATGTTTCCCTGTGGCTCCCCTCCTTGGCTTGTAAATAGATAGCCACCTTCTTGTGTCTTCACGTGGTTTTTCCTCTGTGCAGACCGACTCCTGTCGCTTCTTCCCCTTCTTAAGAAAACACCAGTTCTATTGGATTATGGCCACACCCAGTGAGTCCAACACTCAATGAGTAGGTTCTTCATAAATATTTTCATTGAGGATATGCACCCTCCTTTCCCCTTGCCCTTTACGCTTCTGCACACCGTTTACTCCTCTGCAGCATCATTTACCCCTCTGTCAGCACCTCCATGAACAGGCACTAAGGCTTCTGGTCCATCGGGAGAGCAGCACTATATAGAGCTGCCAGACTGATCTTGATATCAGAATTCAGACCCCCACTCCACTTGATATCAGAGTTCAGTACCAAGCATCTAGATGACCTCGAGCAAATCAGTTAGCTCACCTATTATCTCCAGATTGGGCTCAATTCTCTTTCACTTCTCTCTGCCCTAGACTCTGGGTTTGTCACCAGCCCCTGAAACAATTTTGCCTCAGGCTCTGTGTGGCACATCTAGGGGTCAACTAGTAAAATACATCCTGGTAAGTGCACAAATTAAATAGTTCTGAGTGGTCTCCAGCTCTGCCCGGGTAATATATGTATCACTGGAGATGTTGTTGCTGCTCAGGTGAGAATGGTATAACATTATTGGCTAATTTAGTTCAGGAAGGAATGGAAGATGCAATGCAGAAGATGGTTAATGAGAAGGTAACTCAGGGTACACCAGAAGCTAGGGGTTCCCTCACATGTATTTACTCAACTAACTTTCACTGAGAAATCTGCCTTGTTCCAAGCATTGTGATGGGCAGAGCTCGTATCATGGGATTTTCTGAACATGGGATTGGACTTCGCATGAACTATAGGGTTGCAGAAAAATGTCTAAATCTTAGATTTATTGTTTATTTGTTTTTGACCATGGGCAAGCCACTTAACTCCTCAGTCTCAGTAATTCCATTTTTTAAAAAAAGAGATGAATCAGGTGTTCTATATGGTTGGTTCTACCACTTTGGCTCCCACCTTCTAGAATTCTGTTTTACTGGGAGTGGAGTGTAGAGCTTGCCTAAAAACAAATCTGTACTTTTGAGCTTGATTTCAGCACAGGCTATTCTAGCTGGGAAGATGGGAGGAGAGAGGAATATACTTGTGGTAAAAGATTTTTTTTGGGGGAAATTAACCCTACAGTTGACTCAGGAAAACTTGGAAATGAACCTCTCAATGAACCAAATCTTTGCATTCTTATATTGTCCTTTCATGGTGTTATTCATGAGTACCTCACATATAGTAGGGAAGAACTCACTTTAGCATTTTAGTAAAAAAGTGGTCCACTGTGGACCCCTAGGGTGGTTGACCAGGTGGTTCATTTTAAATGCAGACTCAAGGGGCAAAACTCTCATCTGCTGATGTCACAGATGCAGCAGTCACATGTTTATGTCCTTTGATGTGGGAACCACATTTTGTTATCTTCTTTCTTCCCAGCACCTAGAAGCACAGAGCAGACCCTCAATGGACATAACAGTCCTTATTCTCTAAGTGAAACTGTCTTCATGTCACCAGCTTAAAAAATGAGGCAAAGCCAAATCCAAATTTTAGTACTAACATTGTCCCTAAATTGTTGGAGAGCTAGATTTCATTATTTTCAATAAATCCAGTGGAAGTTGTCCTCACCTTTGGAGTTAGCAATTCAGGTCTTTGGCTCTTCTGGGCCTGGTGGCGCCTCTGTGTTCAGGCTAACTCAACCTTGGTGCCAGCCTTGGTGGGCAGCTTGTGTAGCAGGGAGGCTTGGGCTACAGGCCACAGAGGGACTCAAGTGCCAGCTCTGTCACTCACAATCTTGTAACTTTGGAAAGGAGCTAACCTCGCTAAGCCCAGCTTCCTCATCTGTAGAATGGGGAGAATACTATGTCCTAGCTCAGAGAATCACTATGGAGATTAATTTTTAAAATGCATTAGTTAAAGTCCACAGTGACTGGTATGAAAGTTAGAAGCAGAAAAAATGTTGGCTTGAAGAACAAATGTCTTGGGCAGGAGGGAGAATTCTCTATTTCTTTCTTTTTTCTTTTTTTCAGGATTAGCACAGAACACTATAATTATTGTATCTTTAGAATTATTTTTAATATTATAATTATTTTAAATATTATCACCATATTTTTGTGTTTTGAGCCTCCCTATGAACTTTATCAGGAGACTAAGATGCTCCTGAACTTGAGTAATTAAGGTCATTAATTAATCTTCCAGATGTGCTTTTAGAAACCACTGTCATATCATTTGAATGCTTTTGTAAGATCAAAAAGATATTTGTAGTCTAAGACAGGCAGGAAAAATATATAATTAAAAACCTCAATTCTTTAAATAAATATTTATTGTATTTTGTATATTTGTGTTTATTAGCAGTAGCATATTCTTTATAAAACAATACCTAAAGTCTTTGAGGATCTATATATATAAAAGCCAAGTGACTGGAACGCCAGAACAACCAGTCACTATGACATACACTGATCTCCCCCCCCATTGGGGGCGGGGCCAGCTGGACAACTGCTCAAAGCCCCTCCCACCTGCCAGCCCAGCCCTATCAGACCCCATCAGGGCAGGCCAAACAGACCCCACCCGTGCATGAATTTGTGCACCGGGCCTCTAGTATACATATAATTTCCTTGTAGCCATGCCAAAAAATAAAACATAAATAAGTTCTTGATACTGATGAAAATATTTGAAAAGTCTTTCCAAACCAATGAATCCAAACACTACACTTCCTTCTCTTTTCCCAGCCTCCCTCCTTCAAGCAAGTACTCTTGTTTTCTTTAGCTCCCAAAGGCACTTTGAATTTAGGTACTGGTCATCAGAAAGTAAAATCTCAAGTGTTTCTTCTCTAAAGTATTTAGAAATATTTTAAGCCATTACATCCAGAAAAATAGAGACTATATGGCCCTTGTCGGTGTGGCTCAGTTGGTTGGGCATCGTCCTGTGCCCTGAAAGGTTGCTGGTTCCATTCCTGGTCAGGACACAGGCTCGGGTTGCAGGCTGGATCCCAGGTCGGGGGCATGCAAAAGGCAGCTGATCGATGTGTCATTGCTGTCTCTCTCCCCCTCTCTCCCTCTCCCTTCCTCTCTCTCTAAAACAAAAAATTAATAAAAATATCTTAACAAACAGAGACTATATGAAGATAAACTCGCTTTGCCTCAATTTATTGGAAACCTAGTGAGCAGTTATCATTTTAAAGCTCCAAAAAGAGATCTTAAGCAGAGTCATTGCCATGTCCTTAGAGGAGGGAAAGAATTATGAGCTGTATGCCAGAGGTTTCAACCATCGTTGTATTGAAAACAGGAAGGTAAATCTGCCGGATCCTGATTAAGTTTTCTTGAGAAGTGGCTGGATAGCCGCACCCGTTGAGCTGCTAGAGACTGAAGTCACAAAAACTTGGGGTTGAGCACTTGGGAAGCTGCTCTGAGGTATGTACAGAGGATGTTTCAGTGACCAGAGGCGTCTCTGAAGTTTACACACATGTGCAAATTCCTGAGTCCACACCTTAAGATCCAAGGTTCTCGTCAAGTTCTGGGACTCCAAATCTCACGCTCCTTGTAACAATTCTCCTCTCACAAGCATAACTCACATTTTTTATTGAGTCTGAGGAGCAGGGTGGGGAAGCAGAACAGAACAAAGAAGTCTATGCAAGTGAACTGACCCTTCTATTTTCTTCATCTATATTAGCATAAAAATCCTGAGTGTCTATCTCAAATATGTGATTTTTTTTAACAGCTTCCCAAAACAGACAATGACCTTTGGACCAAATGTCCATTGGTAGTACAATGAATAATCTGAGTTGTATTCAACACAGTGGAATGCATTATGGCAGTTAGAAGGAACAGTCTACTGCTAATGAAACATCACAGTGACCCCATAAACATGATGTTGAGTGAAGGAAGCTACAGGGTGCACACTATATGCTTCATTTCATATGAAACATGGAAACAGGCAAACTAGTCAGGTAGTTTCCCTTTGCCGGAGGAGGTATGAAAGGGTCTTCTGATGATATTCTGGGTTTTTTGTTTATTTGTTTTTAGTAATAGTTACACAGCTGTGTTTTTTGTAAGAATTTATTAAACTGCATACTACTACTAATATGTATCCTCTGTTTATATTTCATTCCATTAAGAAGCCTTTAAAGAATGATTTATGGAAAACAAGTACCTCAGTCTATTGGTCACAATCTTTTCTGATTTTGGTCTGACACCCTCACTTAGGTTGTGGCCCTTCTGTCTTTACATCCTAGATCAGGAGAAAGCCCTTTAAGACCTTCCACAATTTTCCAAGATGATATCTCTGGTAACACAATCAGTGTTTGTGATTTTTGGAGGCTTAATGATTTATAGCTTTCTGTATCCAAATTTTATTTTTATTGATGAGAGAGAGAGAGAGACAGAGAGAGAGAGAGAGATATGTTGTTCCACTCATTTATGCATTCATTGATTGATTCTTATGTGTGCCTTGACTACGAATGGAACCCATAACCTTGGTGTGTCAGGACGGTGCTCTAACCAACTGATCCACCTGGCCAGTGCCTTGGACACTCCTGGCTGACAAGTTATTACAGTCTCTTTAAGGTACTCTTGCTGGGGTCATGTGAGCTGTCAGCTAAACTTAGTTCACGAAGATTTCAGGAAGACAGGTTCTTTTTTGGCGAGATTGCAGTGGTGATTATCAGCGGGCATGGGTTTGTGTGTTTACTTAGCTATGTGAGATTGTGAGATTTCTTACAGTCACCTCATCTCAGAGGGAAAGTTCAGAGGCAAGGAGGCTGGGACACAGGCCACAAAAGGGCCGTCTGAGCACTGAAATGGAAGCAGTTCTTTAAGTATTGCATTTCTTCTTTACTTTTGTACTGATTGGTTGATGATCAATGTTTTCCCATGATTTTTAACAAGCAAGCAAGAAAAGCAAATGCATTAATTGATTCACTTTGCTAATTTATTCAATGAAAGAACAAAATTGGTTTGAGAAGTTGTTCTGTGGTAGTGATGATGTGGGAATCTGGACATACCTTGAGCTCATCAGAAGGAATATGGTAAGGCAGTTTTAAAATGCTTGAGTCTTTAAAAATGCCAAAATGAAGTGAGCTGTGTATTTTTTTTTCTTGATTAAAAATTATGTTTAATTTGTCCAGCATGGCTCAGGGCTTATTCCCGGGTTGTAGGCTGGATCCTCAGTGTGGGGCATGCAGGAGGTAGCAGCAGCCAATCAATGATTCTCTCTCATCATTGATGTTTCTATCTCTCTTTTTCTCTGAAATCAATAAAAACATATTTTAAAAATTGTATTTAAAGGAAAACTGAATCCATATGGTTTTATTAACTAATATTGAAGGTTACTAAAACATAATTTGAGACACTATTATATGTTCAAGAAACTTAGGAAAGCTTTAAAGAACACCTTCTCAAAATTCTTTCAAATAAAAAACAATATTTTGCCAAGAAGTTTCTTGAGTTTACTTTTACATCCGTAAACAGACGACTATGTGTCCCACCAGTGTCCACATTCTTCAAACAGCAGAGGCCTCATGTTCTTCCGTGTCAGAGGGAAGAAGCTGCTTTGGGCGCTTTTTGTCTTTCTAGCCTCATTTAATGATGGGTTAGCAGCCAAAAGAAGCAGCCCTTTCTTCGATATTTTAAGAAAAGTATTATCAGCTTTGCTTTTAACTTTAACTTATGGAATGTGTTATTAGACACCAAGTAAAATGGAGATAGAAGAGCAGAGTTATATAACCCTGGACCGTAAATGAGGACCGAAATACCAAATCTGCTAGGTGCTCGATGTGAGATGATGGGGTTCAGGACACACTTCCCCGTAATGGACACCCTAGGACCCTGTACCATGGCCTGCTGATTATTTTAAGCTGAAGGAATTGGAGAAAATGGCACAAGTTAGAAGGACATCTCTGTGACTTTCTCTGCCTTTCTCCCCTGAAGCAGGTCATAAACTCTCATGTGAGACTTGACCCAAAGGAAAGGAGCATCCTTATCTCTAAGAGGAAAGGACACCAAGAGAAATCTGCACAAACAGGCCTGTGCTCACTTTCCCCCAGCTTACCGCACTTGCTAATCCCCTTTGTGCCATCACGGTTCTCCTCCGCGGCCCGCTCTTCACCAAACCCTGCATGAAGCACCCCGGTTGGTTTCTTCAGGTCTGCATGTCACATGAAACTTAAGTGAAGTAAGGTTGTGTGCTTTTCTCCTGTTAATGTGTCTTTGTCAGTTTAATTTCAGATGCAGCCAGAAGCCCGGAGGG
>NW_006286140.1:132706-146351 GCF_000327345.1 Myotis davidii
GTCTGTGAGCTGCTCTAGAAAATTGTTAAACCCAAAGAGGGGCCTGTGAGAATCTCTGATCTATAGCCAGTTGGTCAGAAGCACAATGTGATACAACAGAAAAAGTATATATTGGTCTCTGCCTCAGAGTTCCTTGAATAGAGTCCCTAGAACTCTTGTAATTCCCTCCTACAGGATAAGAGCACTAGCAGCACCTTTTGATCTACAGTTGGGTCTCTGACCCTGGTTTCTGACATAGAGTTTCTATGTCCCTTGGAACTTTCTGGGTGATAGAAGCACCTTTTGTTCTAATGAGATGATTTTGGTGGCTCTGGGATGAGGGTTGTCACCGGAAAGACTGAACCATGATTAGAAGCTTGGAAGGTTCAGCCCCAGTCCCCATCCACCTGAGGGGAGAGAGGGGCTGAAATAGAGTTAATGACCCATCATGCCCACATGATAAAGCCCCCATAAACATCCCAGAAGTACAGGGTTTGGAGAGTTTTCAGGCCAGTGGACACGTGGAGGTTCTGGGAGAGTGAGCTCAGGTCATGGAAACTTACCATCCCTTCCCACATATTTGCCCTTACACATCTCTTTCATCTGGATGTTTATCTGTATCCTTGATCATAACTTTTTATAACAAACCGGTAAACAGTATGTGAACTATTGTCCTGAGTTCTGTGAGCCACTCTAACGAATTGATTGAATCTGAGGAGGGGGTTGTGGGAACCTCTGATTTATTGCTTATTGGTCAGAAGCACAGGTAGCAACCTGGACTTGAGATTGGCATCTGAAGTGTGGGGCAGAGCCCTTAACCTGTGAGATCTGACACTATCTCCAGGTAGCGAGTGTCAGAATTGAGTTGTAAGATTCCCAGAGAGTGTCTGAGAACTTCTTGTTTTGTGGAGAGAAGCCCCCACACATTTGGAGACCAGGAGCAAAGTGTCTGAGTGTCAGAAGCGCAGGATAGAGAGTCAAGTGTGGAAAGAGGAACACAGGAGGATCCTCTCCTTGACAAAGCACGAAGGTCCCTTCTAGGGTCAGCCTGAGGATTGTGAGCATAGTTCCTACAGGGAGGCAGGGACCTAAAGTCCCCAAATGTGATTTTTCTAAAAGAACAAACCATCATAGTCAGACCTTCCTTCAGGAACGGATGAAGTAGTCTGACAAAGGTGTGTGACATGCAGGAATGGGGGAGTGGCTGGTGGAGAAGGCTCCAGGTCACTTCTCAGCTGGCCCCATTGGTCAGCACAACAGCATGTGGTGTCAGACCCCTGGCTTTGACAGTCTGTCTCCGTTGACCCTGGCCCAAAGACAGCTCTTCTTTACCTTATTTTTAAATTAAATTTATTGGGGGTGACATCGGGTAATACAATTATAAGTTTCAAATATACAGTTCTGTAATATATCATCTATGTACTGTATCATCTGCCACCGCCCAAAGTAAATACCCTTCTGTCACCATATATTTGACCCCCCATCCCCTTTCCCCCTGGGAATCATCATATTGTGTGTGTGTCTATAAATTTTTGTTTGTTTCTCTTGTTTGTTGCTTTCAGTTTGATATCTCACATGAGTGAAATCATATGGTTCCTAACTTTTTCCTTTGGACTTATTTCACTTAGCATGATATTCTCAAGGTCCATCCATGTTGCGCAAATAGCGGTATTTCATCTTTTCTTATGGCTGAGTAGTATCCCATTGTGTATACTAGTGTATACCACAGTCTTTATCCAATCATCTATCAAAGGACACTTCGGTTGTTTCCATGTCTTGGCCATTGTGAATAATGCTACAATGAACATGGAGGCACATATATTTTTACGAATAAATGTTTTCTTTGGGGCAGAGGGGTGGAGGGGGGGTGGAGGTGAGGAGGGTTAGCTAGCCAGAAGAGGAGTTGCTGGGTCATATGGTAACTCTATTCCCAATTTTCTGAGGTACCTCCATATTGTCTTCCATAATGGCTATACACCAGCATTGTGTGAGGGCTCCTTTCTCTAGAGAGAGCTCTTCTTAGTTATCCAAAATTCCTTAGATTCAAGTAGAGCTAGAGTCCTTCCCATAGGACCAGGATGTCTGCATCGAAAGCCGAAACCCTCTAAGACTATTAGTTTTGTGTCACCTCCCAAACTAGTACTCTGCTTAGGTTTGGTCTTTCACGAAGACCTGCAATTCACTGAATACTGAAAGCACTTCGCAGTTTCTGTGTCTGTCCTCAGGAACGTGAAGCAGAGTTTATATAAAATGACTAATTTTGTAATCTCTCAGGATGCTTGCCTATCCAATACAGATTGCCAAAAACTGTCCAGCCAGAACCAAAGGGTCACCAGCATTAAACATAATACCCTCAGGTACTTCTGTTGAAGGGTCTGCCTTGGCCAGACAGGATCCTCTTTCTCTCCCTTTTTCCGCAAGACCTCATGCAGCCACAGGAAATGGCCTGGGATGGGCCGTTGACCCAGGGTCATGTATAGTCTGTCCAGCAACCTCAATATAACTGAGCTCGAAATGATGAGCTCACCCAGGAGTTTCAACTAAAAATAACAAGAGGATGAGTTAGCACCAGAAGATGAACGCAAAAGGGGTTCAGAGGATGAAGCGAGGACCACGCAGGGTCCATGGTCATGGCCCAGAATGAAGGGTGGGCAGGAGATAAAACCCAAAGTAAGCACGGGACAGGAGGCTAACATACGCTGGAGCAGAGAGAAAGAACATGAGAGAAGGGACAACTGCAGAAAACAGTAACTAAGGACATTTCCTGAATATTCTGTTTCTTTTCCTGGGCTCTCTTCACTCCTGATAATAAACCTCTGTTCTTTCTATTTGACCTGAATACATATCTATTTCTGAGGCTCTGAAACCAGGGGAGTCAGAGCAGATGCCTGCACTCCTCCCTTCCCTCCTTCCCACCCAGGGATTGGGCCGGGGTGGGGGGGGACAGAGGGGGCGGAGAAAACCTCAGATTATTCATATTAGTATCCTGGGCTTGTAGGGCTTGCTAACTCATCAGTGACCCTACAAATCTTCCACACTTCCAATTGATATGTCTCTAAATTATGGGGCTGAATAATTACACCCACCCCCCTCAATTCCAGTCCTTTTAGCCATTTGTAAGTAGGGCTCTCCTGACTGAGAAATAGAGAGAGAAACGTCTTTGGTCCCTATGGCTTTCCCCCTGGGATTTGCAAGGAGGGGAGGAGGGACTTCAACAAGAAGGTGTTTTGGATTTCTCTACTTAGGAGACAGAAACTAGAAAAGCCCCATCATCCTGGGACACAGACTAGTCTTTGATTTTGTATATCGGGCTGTTGGCCATTTTTTTTTAAAAAAGGCTCAAGCAGTGAGCTTCAGGGCAGTTCCAGGGCTGAGTGATTAGACCAGTAACTGTCAGGGATGGTCCCCAGAGGGATGGATGTGACTCTCCTGCGTGAGAGGAGCACAGGTGCCTGTGCCTGCTGGGGAGCCACTGCCAGGACCCGCGGACCTCCCAGCGTGCTCTCATCTTTCTATCTTCCACGCAGGGTTTATTGCACAATCAAGTGCTTGATGGTGTTTTTGCACTTAGAAGTTCACTGCAAGTTGATTTCTTCAGTTAGTTGCTCTGAGAAAGAGTTACCTAATTGTAAACTTGCACTGTGATTGAATTTAAACGCCAGGCTGATCTGACTAGCTCTGCTTCTTTCATTCTTTTCTACCTTGAAGAGCATTGGAAGCTACTTATGAGGAAATCCTTTCTGAAAACATTGCAGCTCATTCCTTTCATCCTTACGGAAAATCTGACTGTTGAGCCCTCACTGCAAAAGCAATTGGAATCCAGGCTGTGAGCTGAAGGAACAGACGGTGTGTCCCCTCTTCAGAGTGGAAGGGACTGGCCAGCTCGATGGCAACAGAAATTCCTAACTCACAGGTCACTGCAGGTGTCATGCTAATTCGGGGAGCTCTGACTCATCACTCTCACCCCACTTCTGAGAGGCCCAGGAGCCAGTTCCCTGTTCTGGGGCAGCACAGTGGCTGGGACTTAGAGACTTAAAAAGAGAAAAAGAAGTCCCATGCTCTCCCTGCCAAGCAAGAGACAGAGGCCCATTTGTGTGGCTTCTCTTTGGTCATCCTGCCTGTGTTCCGGAATAATTTGCTCCATGAAAAGAGTGGGCAGGAACCCCAAGTTGCTGCTCTGTGGACTCCCACCCCCACCTCTCATGGATCTTCTTTCATCTGAGAGGTAATTCCCGTCAGAGGAATGTCCCCAGTTTACTTCAGAATAAAACCCCTTTTAGAAACGAGCGTCCAAGCATTCCCACAGACAAGAGCCCTGGCTAGCACGTGTGCTGGTGCCCCTTCCCTGGTGGGAGGGGGAGCCTGGGCCTGATGGTTTGCAGATGACTCAACACTGTCACTAAGCAACCACCTCTAGCCCCCAGTCCAGGACAAGCAAGAAGAGAAGGGACAAGGCCACTTATTTCTCAGTCCTTGCTCATAGACAGTCACAGTTTTGTCTGAATAGACTGAACACATAACAATGACCTTGGACTTGCCTGATTTTGGGCTTGCTCTAGTGGGAATGATGTCTTTCGTGACAGTGAGAGATCAGCCATGGCCTTAAAGCAGACAGGTTACTTCCTGCAGCCCAGGGCCCAGGGTTTACACAAATTAGTTCACTAAGCCTCACCAGCGTGGGAGAACTCGGCTTTATAGATGATGGACTTGAAGCTCAAAGGGGAGTGACTGGGCTAAGATCACAGAAAACGAGCAACTCAGGCAGCCTGGTGCCAGGCTCTGGCTGGTCTAACGGGCTGGCCCGTCCCCCGCATGCACTGCAGCGGCCAGACTTCTGTCTCACCGATGGGGAAGGAAGTGCGGCAGCCAGTTCTGCAGGTACTGGTGTTTATTCATAGACTAAATATTTGCTGATTAAAAACTTCATTGAGTTGCTCATCAGCCCACATGATTTGATTTCTTTCTGGCCACAGCATTTACTGTTTATCCATGTAGTTATGTTCTTTTGGTGTTTATGGAATAAGCTTCGCATAAAGGGGATGAAGCCAGGCCTTCATGATGGTGAGGAGAGAATTACGTTCTTTCACCGCTCATGACAGTACCCCATAGGCGCTGTAGCTCAAATCAACTTCCTGCCCCAAAACTCATCTCATCCTCCCAGATACTTCCTTTGTGATTCATCCCTACAGTTCCTCACTCCCCTTCCTGCTCTCAGGGCACCCTGGGTGATGTGGTGGCCACTGCAACACACCACCCAGATCCCCTAATTGAAAGACTTGTCCCAGCTGCTGGGGTGCTGTCCAGTGCCCAGGGCTTGCCCCTGGTGCCCAAATCATGCCCCTTTCTGATGGCCCACACCAGTGATTGGCCAGTGCAGTGTGTGACATTATCTCACCTCACTCTGAAGGGCCTTTGCAGCATTTGAGCTCCCTGTGTTGCTGAGGCCACCATCAGGCCCACATGCAGCTCCACATCTCCCTCTGTCCATCCTACTTCCTCCTGTCCCTTCCCCAGATGGTCCCTAAGGGCACCCTGCATGCTGGGCTCTGTCTCAGACTCTGCTTCTGGGGGGAAGGGGACAACTGCCACATTCTCCCTCAGACCTTCTCTGTATATGACTGTCTTGCCCTTTAGACTCTGAGCTCCTCAAGGGCAGAGCTGAAACTTATTTCCAAATCCACAGAGCCTACCCCAGACCCTGACATGCAGGAGATGCTCAGGAGATGTTTGTGGAATGAATAGATGTAGTCACTTAAAAGCTATCGTGAGAGGAGAGGAATTGAAAGACAGGTGCCTGTGGATGGGACGCCTCAGCCAAGGTCTGGTCTTTAGTATCACCCTCCCAGAAGAGTATTCATTGCCATCATCTCCCAAGGTACTCTATTGTCCAAACTGGGACTTGGCTGGACTCCTTCCTCTCTCCCCAAACTCTATCTTTCTGCACTAAAAACTGAGTTTGGGGTGTGGTCCTACAAGAGCCACCGCAGTAAGTGAGAAGCTGTGTCAGCAGCCCAGCCATGTGCAGCTAGAGGCTGGCTACTCCAGAACAATAACCTTGTGCTCTGTAGCTCCCTCCACATGTAGATATTTTCTCTTCGTTGATTTCTTTATATTTTAACTTTTGTAATTTTTAAAAGTAGCCTATTTCAGATAAGATAAACAAATGTATTATGCACACCTGGCCAGGTAAGTCCCAGGGGCTGCCTGGCAGGGTGGCCACAGTGCTGGTCCAGATGGAGGAATGTCATGTAGATGTGGGCAGATAGCAACCAAGGCAAGGAACTTGGGAAGAACAGCGATTCCTTTCCATGCTCCTTCCTTGAAGGCAGTTCCGAATCAGGGTTCCTGTCTCCCTTACCCCAGACAGTCAGGAGGCAGGAGCTGAGCTCCGAGAGGAAAAGCTCTCTTGAGCTTGACATGAGGGACCACGGTGGTCACTTTGAAACTCCATAGGCGTCAAGCTACAGCCCTTTATGACATCAGGATTATTACATCAGGGGCTTCAGGACGATCGTCCCACATCTACTTTTGAAGCAGCTTGGGCCCAGCCACCACCCGTTGTAGAGGTTGCTTGCTGGACTCTTCAGGGAATTGGAATGGACTTGGTCCAATGGAAATAATCGACACAGAATCATGTTACCTCATGAAGGATCTGTTCCCTTCCCTGAGCAGGCACATTCCTCATGTCATTTCAACTCAAAGTGACTCCCTCTGACAGGACACTGGGGCCTTCCTGAGGGAGGATGGGCCTCTGGTGGGCAGCTGTATTTGTGTGGCCATCAACATATAAACAAGAGTTGCCTCCGTGCTGTACAGCAGACTCATAGGGTAATCAAAACACATCTTTATTTGTGTCCTTCAGGGTTCTTTATGATCCGTTTACTCTGGCTGATCATTCCCACCCCTGGACAAGAACTCCAGCAAGCCCCAAGAAGATTTTGCTTATTTTGAGGTAAGGGACAATCCTAGAGTCATTTTCACAGTAAGTACAGACTCCATTCAGCAAGGAGCATGTCCACTCCATGAAAACATCAAAACTCTGAACCTGATAAGGTGTCAGACCCTGTCTCCTTACCCAGTGGGTCCCCTGGAGACAGCATGGAGAACTGGGTGGTGGTCTTGTTGACTTCTCTCCAGGTGAGGAAAAGTCTCACTTCAATAAGCTGGTCTCACCTTGCAGGACCTGCCGGTCATCTAAAGCTGGCTGTCCTTCTCTTGATGCTTTCCTGAGCAATTGATAGGTTCCCCTCCAGGCAGCCCTCCCTGGCAGTGCCCTTGTTCCCAAGTCAGGGCATCTCTATTTGAGGGGTTGCTGGCACTGCTTCAGCTCTTGGACATTTACCTCCAACTTCTCACTGCTGAGGTCTGTCTTACAAGAAGCCCTTAGGCCAAGGTCCTGGATGGCCCCCATGACATGTCTCTCCTTATAGTCAGTGGCCCCAACACTATACAACTCTGACCTCAACAAACTTGGAGTGTGGCCCACCCTGCCATAGCAGCAGTCTCCTGGCTCAGCTTCCCTTCTTCAGGGAAGAGAGGGGATGGTGCATAGCACAGCGTCCTCCAAACAAAGTCTCCTTGATGAATCCTCTCTCCTCCCTCCCTCTTAGCTCCTTTTATTCTCTATGAGGTGAGGAAGTTCTAGAATTATTCTATGACATTGGTAGTTTTATTTTGTGTGGGTGTATTTTATTTTAATACTCACCCGAGGACATGATAGAGAGAGGGAGAGAAACATCGATATGAGAGAGAAACTTCATTTGGTTGCCTTCCATATGTGCCCCAGCTGGGGATCGAACCTGCAACCTGCATATGTGCATTGACCAGGAATTGAACGGCAACCCCTCTGTGCACAGGATGATGCTCAACCAATTGAGCCACTCCAGCTGGGCAACACATTGGTAGTTTTTATAGAAAGAAATTAAGGCTCAGAAATGTTATCCTCATTTGGTTTAGATTTTGATGCATATTGCAACACCCCCCCCCCAAGCAATAATGACTTAAATAGTATAGAAGTATATTTCTCTTACATCTGAAAGAAGTTTGGAAATAGGAAAATCCAGAATTTATAAGATATTACACAGTGTCAGGATCCCAGCTCCTTCTATCTTATTGCTCTGCCATCCTCAGCATTAGCTTCTACTTCATGGTCCTAGATAGCGGCTTAAGCTGCAGCCACCCCCTCTGCATTCCAGGCAGTAGGAAGGAAGCAAAGAAGGGTGCCCCCTTCTGCTTTTAGGACGCTTCCTGGAAATTTCACACACATCACTTTCACTTACAACTCATTGACCAAAACTTAGTCTCACACAAGGTAGGTTGGGAAATGCAATCTTCATTCTGGGTGGCCATTTAAAAAACAGAGCTTCTGTTACCAAGGGAGTAAAGAATGGATAATGTGCTAAACAGTTTCTGCCATGGGTGTTAAATAACTTGCCCCAAGTTTTCCAGTTGAACCCTGTCTGCCATACCAGAGGGAAGAAGCAGTAGGACGTGGAGGTGGGTGGGAGGTGGACACTTAGCATATCTGCCCTGAGGTATGGAAAATGGCTCCAGGGTCTCCTACCTGCTTTCCTGAAATTCCACTTGCTTTGCCAGGAGTCCCATGGCCTTAGCTAGTCACTGGAATCTTCACTGCTATCTCACTTTGGCCAATGGACACTGGTGAGGAAAAATGCCAAGGTCAGTGTTGAAAGTGTGGGGAGGGGTAAAAGGTAGAGCACTTTTTCCTTCCCTTCAGCTTCCTGTTGCCTGGATTCTCTTTGAGAATGGCAGACTCATGGTTCCATTCTACTTGTGCTAATATGTAGGGTGCTTCTACCCCATGTAAGACCCTGGGCAGGCGCTGGAGGATGCAGAGGGGAGTGGACAGGGTCCCATTCTCCAGAAGCACAGACATGTACACAGATAAACTTAAGGGAAGACCCTTGGAGAGATAAAGTGAGATGAGAGATCAGGGTAGGGGGTTGGGGACAGTGTTCAGGGAAGAGAAGGCATTTGAATTTGTCTTTGAAGGTTAGTTAGAATAGTAATTAAAGTAACTGGGAAGATGGTCAAAGTGCACCCCACAGAGAGAAAACAAAATGATCAAGAAAGCAGAGAGAGCCTAAGGAAAAAGAATGAACCTGGAGCCACTGAAGCTTAGGGAGACTGTGAGGGAAGGAGGCTCAGGGTCAGACATGGGTGTGGTGGGGTGAGGTGAAAGTAAAAGCGGGGCAGGCGGACTGGGACTAGCTTGCAGCAGACTTTACATATTACAATAGGGCTTTGTTATGGAGGAAGCTAGGAGTCATCCAAAGGTTTTGATGAGAGATGACACAATGGGCTTCCCTTTCTGGCCTATTTCCTTTTAATAGTATTAAACAGCAGACATTCTTCAAGAGGCCAAAGACCAATAGAAGTCACCAATAGAGAGGGCTTAGAGCAGTGATGGCGAACCTTTTGGGTTTGGCGTGACAGCATTGAAAGACCCTAACTTAACTCTGGTGCCCTATCACATATAGAAATTTTTTGATATTTGCAGCCATAGTAAAACAAAGATTTATATTTTTGATATTTATTTTATATATTTAAATGCCATTTAACAAGGAAAAATCAACAAAAAAAATGAGTTTGCGTGTCACCTCTGACATGCGTGTCATAGGTTCGCCATCACTGGCTTAGAGGCATTTTCAATTTCCATGTGGAAACATTTTGTAGTTTAGTGATGACAAATCCTCATGGAAAAATTTTTAAAAAAATCTCAAAGTGGGGAATGAGCACTGTTCTGTTCTCTTCCAAATAGGCTGGCAATGGCCAAGGTCACCAGGGGGAGAAGGCTCAAGTGATGTGTAAAGACACAGCCTCTTTCTTTGTGGGTGGGACCTAGCCTGGTTGCCTAGCAACAGGTCAGCCTCCCTGTAACAATGGCTGAGCAGGTGAGTGGTGGGAGGAGGCAAGAGCTTCCTCTGCTTGGACTTGGGTGTCTGGAAAGCTGGTCTTCTCTCCAGGATCGAGAGAGGGAGGGAGGTAGGGAGGTAGGGAGGCAACCTGGGTGACAGACCCCCAACCCCTCATCTCACCTGCCATTTTCACCTATAGTGTTCTGAGGTCTGATAGCCGGTAAGTCAGTAGAATTTCTCCTGTCATTTAGATGGTGTCTAATCCTCTGAGTGTTACCAGAAAGGGGACCTGGCCCTGAGTGGGTCTGCCTAGGGCCTGCTGGCAGTATGTGGGTTCTTGACTTTGTAGAGGAAAAATTTTACAAAGTGAGTCCAGGTGACTTTGAGGGTGTGTTTATTAAAGCTGGGGACAGTGAAATAAAGGAAGGCTTAGCACAGAAAAGGCTTTGGCTCACTGGAAAATCAGAGAAAAAGGGGTCACGGAGACAGGTTCAGGGTGTTGGCCCAGGACCAGCTGCTGCTGCCCATTGCTCCCCTAGTTGCAAGTCTCATGGGGTCCCTTAGAGTTTAGGAGATGCATCCCTTTGGGGGAAGAAGAGGGAGAAGACAAGGCACAGGTGTGCTCCCTGGAGGGACAGTACAAGCTGGGTCCTTTGTTTTGAGGGTTTTTAAAGGCTGGGAGTTTAGGAGAGGTTTTAGGGCAGATCTCAATAGAATGTTCACCAACTTTTCCAGGTGTGAGCTTTCGGGGTTGTGGTTTCCACTGACTGGTCAGCACCAAGGCAGGTGGTCATTAGTCATTACAGCATATCCGGGTGTCATCCACCTGGTTTTGTTGCTTTTCTGGGCTTGCAGCTGAAATACAGCTAAAGCCTAGATGTTATCTCTAGGGAGGGGGGACCTTCTGAATCTGGCTGTAAATTGCTTGGCTAGTTTGTGTAGCTGTCTGTCTGTTTCCCTCTTCCACTTGCCAAAGAATTTTCTTACCTTCTTACTATCCTACCTCATGAAGAACCCTAAGTCTTGGAAATAGGCTTTATTTTAGTCCAGAAAATATGTCTAATTCTTTGGCACTCGCTGAAAATATGGTGTATGGAGACCAAAAAAGAGTAGAATGGTGCTTTGAGCCCATGAAGCCAAAGTCATAACAAGATTTCATTTATTGCCAACGATTTGAGAATTTTGGAGGCTCACTGGGTAAGACATTTCCTCCCTCATTTTCATAGAATGGAACACTTTCCGGCTTATAGAAAGTTTATAAATTTTTTCATTGTTTAAAGTGGCAACTTTGAATTGATATTTTAAACAAACATTATCTGGAACTTAGGTTTGAGATATGAGATGTACATGGTAACACCCCATTTATCTGTGATTATCACGGACCAAGAAATATTCAAGTATTTAAGTTGAATTCCTTGGGAACTCAATGCTTGTGTTAAATATTTTTGATGGAAAAATTTCCCAAATGTCTTGTGTAGTCACTGTTTACTGAAACAAGAGTGTAGTATCAGATCCCATTTGATGTGCTGACTTAAGAGCGTCATATGAAAGCCACTTTCAGGATCATTCTGAACTCTGCACTGCTCCCCAGGGCTACCAGAGCATGTCTGTCTGACACGCCTCAGTGGGCCCAGTGATTGTGATCCAATACTGCTCCTGTTAGCCATTAGTGCCCCAGTACTGTTGCATGGGCAAGAGCCTGAGGATGTTACCTATGCCTGGTGTAGGCGTTAGTGGTCTCCACCCAGGGAAAGCTGGGTTTGCTTAGGTTGCTTTCATACTCTTGCTTGCAATATGAAGTCAGAAGATCAGGATTCAATTCCAGTCTTCTTTTTCTTGCTATACAGCCCAGGACAAGTTATCACTTCCTTTATGCCTTGGCTCCCCCACTAACCAAAATGGTAGTAATAATACCCTGCCCTGGGTGGAGGATTAAACCATGTGTCCTAAGCTCTAACGTGCTGTGGAAAAAAAAAGTTCTCTCATTTAACTAACACACATCTGTTAGGTGGATATTTAATCTATTTGGAAAACCCAGGCTCCTCCTCCATAAAAACTGTACGAAACAATAGATAGAGGAAATGCCAGGCGTCCAGTGAGCAGAGGAGCAGAGTCAATTAATGTAAACCATAGAGGGGGGGTGGTCAAGAGGGGGCGCGTTTAAAGGTTCAGTTGATGGAACAGAGGATGCTAGAAATATTTCATCTCGAAGCTATAGGAAAACTAGTAAACAGTAAATTAAACGGCCTAGAGCAGTGGTTTTCAACCTTCAGACCCTTTAAATACAGTTCCTCATGTTGTGACCCAACCATAAAATTATTTTCGTTGCTACTTCATAACTGTAATGTTGCTACTGTTATGAATCATAATGTAAATATCTGACATGCAGGATGGTCTAAGGTGACCCCTGTGAAAGGGTCGTTCGACCGTCAAAAGGGGTAACGACCCACAGGTTGAGAACCCCTGCCCTAGAGGATTCATGAAGCTGAATCATAAAAAAATATACACACAAAATCCTGGCTGCCTAGCAACAGGGCAGCCTCACCTGCCATTGAGGACTCCTTTTGGGCTCCATAAAAATAAGCAATTTGGAGTCTGTTTCTTTAATAACAGGCTTTTTCCTGTTTTAGACAGATTGCACCAAGAAAATGATGCAAGTGTGTTTCTGTGCGGGGAGCCGATATAGGGTTAAGCTTCAGACTGACCTGTTGGCAATGTCACAAACAAGTCCCAGCTTAGAGGGCACAGTCCTCTTAGCATAATTAGGCTTGACCTTATAACACTCCCTAGATCTTATCTGGGAAGCTAATGGGCTGAGGGAAGTGCAGGAAGTGTAACTATGGTCAAAACAAGTGAAACTCACAAGAACAGTGTAACTATGATAACCACTACCTTGTTTACCTCTGACTATAAAATGGTTGGTGCAGCCTGAGCACCGGTGGATGTCCTTCTCTTGAGTTGGACTGTCCTGCCTGGCCCCCCAATATTCCCAAATTGTCTCTTGTCTTTTCTCTTTCATTTGTGTGCGGCTCCTCTTCCAGATCCTGAACCCTGAACCATGCGGAATGTGGAGGGAAACATTTACAACATCTGGCGCCCAACAGGAAATCTGGAAGTGAAGGCTAGAGCAAAAAAACGAAGTTTTACCATAAAGGTGGGAAAGAATTCACCGTAAAGGTGGGAGGTATTTCACCGCATGCAAAGCCCAGATCAGCTGCAGAAGTTGCGATCTGTAAGTAGGGTGGGAACGTCTTTCTAACCAGGCTTACAGAGCAGAATTCGGCTAAAAAAGTAAGAAATTTTATTATAGATTTTTGATTTGCATACTTAAGAATTTAAAGCTTCAGGAGGTAATTGCTTATAATTTTTGCTTTATGTTATAGAACTTAACCCTTGGTTTCTTGAAGAAGGTACATAAAAGTTACCGGAGAACATCTTATGATAACCAAATTTTGGCTAAGAAAACCTTGGGTGCTAGCTATTACTGTGGAAAGCGAAATAGGAAAAAATCTAAAATGTCTTTTTCTATTAAGCATGACTTTGGGAAAAAATACGCCATCTGAGTCATTTGCTGAAACTTCCCCCAAAGCAGGATATGGGGGAAGCGAAGAAGGGACCACTTGGCAATCCAATATGGATGCCCCCTCCCCAACTATTCTAATTTAAAGTCTCCTTCTCGTGATTGAAAAGTTTTACAAAATTTAAAAATGTGTCTGGGATTTCTGTGCACGTGTAAAGAGAAAGCTGGCTTAAAGTAATGTGCACAACTGTCCTGTTTTTGGACATTT
>NW_006286140.1:148692-149375 GCF_000327345.1 Myotis davidii
TCCAGGCGAGGGGATCCCAAGGCAGTTGCTGGGCGTGGAGGCCACGGGAGCATAGGCTACCAAGGAGACAGAACTGAATCTTCACATCACCCTGCTTGGCCCCAAAGGATGGCTGGTTAGCCAGAGACGGGTAAGATTCCTCAGGGAAGGAACAACCTAAGACAGGCACAGTCGCAGAGGGGCCATCAGGAGAGAACTTGGGGGTCAACAGTGGTTGGGCACATATCCTCACCCCCCCACAACTATCCAGGGGCTTAAACACTTGCCCCTTCTGAGGAATGTCTCCTGCCCCCATGGCTGCTTCCAGCTTCCCATGCCCAGCTCAGATCAGGACCCAGACAACAGAGACTTGGCTGACAGCAGCTACCCTATATCTAAATCCAGCCTAACACCAGGAATGCGTAGGGACTTCTCAAGGATGCAAAATAATCCTTTCCATTAATACTTACAGTGTAAACTAAGATTGTTGTTAGAGTATTAAATTTGACAGTGACGAGTTTAATTGAAATAAGTAGTATTAACCAAAATTTTCATTTCATGGTAAAATTGCTTAACATGCAATGAACTTAAAGCAGTCATATTTTTGTGCAAAAAATTAAAAATTTAAAGTTATCTAGACTGCATTATAAAAATTTTCCAAAAGCCTTCTAATAATTAAATAGAAAAAGGGGGGATAGTGGAGG
>NW_006286140.1:149878-151015 GCF_000327345.1 Myotis davidii
TCACAAACAAGTCCCAGCTTAGAGGGCACAGTCCTCGTAGCATTATTAGGCTTGACCTTATAACACTCCCTAGATCTTATCTGGGAAGCTAATGGGCTGAGGGAAGTGCAGGAAGTGTAACTATCGTCAAAACAAGTGAAAATCACAAGAACAGTGTAACTATGGTAACCACTGCCTTGTTTACCTCTGACTATAAAATGGTTGGTGTAGCCTGAGCACTGGTGGATGTCCTTCCTCTTGAGTTGGACTTACCTGCCTGGCCCCCCAATATTCCCAAATTGTCTCTTGTCTTTTCTCTTTCATTTGTGTGCGGCTCCTCTTCCAGATCCTGAACCCTGAACCACGTGGGCTGTGGAGGGAAACATTTACAACATCTGGCGCCCAACAGGAAATCTGGAAGTGAAGGCTTTGCCTAGAGCAAAAAAACGAAGTTTCACCATAAAGGTGGGGAAGAATTCACTGTAAAGGTGGGAGGTATTTCACCACATGCAAAGCCCAGATCAGCTGCAGAAGTTGTGATCTGTAAGTAGGGTGGGAAAATCTTTCTAACGAGGCTTATGGAGCAGAATTTGGCTTAAAAAGTAAGAAATTTTATTATAGATTTTTGATTTGCATGCTTAAGAATTTAAAGCTTCAGGAGGTAATCTCTTATAATTTTTGCTTTATGCTATAGAACTTAATCCTTGGTTTCTTGAAGAATGTATATTAGATCTTGAATATTTGGCAAAGAGTTACTCAGAGCTTGAAAAAAAGGTCAGCAGCAGGGAAAAAACTTGCCTCCAAAAACTGTCTTCCCTGTGGAACATGGTATTTCATTTGCTAGAGCCTTTAAGAGAGGCCAAGGAGGATAAATCTCCTCCCCTTGCACCCTCCACTCCTTAAGAGGAGCATAAAGAAAAGAAAAAATGGGGAAATGGACTTCATGGCCCCTCCATGTCCTAATCCTGAAATGTTTAATTCTCCGTTAATAGAATCAGCTGTGCAAAAAGTCCAAATTATAAAGAAATTGAAATATTAAAAGGAACTCTTTTAAATCAGGCTGAAAAAAGAGTGCCCTGGTCATCTTAATGTGATTTCTTGTCCAAATTAAAATCTTAATTTGGCCCTGACCGGTTTGGCTGAGTGGATAGAGGGCCA
>NW_006286140.1:152037-153035 GCF_000327345.1 Myotis davidii
ATGAAATGATAAAAACTTATACCTAGGTATTTTGAAGTGAAATAATGCTGAAATATTGATCTGAGTGTGCCTCGTATGAAATCTAGAGGACAGAATTGAATATAATCTGTAAATCTTATATACACATATATATTTGATGGTCTTTCAAGTTGAATTTCAAAACTATAACCAAGGAATGACTTTGGGACATTTCACGGGCCCTGAAATGTTTTCAAAAGTTTATTCTCTCTTTTCAAAGGATTTTTTAAACCAAATTTAATGACTTTGACTTGAAATACATGGGCCTTGTGGCACTATCAGTCAACATCAAGAAGTAACCCTGTAGGTTACTTGATGTAAAAGAGAAACATTTTTCTTTTTTAAATTGAAATTCTCCAAGTGTAATCCAGCTGTGAGAGGATGATGATATTGATGAGAAATTGCTCTGCAAGAAAATAATAGAAAGAGGTTTTTCCTTCAAACATCTGGAGGACTGTAATTAAATGTACTAGGTTTAATATAGAAAGGTAACTAATTTGGGTTTTTGCCTTCCTGAATAAAGCTAGTGTAAAGTTACTGAAAGACTAATTGAAGAAATTAAATTTATGTCATTTCCAATTTAAAATTGAATTGCCATGGCCTAGAGCAAAGAATATCCTTGCATGATATTATTCTACAATGTCATTAATAATTTTTGATATTTTACAGCAGCATATTGTACATTTATCCCCCCAAAAGTTACAAACTAATTCTTTGAATGTTTGGCAGCAATTTAATAAGGACATGAAAGAATTTAATCCCTTCCACTGTGTGGAAGGTTCCCTGGGAAGGCATTTGAGCATTCTGTATTGACCTCTCTTGCCCTTTTTGCCAAGAGGGTCCCTCTTCTTACAATCCAATTGCCCACAGCTGTTGCCTGAGCTCTCCGTTCATGCTGAGGTTGAAGCCTCATGGTGGTTGGTACCATGGATCTGTCTCTTGGCCAATGGCATGGGCTTGGCCCTCCCTGGAAAAGAAAC
>NW_006286140.1:153980-157794 GCF_000327345.1 Myotis davidii
TGGTGACCAGGGGCACCAGGAGAAGAGGTTTTCATACCAGTTTCCTTCGGACTTTCTCCTTTCCTCTCTGTCTTGTAGCCTGTTCCTTAGCTGACTGGGGCTCTCCCGGATAACTCCAGAGTGGTTGGTTTAAAAACAACAAGACTCCCTCTGGGAAACCGCCTATTGTCTTCACTGGCAGAGAAGTGTAGACAGAGAACCAGGAAGGCTGGTGACCTTTGAAGCCCTAGCAAAGGTCAGAGCTGTGCACCACCTCTGTTAATCCAGATGGTAGCTGAAGCAACTTCCCCACCAGATAGTCATGTAAATCCTTATTGATAAGATAGTCTGCCTATTACTGGAAATTGCCTGTCTAAGGGCTATGCTATGGGTGTATCCCAGATCAATAAAAGGTTGGTGCAGCCAGAGCATCGGTGGATGTCCTTCCTCTTGAGTTGGACTTACCTGCCTGGCCCCCCAATATTCCCAAATTGTCTCTTGTCTTTTCTCTTTCATTTGTGTGTGGCTCTTCTTCCAGATCCTGAACCCTGAACCACGCGGGATGTGGAGGGAAACATTTAAAACATTTCTGCCCACTGTTCTCATATTTTCTCATCAATGCTAACATACTTACATCACAGGATGTGAGAATTAAATGAGATGCCATGTGTTACTGAGCTGACACACATGAAAAACTATATATGTATAATTAAATGGGAATCTGAAGAACACTTTTATTCTCCCTCCTTCTTCCTTCTCATTTTCCCGTCTGCCTCTGTTTTGTTGGTCTTTATTGAGAACTGACTGTGTGCCCTGGGCAGGTGCTGAGATGGTCTTGTTTTCCAGAGACTTTGCTCATTCATTTACTTGACTTTTTCTTTCTTTCTTTCTTTCTTTCTTTCTTTCTTTCTTTCTTTCTTTCTTTCTTTCTTCCTTCCTTCCTTCCTTCCTTTCTTTCTTTCTTTCTTTCTTTCTTTCTTTCTTTCTTTCTTTCTTTCTTTCTTTCTTTCTTTCTTTCTTTCTTTCTCTCTTTCTTTCTTTCTCTCTTTCTTTCTCTCTTTCTCTCTCTCTCTCTCTCTCTCTCTCTCTCTCTCTCTCTCTCTCTTTCTTTCTTTCTTCTTTCTTCACAACATACATGCCCTTCCGCATCATAAATCCTAGCAGGTTGTAGAGTAGGTAGGAACAGTCACAACAGCAGCAGAGATTGTTCACCCAACTCTGGGGACAAGGGAGGGTTGTCCTTGCATCAAGAACAAAAAGCTACCATAATGAAAGTAAAACTTAAGCATCAAGAACAAAAAATGTTTAAGTCCCAATTTCAATGTCCAACAGTTCTGAGTCCAAGTTTCAATATCCGACAGTTCCTTATGTGTACATGTCAGCATACATGATGGGAATAGATAAGAGAGATTTTGTGCAGTTCTCTCGCCTGTGTGCTCATAAGCAGAGCCTGGGAGGCCCCCACCAGGGCCTGGAAACCTGTCCAACCGCTCCCAGCTTCCTCACTGCCCAGATGACTTACTAGGGAAACAAGAGAATTGAATAAGACTGACACCTATGGCTACACTTTTTTTCTTAAATTTTGTGAATATTCTGTGGCTAGTAACCAGAGTCTCAACTATTTGTGTCTATACTCCTTTGTTTCAAGGTCCTTCGCTTTGAATGAGCTGAAGAAAGAAACACTAGCTTCTGCATGTCAGTAAGTCAACCTCTCATGCATGAGCAACAGCAGCAACTTTGAGACACACAATGTTGGTTCCAAATCACCAATATTTATTGAGCTCCAACTATGTGCTAGGCTCTTCTCAAGGTCAGTGTTAAGGATGATAATATTCCTGTTCACATTTGAGGAATAATGAATCAGAGGAATAAATCTGTGGTATAATTTCCAGTTCTTTGAAATGCTGTGAAGAAAGACAAAGGAGGGTAATGCTTTAGAGAACAGCAGATGAGAGTCTGAGCTATTTTATGAGAAAAGATCAGGGAAGTCTTTCTGGAGCCGATGGTATTTGAGCAGAGTCCTGAATGAGGTAGGGAGTAAACCCACAGGAGGATCTGGGCAAAGTATGTGGCAGAAGCAAAAGAAATAGCACATGCAGAGATCCTGTGGCAGAATAACTTGTCACGACCTTAGGAAAACAAAAGTCAGTGTGGCTTCAGCCGAGTGGGGAGAGGGCTGTTAGAAAAGGGTCTAGAGCAGTGGTTCTCAACCTGTGGGTCGCCAACCTGTGGGCTGCGTCCCCTTTGGAGGTCAAACGACCCTTTCACAGGGGTCGCCTAAGACTATTGGAAAACACATATATAATTATATATTGTTTTTGTGATTAATCGCTATGCTTTAATTATGTTCAATTTGTAACAATGAAAACACATCCTGCATATCACATATTTACATTACGATTCATAACAGTAGCAAAATTATAGTTATGAAGTAGCAACGAAAATAATTTTATGGTTGGGGGTCACCACAACATGAGGAACTGTATTAAAAGGTCGCGGCATTAGGAAGGTTGAGAACCACTGGTCTAGAGGCATGCACAAGTGCCAGATCACATTGGGCCTTGTGGAGCCTGCTAAGGTGTTTGTTCAGATTGTATTCTAGGGGTGATGGGAAGCTATTGGAGGGTTTTGAGTCATGATTGCATTTATGTTTCTTGAAAAAGAATCACTCTGGCTACTGGAGAATATAAAAGGGTAAGAGTAGAAGCAGAGATGGCAATTGGGTTGCTAATAAAGGGATGGTGAGGTTAAAGCTCTGGAGCCAGACTGCCTAAGCTTGAAGCATAATTCTACCATTGATGAGCAAAATGAGCATGGGCAAGTTAAACTCCTCTATGCCTCAGTTTCCTTAACTGTAAAATGGAAATGATGATAGCAAGGGCTACCACCTTGTGCAGACCTAGGTGGAATCACCCCCTGATCCCAGTGAACACAGTGTGAATGGTACCCCTCGGAGATGTGCAAGGCAGTGGTCTTGATCATGATTCCTACCTCATTGGGCCACATCATTGAACACATGGAAAGTGCTTAGAACACTACCTGGCACCCAAGAAGAGCTTAACTATATTAGTTACTCTTTTAGTTGAGATGAGAGATGATGGCAGTTTTGATTAAAGTGGGGTATGTCATAAGTATTAAAGTTTGAAATAAAAATTGAAGAGCCTGCACTGGCTCTCCAGGGCACAACCGGTATTGATGATGAAACTCACTAGCACATCTCTGCAGGACCTCCGGGTGGGTTTTCTTAGTCTGATTCATTTGGGAGCTGAATTTTTCAGCACCTTCCCCACCAGTGTGTTTCCCCCTTAAAGTGATGGTTGTATTTTGTATATATTTCATAGGATTGAGAGGATGAAACAAGATATACTGCATGCAAATTCGATAGCTTAGCCCTAGTACATTTAAGTGGTAATAAGTGTTAGGTAACGTAATGATCATGATCATCACCTGAGCAACTTGACGCTCCTGCAGAATGGATGCGCACACCTATGACTCCGTGGGAGAGAGGACTCAGCAGGTTTTCCCCTTTGTGAGGGGAGCTAAAGAGCACAGTTGGCATTGGCAATTACTGTCCCGAGGTCACTGTGTCCCTGACATCCTTTAGGTCCTTCCTGAGAGGCCTATCCTTGTGCCTTCAGACACCCTGTATGGCCCCCTAAGGGCTCAGGTAAGAACCAGCCCGACAAGGGAAAGAATCACCAGGACATACCTAAAGGCACATGATTCATCTTCATTTCATTAATTTCACCACTTATGGAAGTCAAGTCAATCTAAGGTTAAGAAATTTGTGTTCTGTTCCTTTTTCTTTCCCACTTGGCTCTAATGAATCACCAGC
>NW_006286140.1:157823-204925 GCF_000327345.1 Myotis davidii
GGGTATGCCCGGCAGGCCCAAGAGCTGTAGATACCCCAGGATGCTGGCTGAGGCATGGAGTACTGAGGAACTCTGTTTCCCTCAGGCTGTAAGTCCCAGTCACATAGCTGTCTGGTTACTCATGCGCCTGAGGTAATCTCCCCATTATATTTGTTCTTGGATGTGTGCACCATATAATTCTTTCGTCAAAAGTTGTAAAGGTGGGGCTCCAGCCAATAGCTCAATATAAAAAGAGGCACCATTTTATCATTCTCGGGCTTGGTGATGAATCCTGCCATGAGCCAGTCATTATAGAAATGACTCAGCCTTTCTCTCCCCTGTTAATAAGATTTTACTGTCTTCGTTGCTGACTCAAGGCTGGCCTGTAGCAATGCAGGGATCAGAGAAGCTGTACCTAAGTGTGTCACTATGTAACTGTTTGCTTGACTTACCTGAACGCTAAGCAAACACGGTCCATTCCAGTCATTGCCTTCCTTCCACATTGGCTGCAGTCTTAGCCCTGTTCACACAATGGGTGCCTGTTACCTTCAGCCTCAACTGCTAGGAAGCTTGAGGCCTCAGTCCTATTGACCAAGGGCTCTCAAAGATGGTTAGTGGGCAGAACTCAAAATAAGGCATCTTAGCTCTCTTTGAATCCTAATATCAACAATACTCAGTGTCTTCTTGGCGGTCCCAGGACTCAAATCAAACCTCATTGTAAGGTTACTGGGGGACAACGTTTTGTTGTTGTTGTTGAAATGATCACTCTGTGGGACCTCTGGGGATCTGGCAATTTAGAAGTGATCCAGAATTCATTTATTCAGCAGACACTGTCAACACTGTGTCCCGTGGTGCTAGTCATTACGGATGGAGAGAGGCTCAGTCCCCAACGTCAGGGACCTCAAGGTCTAGTGTGGGGCCTGATGAGAAAATAAACAATTGGAGAATAGTGTGAGTGGTATTATAACAGATTTTTGGGTACTACAGAGGCATTCAGTGAGTATCTGACCCACACTGGTGGCCAAGAAAGAACTCCCAAAGGAAGGCATGCTTAAGTGACTTTGGAACGGCACACAGGAGCCATATAATCAGGGAAAGGCCAGGAGGGAGGCAGTGGGACATTCCCAGAGAGAGGGAACAGCACAAGATGCATATGAGACAAAGCCAGCTAGCTGTGACCACTGACATCCACTTTCTCCTTTTTCCTGGGCACACAGTTGGATTCTCATTTCCAGTCTTCCTTGCAGGTAAGTGTGGCCGTATGGAAGGCGTGCAGAGGTGATGGGTGGGCCTGGCCCAGAACCTTCTCACATGTGCATTCCCTTGTGCTTTCCCACTGCAGCCAATTGGGAGCAGGCAGGAGGCAGGTCATGAAGGGTCCTGTGTGTTGCTTGAAGAAACTCCAAAAGTTGAGGTGCAGGTAATAAGCACAGGGAAGCAATCACAATTAGATTTCAGAATTGAGGTGGCACAATATTAGTGACAAGATTGAACTTGGCCTAAGTCTTGTGCTTTTGGAAAACAGCAATACCTAAGAAATCCCCTATCCCCTGTTTCTCCAAATCCCCCATTCTTTTGTGTTTCAAAGATAAATCTCAAAAGACCATCCACCCTCGGACATTTCACAATAAGCCCCATCTCTATTCCTTCTTCAAGGCTCTCACTCCCTGGTTTACCTGCCTGTTTCAGCTACAAGGCCCCTTTCTTTTCAATGAGACATGCTTCTTTAAAGAACATTACCCTTATTTCAATAACCAGAATAAAAACATAGCCTTAATTGTTTGGTATGTTTTGCTTTCACATAAACACAATAGTGCTGCACTAGGAGCCAGAATTTTCTGAGTGAAAGTAGCTTCTACTTGACAGTAGACCATCATCTGCTTTTTCTGTAACAACTTTCAATATATATTAATTTACTTGTCATCAGTCATTCATGAGAATATAAATTCCTTGAGGAAGGAGCTTATCTTCTTGACCACTTTCTCCCCAAAGGCCTAAAACAGAACCTGGCACACAGTAGGCACTTAATTAGGACAAACTATGGCATGGCAACCCCGCCCCATCCATCTGAGCATTCTGACAGCCTTCCTTGGCTCCTCCTGCCCTTCTCCCTCTCCCTGGTCTCCCTCCCTTTCCCCCTGTAGGTGTCTCTGTTTCATCTGCTCTAGTCTCCCTCTGCCAACCTGCCTGCCTCTCTACTCTCCTTCTTTTTGGATCTTTTTCCTAAGCCCCCCTTCCTTTTGCTTCTCCCTCTCTCCTCCTTGAGCCTGGAAGGTCCCTCTTATCCCATCTGCCCCAATTAAGTTGCTTATTGAGAAGGGTGCAGGGCTAGGTGAGAGGACCCCAGCTGCAGGAGGAGGAGTGAGCCAACCACACCAGTGTCTGTGCCTGCTGGGTCGGTACAATTCTGGCCACTTTGGACATGCATTTGGCCAAGGGCTCCTTGAAAGTTAAAGATTCACTCGGAATTGGCCAAGTCGGTGTTTTAGAAACAATAAACATGTGGTTACTAAACCCTGCTCCAAGCAGGGTGCTAAGATCTGGGAAGAAGAAGATGGAATTGGCCAAGTCAGTGTTTTAGAAACAATAAACGTGGTTACTAAACCCAAGCAGGGTGCTAAGATCTGGGAAGAAGAAGAATCCAGATAAGGCCCCTGCTTTCCAGGTTCTCCCTGTCTAGTTAGCCTAGAACATGGTAGGAGGGACAAAGTCAGGCAGAATGCAGGCTACAGGTGATAGAAACCAGAGAGTTCTGGAAGGGATCAGCTTGTTACCTTTGAGGCATGTGGTCTGTATGTGAATGATGGCAGTCAACCAAAGGGAGAGATCAGGAATTCAATTGCAGAGGTGGACAGCGCCCTGTCTGTGACTGCCAGTCTTCTTGGCCCACTTGGGCCAAAGCTTAGCTGAGGAGGCCCCTCACCAAGACTGAGGGAAGGAGCTCAAATCCATGCCTGTGGATTTCCTCTGAGTTAGAATAAATGGGGGACACTGGGGTGTGGCTGCATGAAAATGTAGTGCCCTGCAGCTGGCTGACCTACTCTAAGCTTCTGAATGGGAAACCAGTGTCTCAGCAGAGTCTGGCACCAGCACTCCCTCTAATTTCTTAATAAATACATGTGGGCTGAATTGATTTTGATACTGGGAAACTGTGAGGACTTTGTGACTAAGGAAATTTGCAGTTTGATGCCACTTCCTCTGCAGGCTTGGGAAATTGCACAGGTTAGCATCTGATGCTCTGGAGGCCCAATGTGAGGTGGAAGCCAGCTTGAGGCAAAGAGGAAAAACAGATGGTTAATTTGTGCTGGTATGGAAACTCCAGGCAGGTGGTGATCCAATCAGCATGAAAACTGTTTATACTGAATGCAACTTGAAATTCCTTTTGTGACCGCTTTTATAAATAGGACTAGAGGCCCAGGCACTGCCTGCCTGCTTGATCACCCCTAACTGCTCGCCTGCCTGCCTGATTGCCCAACTGCCTCTGCCTTGACCCCCCACTGTCATTGCTTTGTCGGGAAGGATGTCTGGAAGGTCCTTCAGCTGTCTGGTCTAATTAGCATATTATGTTTTTATTATTATAGATGGGCCAGACCCCTCCCAAGAGGTGCCTGGAAGAATCATGTGGACTCCTAAGGTAGGTCCTTGTAGCTTTGTAACTGTGGGGAGGCAGAGAAGGGAGAGGATCTTTTCCTGAGTCCTGGCTTTTATAACTGTGGTTTGGGGAAGAGAAAAAAGAGAGTTGTAGGAATAAGTAAAGTGAGTAAATGTCTCCCCAAGAGGAGGATCCTTGGAGCAAAAGGAATTTGAGGGCAGTAGGAAGGGGTTAGCAGAAAGGGGTGCTTGGGTGTTTTGGGAGCACCTCTGGAATTTGTTCCTTTAGGAAGAAAGATCCCTTTTATAGTCTTGATGCCTCTTTCCCCTCTTCTCAACAATTTGGCAGAAAATACGACCGAAACTATCCCTGCGAAGGATTGTTTATTTAGTCATTCCTTCCTTATCAATGACGGAATCCCTACTCACATTTCACTAAGCTGCTGACTCATAGGTTGCTTTAAAGCTGTGGTTTTTGCACCTTGGGAAGGTAGTTTGATAACATCAAAGTTGTTTGAGTTGGTGTGTTAAGAGGGCGATAACCAAAGTTCACCACCAGCCCAGGTTGACAGATATTTAGGGCAAAGTCCCCAATTCTATTTCCAGATTTCCCTCCCCCATCAGGTAGGATATTTAGAAAAAGTCTAAATAGCGATGCAAAAAAAAAAAAAAAAAAAAAAAAAAAAGCCCCTTTATTTCCGGAACTTGACTTACTCTGTCTCTATAAAAACTAGTATCATCCAGCTTTCACATTTCAATATTAAGTTGCCTTAAATTATTGAAATTTCAATAGCAATAAAGCAACATGAGTACTGGAGGCAGGGGAGAGAGAATATTATTAACTCTCTGTGCTGAGCCAGGCACCATGGGCACTTTGCACACATTTTCACTCTCACAAGGATGGGATATTAAGAAGTGTGATTACCCTCACCTCACAGTTGAAGAAAGTGTGTGAGTGCCATGTGCAAATTCACATGGTTGATAAAAGATGTAGCCAAGACCAGAATCCACATCGGCATGACTTCAAAGCCAAAGTCCTTCCCACCACACCAGACTCTCCACAATACCCAGAATGCCTTCTTCTGCCACTGGAGTCTCCCTTGACCCTCCAACCACACAATGACTGTTGCTTTTGGTTGTAGTGTCAATGCAATCTATCAATGTATTTTGTGTGGATAAGCAGAATTATCTGTTTAATAATAAAACATCTTTTAGGTATAGTTGCTTTATGATTTATAAACTTCTTGAATCCATATAATATAATTCTTATCCCAACCCTGTAGGGTTGGTATCATCGTTAGGAATTATAGTGAACAATTGCTGCTTTGGCCACCTCAGCATTCATTTCTTTTTTCTGGGATGAACACCATGGCTTCTTTAGGGGATCATTCTTCTTCCCCCTCAGTCCATATGGTTTGTCTGGGGCTGACCCCGACACTAGCTATAGGGCTTTAGCCAAACCTGGCCAATAAGAGCATCTCATTGCTGTGATTGGTTTAGGGGTGGACATATGACCAAGCTGAGCCCATCAGAGCAAATGGGAGGCAGCTCCTGAAATTTTGCTGGAACCATGGGAAACTGGTTCTTTTCTTTCTTTCTGGTGGTGTTGCAGAGCTGCGGGAAGAACTGGAGGTTATCTTTGCCTAACGTGGGGAGAGCCCGTCTGAGAATGAATCTGACGCAGAGGAAAGCAGAGCTGAAGAAGACAGAGGGAACAGGGCCCTGATGACCGTGTCTAGACACCGGGGTTCAATGGTGCTGAGTCCAGGGGAGCATGGACTTTTCAGTTTATTATGCTAATAAATTTGCTTTTGCTTAATCGAATTTGAATTGGGTTCCTGTTGTGTGTTATTCAAGTTATTGCTCCCACCATCAAAGAAAATTTGATTGAGATCATGTTCATCATTGTCAACCTTATTGACTACTTATTAATTGTGGATTCTGGGGACACAGGAAATATTTAGCCCCAGAAATGTTTCAGATTTTGTTATGGGGTGAAAGGGGTGGTGATGAAGGGAGTGTTAACAAGACAGTACAAGGCAGTGTAGCCTAAAATCTGCACTAAAATCCACTCTCCCTCTTTCCTTCTTCCTTCTCCAGCTCTCTCTCCTTTAAAGGGTGCAAGGGAGTTAGAGAAATTGACAACTGGGGAAGTTAGGAGGGAGAAGTGGTCTTTGGGGACATTATCTGTTGGAAGGGAAACAGCACTTCCATGTGAGATACACATTAGGCAATATTAAATGTGACACTAGGTAACAGGTGAAATAAAAACGAGAAATAAAAATGCAGTTTCAGGAACTGCACATGATGTGCAAAGTGAAGCTTCAGGAGACTATGCAAGGAAAGGGTGCCGGGGACTACATGGGCCATGGGAAGTGTCATTCAAGGGAAAACACGTGCATAAAAGTTTGCTTTAGAACACAGAGTAGGTGTGTCTTTAGGCATATACATATGTGCCAATTTTCAGAAAATGCAAACTTCTGCTAAAGTCATAAAATCTATTCTTTCATATCGCATTGATTTCTTTGGCAGTTGAAGAAAATGCGAGTATTTAGATCAAAATGCCTTCAGCGAGTTTGACCATATTAAATAGTTTTCATTTTGTAAATAATTTCAGAATGTCCCCAAATTAAATATTTTTCATGTGTCATTTTGTACAGGCTAAATTTGTAATCAAAACAAAACAAAATGCCTACCTAAATAATATGACTGAAATGCCAGTTTAGAGCAGCCTTGTCAACCTCTTGTGTAAATCAAGGATCTTTTCATTATTTTGAGAAGTCTGCAGTCTTGAAAGGACATTATATGAGAAGACTGTGCACTGATTCAAACTGCAAATGGAAATTTGTATGTAAGGATTCTGTCTTTCCTGACTTTATGGAGCAAACCCTTATCTAGAATGAGAGAGGAAAAAGAGAGGGACATATGGCATTCCTAAGTTAAATATGAACATCCCATACAATTGTAATAGACTGAGAATTGTGTTATTCAGTTCACTTGACTTACAAAGCATTTCACTACCTTTCACTAGGTAGCCCCCTGCCTTCCAGGTCACAGGTTCTACACACACATTTGCTAGGATGATGCTGATGATGACATCAGCCATTTTCCGATAAAGTCCCATGAAGACAGAGCTCTGATTGCTGTGCAGATCCAGACTTGAGCACCAGTTTGAGGGCAGGAACCCAACCAGGGATCCTGTTGACATTTGAGATGGGACATTCTGCAGGATGTTTAGCATTCCTGTCCCCTTCATTAAATACTTGCAACACTCCCCGGTCACTGTGACAACCCTGACACCATTACACTTCCAACAGCCTCTAACAAGTTATCTTACACACAGGGATATAAGGTACAGCAAAGGGAATGTGATAAGTAATATTGTACAGCATAGAGAATGTGATAAATAATATTGTAATAACTACGTATGGTGCCAGGTGGGTACTTTAAATATCAAGGGATCACTGTAATTCTATGGTTGGCTAACCACTATGATGTACACCACAAACTAATATAAAATAGTATTAAATGTCAACAAAAATTGAAAAATAAAATTTTTTTAAATGATAGCTTTCACATAAAATTCCAAATTTTCTACTTCTATTGAGATGTTGCCTCCTGCACACACACCCTTGACCAGGGCAGAGGAACCTGCAACTGAGGTACATGGCCTCGACTGGAATCGGACCGAGGACACTTCAGTCCGCACACCAACGCTCTATCCACTGGGCCAAACCAGCTAGGGCTTTTATCCGTATTCTTTAGGTGGGAAACCTGAAGCATCTTAATCCAGGAAGTGATATTGTATTTGCATTTTAGAGACTATTTTACATCATTAAAAAAAAAACAACAACAAAAAAAACAAGTTATCTTAGTTGATAACCTCTAAAGAATTTCCTCTTTACATCTGAAAATGTGAGCTTTGGGGGCCTCAGAGGATTAAGTGTTAAAAGAGAGACTGAAGCATAGTAAAAACAAAAAATGAAGAGCAAATTATTTGAGCAAAAATCAACTGGAACTTGGCAGCACCAAACTGGAAGTGGTTAGGAGCGCTGTAAGGACAGGAGGTGGGAAAGAGGAGGATTTATATAAAAATCTATTCCATTAATTAAAAGTTTAGAGTCAAAAAACAAAAATTATTTGATTGGCTGGAGTTTAAAGACTAGTTGCCTGTTTGTTCTTGGTTATTCTTAAAGTTTTGAGGCATTTGCAGGCTTAGATTTTGGTTTACTTACATGGACTGCCATGGCATTAGAGCCTTATTAATCTTATGGCCTTCTTATTTAATGAATTGAACATAAGAAACTTACATGCCGCCCTAAATGGTTTGGCTTAGTGGCTAGAGCATCGGCCTGTGGACTCAAGGGTCCCAGGTTCAATTCTGGTCAAGGGCATGTACCTTGGTTGCGGGCACATCCCCAGTGGAGGGTGTGCAGGAGGCAGCTGATCGATGTTTCTAACTCTCTATCCCTCTCCCTTTCTCTCTGTAAAAAACCAATAAAATATATATATTAAAAAAAGAAAAAAGAAACTTACATGCCTAACCCAACATCAATCCACCATTCATTTCTGCTGTGGACATGGTTCCTTCCATCTCCTTGGTTGTCAGGCAGAAATAACAGATACGTTGGGATCTTGTTGTTCATGACCACCTTCCACCCCAGATTGTCCTACCAAATTGCACACAAATGCTATAGACCCAGTGCATTAGGAGACTGTGGGATTATCCTCTGGGAAGGAAGCATTCCAGAAACTTAGGAAGTGGTGTGGAGCCAAAAAGACAGAGAGGGCAGCAGCATAGAGCAACATGTGGTTTCTGAAACCCTTCTGCTGGGAGTAGCCGTGGCTGCAAGATGATCTCAGCTGATGCAATGTCTTTTATTGCCCCTGACTCTGAAGCACTCCAAGGAAGCCCCTCCCTGTTCCTTTCCATCAGATGTCTGCCATTCCAGCGGCACCTCCACCCAGACTCTGTCTCCTCCCAATTGTGGGGTCTTATTTCCTGTTGATCCTTGTGTCTGGGGCCCTTAACACATGGAAACTTTCGTAGCTGGGCTATTGTGTTGTTGTCAGGAAACATTTAAAGGATTTTAAAAGAGAGGTTAATGAGGCAATACTTGGGATGTATTTACTGTTCTGAGAATAGTCTCCATAATGTTTATAGGGTCACATGGCTGACTATTTCCTTTTCAAGTACACCTAGATCAGAGAGCCAATCTGGGAAGCTGCTTTAAGGTGGTTTATAAATGCTTTCTCGGAAACAATAATTTATAATAGAATCACTACTCATTCCACAGGAATATAACTATTTGGACTACTAAAACAATGTGGAGGATTCATGAAGTTCTCCAGAAATTTGGAGAAAGTAGTGTATTGGTGTAAAAGATAATAATCTTTGGCATGCTGGATTCAAGTCCTAGGTTTACTCTACTGGTTGTGTGACTTTGGAAAAGGTACTTAACCTCTCTGAGAATTCTCTGATTCTCAGCTATTAAATGGAAATAATTAAAAAAAATAATTCAGAGAGGAAGGGAGAGGGAGAGAGAAATAGAAACATCAATAATGAGAGAGAATCACGCCCCACAATGGGGACTGAGCCTGAAAACTGGGCATGTGCCCTGACCAGGAATCTCACCATGACCTCCTGAGCAAATGAATGACAGACACTCAACCACTGAGCCATGCAGTCAGGCTAGAAATAATAATTTAACAGGGGACGATGACAAGGGGTTGTTGAGAGGATTACATGAAATAAAGTAAGTGAAAAATTTTGCTAATTTCTGGCTATAATAAGTACTCAGTACACTGTAGTTATGATGATGATTATTTCAATGGAAAAAATGGACACTCGAGAAAATAAAGCTTTTGTGGGAGAGAGAAAGTAGGAGAGAGGAGAGTTGAGGCCAAATAAATAAAAACCTTTTCTACAATTATGAATTTATTAGCCCTCCCTCCCCCAAATATGGTAAGGTTTCAGAGATAAACAGGAGCACGGGGGGGTGGGGGTGGGGGAACTAAGGCAAAAAAGGTATGGGTGAATGTAATTAGTTAACAGAATAGATTGAAGAAGGAAGAATTTAAAAGCCTTTGAATTAAGATGTTGGGATTTATAACATGTCTCCTTGTCCATCATGGCCTGTTAATCCGTTTCCTTGGAGATCAAAGGGATTTGGCACATTCTCTGGGGCCAGTCGAGTGGACCTGGCTGCATCGACCTGGTTTAAGGACGGAGCCTCCAAAGCCCCCAGATTGAATTGTGGATAACCAGCCACCTTCTGGATTGGCAGAAAGAGAGCAGGATTTGCCTCATTCAAGGAGCAGGAGAGGAGTAGCTTATGAGGCAGTGCGGTTCCAATTAATGCACAAAGAAATGTATGAGTGCTGACCTTGATATTAATTTTGAGAAAAGAAGAAATCTGCTGGCCATTGTATTTCCTGTTAGGAAGCCTTGCGGAAAGTGGAGCCTAAGGGTTCTTCCAAATGACAGACATAATGGCCTCCCTGGGACACAGGTGCAGGTGTGATGAACACAGGCATTGGGGAGGTAAAGGGCTCTTGGATCAAAGCTCACCTACCATTCACTGAGCTCCACTCTTCCTTCTCCCCCTCAGGTCTCCAGTCTTCCAAAAGCATCATTTATTCTAGCCCATCTTATCCTATATAATAAAAGCCCAGTGACCATAATGGTGTAATGACCAGAATGATCAGTGGACTAGTCACTATGATGTGCACTGACCACCAGGGACCAGATGCTAATGCAGGAGGAGGGGGAGGAGGGTGCAGTGAGGCCTGAAGGTGCATGCTATGGCCCAGGGATCTCAGGAACCACAAGTCCAGAGCTTGCTTTCCAATAAAAATAATAAATTGAAAAACAAAACACAAAAAAATAGCTGACACTGCCACCTGGGAAGAACGTCTCTAGGAGAGAAAGGCCTCCCAGGCCCCACCTGGCCCGACTGACATGCCGCGGGCTCGCAGGGACTCACCAGTGATGCTCAGGAAGTATAGCCCCTCCGACTCCAAAGGCGGTCCAAACGGACAGCTGCTCCCCATCCAGCTCCATAGCAGATGCAGCACTGCCAGGCCGCCTCAGCTCTGACTTCCAGCTTCTGGCTTCCTGCCCGCCCCTTCGAAAACTACATGTGCTTGGGGGCATGGCTTTGCCTCCACCCCCAAGCCAATAATGCCGCACCACAGCCAGAGAGTGGCAAGACACAGCTACCAGCGCTGACTGGGCATTGATTGGCCGTGTGACTGACCTCATGTGCAGTTACACTGCATGTTTACATCTGTAGGGAAGCAGGGCAGCCTGTTCCTGACACCTGTGTCACACTCTAGGCTAAGAAAGGCCCACTGATCTCTGTGATTCTCCTCCCATCTGGAATCAAAACCTCTTGGGGATGAATGATCCCAGTGATGGCCTCAACACATGCTGTGTCACTGTCACAGACATTCCCGGTCATTACAGCCTGTTCCTCAGCCCGCAGTGCCCTGCTCCACCCACTGCCAGTCCTCACCTGTCACCCTCTGAGGACCACCTTATGTTATCCTATCTGAAATGTGAGCAAGATCTCAAATGCCCCCTGTCAATAGCTCCCTTGCCCTACTTTTCTCTAAACACCTTGCATTTTGAAAAATATATATTTGATTGATTTCGGAGAGGGAAATAGAGTTAGAAACATCAATGATGATTGAAAATCATTGATTGGCTGCCTTCTGCATGTTCCAAACTGGGGATCAAAACCTTTTTTGGACCCTCCCCCCATTCCTCCCCCGGCCAACAGGCCCTCGGTGGCAGCGCAGCACTGAGAGAAGGAGGGGGGTAGGCGGAGAACCGTGGGGTGGCAGGGCACCAAGGGCAGCATCAGCGTCTGGAGTCTGTTCCTTCCGCACCCGGCTGGGCCACCATCACCTCATCTCCCCACCCCACCGGGGCCTTTGGGCCCTGATTGGCCTGGTCCTGATTGCCTCTGATTGCCCGCCAGGCCTAGGGACCCCACCCATGCACAAATTTTGTGCACCGGGCCTCTAGTACTGATAAAAATGATAAGAATATTAGTATATTATTAGTAACTACAATAATTGCCATTCTCATAATACATACCAGGTGCTAGGCTCTGTGTTAGGAGCTTAAGCTATAATATCTATTTCTTAAGAACAATTCAATCCTAGGAACAATCCGACAATTACACATATTATCTTTAATTCTATAACAAGCAGACTAGGTTTGATTTTCCCTATTTCACAGACAAAGAAATGGAGAGTTGTGTCTGTGCAAGGCCACACAGCCTGCTGAGCACAGAGCTAGCATTTGGCAAAGGGCTTGGTGTGTGCATCTTTTGTGCCCTTCACAACACAACCCCTCAGCTCATTGTTCTGTGGAAGGTTCTCAGGAAATGCTAATTTAGTAAATGATTTACGTGAATATTTACCACCTACACCCAGAGGCAGTACTCTAGTATGTGCCTTTCTGTGTGCATCCCGGGGGTGGAAAAAGGAATGTGGACATGATCTCTGAGAGAGCCCTGGGTATCAGCACCCCTCTGTCATGAGCTGCCAGGTGCCTCCCCCTAACCTCACTCTTCCACAACTCAGGATTCCAGGGTTAGAGCTGGAACTGGCCTCACACACTCTCAGGCCCAACCCCCTTCATTGTATAGGTGTTCCCATCTATACAGCCATAGATCTATGGCCTTTTGGAGTGATGCTCAGAGAGGCTGAATGAGTTGACCAACACCACACAACTAGTGAGTGGAGGGCTGGAACATGAATGCAGGCCACCTCCTAAGCCCTCATATGGCCCTTTTTTTTCATTATATAACAGCAAGACAGGGACATTAGAGCAGAATGGGCCTTTCCCTTGCTTAGCCGACCATGGTAATGCCTAGTCTTGCTGTGGGTCTGAGGTAGAGCGACACCGATCACTTGCCTGCCCATGCAGTCTGCCTGGGCAGCACCTACAGCAGCCCCAGCTGCATATTCCCGGCAGGGAGGCATCAGCCGTCAGAACCCTTTGGTCTGCCAAGAGCCAGGCCTTGGCTGTGACAATGTGCACCAAGGGGGAAGATTTGCCCTCTGAAAGCTGACTTCTGCATGCTTCCTTACAGACCGATTGTGCCGAAACAAGCTCCGCTTCTCTGGGAGGTTTCTCTGTATTACGTTTATTTGGCCTGCCTTGTTTGTTCCAGCTTTCCTCTGTTATCCCTGCCTAAATACTCCAGGATGTACTACATATAGGAACATCTCAGTTACTTATTTAAAAACAGGAATAGATGCAGTTGAAAATACTTTCATTGGACAAAGTAAGTTTTTCAAAATCTGCACCAGGCTTCACTATTTCACTGCTTTCTCCTTCCGGAAGGAAATGGACCTACACAACGGTCTCTTCTCTCCTGTGTCACCCGTCCCTCACTTAGGTCCACGCATTCCAGGGGGTATATTCTATGGAAGGCCCTGTGGGAGGAACACAGAGCTGTGAAGATCAGCCCCTGTCCTCCAGAGACATACCTTTTAGTGTAGAAAAATAACAGCTGGCAGGTATTGAATTCTTCCCGTGTGCCATGCGCTGTGCCAAGTGCAGGCCACCTCATTTACCCCTCCCAACTCGCTTGGTGAGGGGGACTGGGGTGAGAGACCCAGGGCCCAGCCATGCTCACACTTCAGGGAGTGGCAGAGCTGGGGTATGTACCTGGCCTTGTACTACAACCAGCAGACATCACACTTACTAGCCAGGGTTGTGCATGTGATGGTTCCCCAACAAGGGGGCAAACTCATCGTGAGCCCCAATGTCTTACATGTTTAGGATCCTAACAATCCCATTCATGGTCCAGGCTTAGTACATGTTTCTTTTTTCTTTCTTTTAAAAAAAATATATTTTATTGATTTTTTACAGAGAGGAAGGGAAAGGGATAGAGAGTTAGAAACATCGATGAGAGAGAAACATCGATGAGAAACATCGATGAGAGAGAAACATCGATCAGCTGCCTCCTGCACACTCCCCACCAGGGACGTGCCCGCAACCGGATACATGCCCCTGACTGGAATCGAACCTGGGACCCTTGAGTCCGCAGGCCGACGGCTCTGAGCCAAACCGGTCAAGGCAGTACATGTTTCTTGATTGATTGCTCAGGATAGGGGAGCTGCACTGCTTTGCAGTGCTCTGAGAATAGAAATACACCTTAGTAGTAGTAAATCCTCTATACAGCTCGGATAAAATCGAGCCCAAGAACATTTGTTAGGATGGGTCCTGGGCAAGCCTAGCACACAGGAGGGTGGGCATCTGTTCACCTAAAGCTGCTGAGATTCAATAGCTCAGGCATCGTTAAGGATAAACCACTGGAGGGTCATTGCTAAGTTCTGGGGTCAGGAGCCTCACACAGGGGTCTCTGATTCCGAGCTCTGTGGTATCATGAAGATGAAAGAACCCTGCCTTCAAGAGCTGGAGGTGAAGCTCTGAGCTCTCATATTGCCTTGGCCCTGGCACCAGATAGAACATTATGTGTTTGTGTTTGTAGGTACTGTATGTTGCTAAGTAGGTAGGTATCTTTTTTTTTGTTCTTTTATTTAATTTTTAAATTTTGATGATGAATCCATAAGGTTCTACCCTCCATTTGTGGGAGGAAAGCCTTCGTCTGGGCTCCACCACAGACATTGAAAGTTAACCTGCTGAGGACTGGGGCTGGGAAAAGGCAAGAATGAAAACAGAGGGCCTTGTCCGCAGCGGGCAGGGACTGGGTCCTTCCTGGAGTGTATCATCTGTGACATTTAAAACTGTCAGAGGCATTTCCCAGCCAACTTCACTCCTGGGCAGACGGGCCTGGAAAATGCTCGTGTTTAGCTTCCCTCCACCTCCCCTCCCACCGGGGTGCCTCCTTTGCCAAGAGCACAAGGGCACTACCTGTGTGAGCTGGCCAGGCCGCTCTGCAGCCAGAGAATCTGGAGGCTGGCTGGCTCCCAGCGATGCCACACCCAGGACTGCGCAGCCTCGGGGAGGTGAGGTGAGCCGCCTGGAGTGACTCAAACCAAGGAAGTGCGATGCCCAGACTCGTTTGTTCATCAGTTCCTCCCAGCCTGAGTCCGTGCTTACTATCCTGGCAGGATAGACAGACACTGAGAACCCAGGCAATGACTGAGAGTGCCCGGGGACCAGCAGTCTAGGACCTGTGGGTGACAAATATGAGTCAATGATCTGATCGTCATTCCAAATGCCAACAGCTTTTTTTCCCCCTCTTCTTTTTCCTTCTTTAACTTATTAGGGACTTTTCCCATAAGGGCATATAAAATAGCCTGCCCAAGCTTGTTCCCAAGCTCAGATCTAACCAGGATTTGTCAGCATCCTCCTGGTCCCCTGCCCTCTGATTACATACAATAAATTGCTGCGGCCAAATAGCATCACGTCGTGGGAGCAGTGTCCAGGGTGAGCCTGGTGGAAACAGCATGCTCAGGAGCCTTGGACCTCCGGGTCACAGTTCTGAGGACAGGGCAAGAGCTGGAAGAGCAGGCCCAGCTCTGGGCTTCTCTCCCCTGAGGACCACCTCTCAGTCCCGAGCAAGGAGTCCCGTGTTGGCTCATCATCCCTGCAGTGAAAGTGCTAGAGGAACACGGAATGTTGTGAGGCCCACATTACTGTTCCGTTCCAGCTTCAGATGGACAGACAGAGCCATTCCCTCCTATCCTGAGAGTCTCTAAAGAGCCCCTTCCATCCGAGCTTCCCTGGCATGAGCTCCGCTAAGTGTGGCATTTATTAAGGACCCACTGAGTGCCACACCCATGCCAGGTAACACAGGAAGGCAGTGACAAGTATTCAACAGGGTCTGCTTTTCTCTTGGATTTGAGCTTGATGGGATCCTAAAGGAGGCACTTTCTTTCTAACACTTCCTGCCCACTGTGGTTTAATGGGCTAATAAGGGAGGGAAGCAAATAGAAAGCGTGCCAATGAGTGGGTTGCTGTGTGCCCTCATTTCCACGAGGGACCTCGGGGAGAGGACACAGAGCTTGCCTGGCCTTGTCCCCCACCGTCGGGCCCAGGAAGCTGAGGCAGGTGTCTGCAGCTTCCTCTGTCTCTGGTGGAGGGCATTAACCCTTAGCAAGACTGGCCTGCCTGTGGGTGGAGCCTGTTCCTGAGACAGAGAGATCCCTAAGCAGGCCTGTGGAAGGTGAACACGAGTAGATGTAGGCAGCTCAGTGCCCACCTTGTCCACCCAGGCCCAGCCCCGGAGGAGGAAGCCAAACCTCCGAGGACAAGAGAACCAGCAGGCCTTGTGGGAATGGCAACATTAAGGCCCAACCCAGGGAGGAGGAATGTCAGTCAGTCTCTCTGCTTCCCACCAGCAGGAGGGGTGGTGGTTCAGAGGTGTTGTTTCAAACAGTGCCTGGTCCAGAAAGGGGATTTTAGCTTTTCTCTGCCCTCCTCTCTCCTGATTAAACAGTTCAGGTGTGATGCTGGTGAAAACTGAGAGTTGACTAAGCGGGGCTTTAGTCTACTCTCCCTGTGAGGATAAAGGGGCACACACAAGAATGTTCTCCCCTCTGCAATCAGAGCTTGGGGGAAAGAGAGGTGGCTGCTGGCTCATCCCAGGCTCCGCCCACAGGAGGATGGCTGACCAAGTGCCCAACTCTTTTTTTTCTTTTTTTTTTTTTTTTTTTTATTCTGGGCCAGCTTTAGCTTTGAGGCTTGGCTCCAGCTCTTAGGCCTCCGCTACTGAAAGTAGGTTTCTGGCCTTTGCTTACAATCTTGCGATCCTCTTGAGGCAAACAAGTGCTCAGGGCTCAGGCAGCCTCCGCCCCAGCCCTCCCTCCCTGCCAGTTTGGACTGCTTTCTTCCAAGGCGAATGAACAGCTCATAGGTGCCAACAGCTCATAGGTAAGCTCATAAGGAGTCTCCCTTGGCACCTGGGAGCCAGGCAGCGTAACTTCCAACGTGAATTTGGACCAAGTCTAGACCCCAGTGCAGCCGCGGGATTTTCTGATCGCCGAGTCTGGGTGGCTGAGATGTGCAGGAAGGCTCACCACAGCTCCCAGAAAGCTGGCTCTCTGTAGCCCAGATGGGCCTCCCAGACCTTTTCTAGGCCACAGAAACTTCCACCTCACAAACAGGCATGAACACTGAACCCGCCCTGATACTCAGAAGGTGGAGCAGGCTTCAGAAGGTCCAAGGTGGGCCCCTGGCGTCAGAGAACATTTCTATGGAGATGAGAGCAGGGATCACACAGCAGTTCCTACCCAGCACCCACCCCAGCCACCTGCTAAAGCTCTAAGTGTGAGAACCATACAGACCATACATACTCTGAGCTCCTACTCAGGCCCTCGGTAGGCAGAGGAAATGCCACCGTGTGTGTGTAAGGTTCATCTAAACCTACCTCCCTGAGCACTTACACCTTTCCATAAGGGCCCAAAGGAGATGTGTCTGTCCTAAGGGGGCCTCAGGACAAGGGTGTGCCTGGATATGGCCCAGAGAAAAACTTGGCCCTCACTTACGCTGGGACTAATACGCCAGCTGAAATTCCCAGTATCATATGGACCTCAGCTGAGCCAGGGCAAGACCAGTGACACCTCCCCAGTACAGTTAGGTGACCAGTCACATTAGAGGGAACTGATCCCAATCTCTCCTCCTCCCTGCCTCCCTCCAACCTAGAGCAACTTGACCTGTGAAAGGGAAGATGAAGAAAGAAAGGGCAGGCCACATACATGTCCTCCCGAAGCCTAACTTTGCCAAGGAGAAAGGGAAGATAAGATTTAAACTGGGTGTGAGACTGGAGTTTTGACCCAGATGGGACTGGATACTGAATGTGACTGCTGGTTAGGACATTTCCTTAAGATACTGAAGTATGGTAGCAATCATCTCAGGTAGAAACTGTAGTTTAACTTTAACCCTGCTGTTTGGCTTCTGTACTTATATGCTTTGTTTAAGAATAGAAAAGTTACTTTGATTTTCTGAATTGTATAAATCACCCCATTCGATTGAATGCCTTATTGATTGTAATGTGAATATCCCATTGGTTGTGATCATACTGGTTTTAGAAAGCAAATTCCTCTGTACCTGGGAACCAGGACAGCACAATTATCCCAAGACCTGAGGGTTCCAGATAGTTTCCCTGTCAACTCAGTAGTCCCAAGACCCGAGGGCTCTGGGTAATGAGTTTCTGTCAACTCAGTGGTCCAAAGGCCCAAAACTATAATTAATCTTTGTAGATAACTAATCGGCTCAATCTCGCTTCTGTAACTGCTTTGTGCAAACCAGGGTCTTCATTCCAAACCCTGGGATGTAATCAATACCTTTGTGATTTTTGCCTATGTTAATCTGGTGTTGCAGCCATCTTATCACTGCAAGATTTGGGAGTGCGAAATGACCCCTTGTAGTCTCGGGTTGCAATAAATATGACTCTTTAATTTGACTACTTGAGGTGTCCTTTTGTGATTCGTGGGGTACATTACAACAATACCATCACAGGATGGGTAAAGGTCGTTACTGGGGAAAATAGTCATTTATTATTCCTTTTCCCCATTTAGTTGAAACTTCTCAAATTGTTTTTGCAGCCATGGGTTCTGAGAACTTTAAGATATATATTTTCCTCTTGAAACACAAGATCTGGAGACACCTAGAAAATGGAGCCAAAGTGGTTGCCTTGTTTGAAGCAGAGAGCCGAACACTCTGAAACGTTCTTGCTTCCTGGAGCGCTAGTTCTCAAAGATGTGCTAATACACAGAATACACAGTGTGTGAGTTTCCTGCGGCTGCTGTAACAAATCACCACCGACTTAGTGGCTTCCTACAACACAACTTTATTCTGTAGGTTAGACCAAGTCCAACATGGTCTCACTGGATTAAGATCTAGGTGTCCGCAGGGTGACCGGGGGTCCTCGCATGGCATCACTTCAGCTTCCTCTGTCGTCCCCACCTCTTCCACGTTAAGGACCCTTGTTATTGCATTGGGCTCACCTGGATAATCCAGGGTAATGTCCAATCTTAGAGTCATTTGGTTAGCACCATAATTTCACCTGTGGTACGGATTCCCTTTGCCATGCAACCTAACACCATCACAGGATTTGGGGATTAGGACATAGACAACTTTGGGGGCCATTATTCTTCTACCATATGAGGCTTCTCTGTTATTGAATTCAATATAGTTGAACAAAAATGCGTGTGATCCTCACAATACATGGCCAAGATTCAGTTACCTTCTGTCACCTCGCCTCACCAGGGTGTGGGGAGACAGGCTTACTGTGAACTCTGAGAGGCAGTAGCCAAGACTGCCAGACTTTGTTGTGTCTGGAGGATCACACAAAGGCATTCAATCTCCCTTAGGCCCCCAAGCAGAGGTGACTGCAGGGATGTGGTCTGCACTGGCCTCCCCAGGTAAGGGGCTCTGACACGCCCCTCCCCACTCCAAGCCCCAGCTGCCTCTCTGTTGCTCTCACTGCTCTGCTGACACCAGGACTTACCCTTCCACTGATAGCATCTCCTGCTGCAAGTATTTGGCCAGTAAAATCCCAGGTGACCTTAGTCAGTATCAGGCGCTGCAAGATGCTGCCTTAGGGAATAGAAAAGCTGGTGACATGTCTTGTCACCAGCGCTCCTGAGAGGTGAGGCTCACCTTTCTCCAAGGGTGTTATCTCCTGTCTTAAGCTGCATCTGCACAGGTGCCACAGCCTGGTTTGGAGGGAGAGCTGGAGCCCAGCCCCGCTGATCTGCAGGGAGGACGATGGTGGGAGAGCTCTGCGGAGACTGGGACGCAGCGCTGTTAACTGCACTTGCTGGGATGGGAAGCATGCGGAATCCTGGAAACTCCTCTGCACTAACAGCTCTTGTCTGGCCTCTGAATACAGAATGGAAATCTGTACACCCTGCTAGGACTGGGTTCCCAGGACACCATAGGGGTCCCAGGGTGTTACGGGAAGCCTGAAGAGCAAGGCTCTTGACCTTGGCCAGTCAATCCCGTGCTCTGGGTTTTGGGGACCTTCTCATCCTTACTGGTGGGTCCCAGCAGATTAGGTTGGCCCAGGTCCAGCATAGGCCCTGGACATCAGAAAGTTTCCCCTAAGGCTCCTCCCCATCTCCTCGTCAGGATGCTTTGAGGGCAGCAAACCCACATTCAGACCACCCTCAGAGATGGCGTCTGGGCAGCTGAGCCATCCCTCAGCAGGCCCCTCCCCCTGGAGCACTGCGTGGCCCACACCCCATATCTTGTACACAAAGGCTCTCATTCTCTTTTCTTACACAATAACCTTTCCAGCTTGCTGGGAAGGACATGATGACCTGATAAACCGGAACCTCAAGCCGGGAGAAACATAAGGCCTTATTTAACCTCCTGAGAGGTAAAAAGGGACCAATTCTCCATTAGAAACACATAGCCGGGACCTTGGGCACAGAACCCCAGGAGCATTCATTCCTTTAAGGTGAGGTCACCTTCCCATGGCCCAAGAGCTTTCTTTCTGAAGCACAAATATCCACAAACCCACTCTCTCAGCACATTTCCTATAATAAGCATTGTTACTATCATAATGAAAAAAATAATCCCCTGTATTTTGTTCATCCATTTATGAGTTGATGGACATTTGCTCTAGTTCTACTTTCTGACTACTAGGAATGACACTGCTACAAAAATTCAGGTACAAGTTTTTGTATTTACAAATGTTTATATATATATAGGTGAAATTGCTGAGTTACATCGTGACTCTATATTAAACTATTTGAGGAACTGCTAAAGTGTTTTGCAAAGTAACCGCTATTTTTCATTCTCCCTAGCAATGTAGGAGGGTTCCAATTTCTTCTCATCCTTACTATTCTTGTTATTGCCTGTCTTTTTTTTAATGATGGCCATCCTAGTGTGTATGAAGTAGCATCTTATTACAGTTTAATTATATTTCTCTAATGATTAATGATGTTAAGCATCTTTTGAGGTGCTTATCAAACATTTGCATTTTTCTTATGAGAAATGTCTATTTAAATTATTTGCCCATTTTTAAAATGTGGTTTTTTGTGTGTGTCTTTTTATTGTTGATCTGTAAGTGCTCTTTATATATTTTGGATACTAATCAGATATGTGATTTGCAATTTTTTTTTTTCATTCTGTGGCTTGTCTTTTTACTTTCTTCATAGTGACTTTTGAAGCACAAAAATGTTCTACTTTGATGAAGTCCAGCTATGATGCGGGCTGGGGCTCCCTTCTCCAAATCCTGCACGGAGAGGGAGAGATGTGAACCAGTTTGTACAAGTTAGGAGGAGCTTTTGGGATTAAAGAAAAATGAATTGGACAGACACAAAATTAGATTGAAAGCTTGGGCTGGGTGTGGCGTCTGCCCTCTGACTCGAGGGACAGACAAAGAGAGAGCACCAGCCCTGGGAGCAGTTTATTATTTACTCGAATTACAGGAAGTTACATCACATCTGGGTGGTCCTTTGACATCATGAGATCCATCCCCTTAACACCTGGGCAGGAGAGTCAGGCTGAGTGGCTTCCAATCTTTGACTGGTCCTGCCCTAAGGGAGTGGCTCTGCCTCCCCCCCACACCAACTGTAAAAAGATTATTGTTTCCTCCATTGAATTATCCTGGTGCATTGCCAAAATCAATTGTACGAGTTTATTTCTATACTCTCAATGCTATTCCACTATATGTATGTCTATTATTATTCTAGTGCCACCCTGTCTTGATTACTGTAGCTTTGTAGCTTTGAAAAAGAAAGTATAAGTCCTCTAACTTTGTTCTTCTTTTTCAAGATTGTTTTGGTTATTCTGGGTCCCATGCATTTCCATGTAAATTTTAGTATCACTTTGTCAATTTCTGTAAAAAAGTCAGCTGGGATGTTGACAGGGACTGTGTTTGATCTGTAAATCAATTTGAGGAGTGTGGCCACCTTAACAATGTTGTCATCCAGTCCACAAAGGTGGGATGACTTTTTCCATGTATTTGGATTTTTAATTTTCAACAATTTCTTATTTTTTATTTTCAATGTACCAGTGTACAAGTCTGGTACTTTATTCTTTTTGATGCTTTTATAAATATAATTATTTCTTTTTTTAAAAATATATTTTATTTATTTTTTGCAGAGAGGAAGGGAGAGGAATAGAGTTAGAAACATTGATGAGAGAGAAACATCGATCAGCTGCCTCCTGCACACCCCCCACTGGGGATGTGCCTGCAACCAAGGTACATGCTCTTGACCAGAATCAAAGATTGAAAAGATGCAAGGTGCAGATGATGAAAATTATGCCATTAAAGAGCAGGCAAAGGAATCCCGGATGATGATCCCAGATTGCCAGTGCAGGCTGGAAGCTGCATACACCAATCTTCTGCATATATTAGAGAATGAAAACGTTGGAAGAAGCTGAGGAATATAAGGAAGTGATGGGGCCAGTGAGAATAGCACCAGGTATTCGACTGGTGGGGTCAGACTGGACCTGGATTCAGCAACCTCAGTACTTGAGTTCTGGCTAGGAAAGAATTCAGAGCCAAGACTCAAACTATAAGAGAACATTTATTTATAAAATCACAGAGGTGGAGGAAGTAATTTATAGAAGAAATGGGTTTAGGAAACAAGTTGTAGAGGCAAAGGAAGCACCCTTGGAGCTTAGAAGTGAGGAAGGTAAAGGTGAAGTACCTGAGTGGGGATGGGGGCGAGAGGGGGAGGGGAAGAAGAAGGGGGAAAGCCCTGGCACGCTCCCAGGAGGGAGAATGCTCCGGGTCCTCCGTCTGAAGGGTTTTAAGGGTGAAGATTTAGGGGATGTTTCAGGGGAAGATCTCAATAGACTATTCAGCAGCTTTCCAGGTGTGTCCTTTCAGGGTCTAGGTCTCTACTGATTGACTGGTCGGTACCAGGGCAGAGGGTCATTATCCAATACAGCTTGTCCAGAGGTCACCTGTAGGGTTTTGTCTGGTTTTGCTGCTTTTCTGGGCCTGGAGCTGACATACAACTGAGGTCTAGATGTTATCTCTAGGGAGGAAAGTTCAGGGGGTCCAAACCACATGACCAATGATATATTAGTGGAGGAAAAGTCACCCGGGGGTTGAGGTTCCACCTACATTTGTTCTTTGCAGGGCACCCAGAGCTTTCCACCTGGTGACCTTCTTCTGTACCTGGCCCATCGTCCTTGCTCTGCTCATGTCTGTCTGTCTACCACATCGACACATTTAGTCCTGGATTCAGTGAAGCTAGAAGCTTGAAGTTCTTCTGTACAGGGTGTTTCTTGCAATTCATCCTGGGGTTCATTCCACATTCTTTATTTTGTGATCAACTAGAATGAGCCTATGATTTTTCTTATGCAGTCGCATATATTTTTCTTTGCCTAATTTAAGGCAAATAAATGAATTCATCTAAGAAAAAAATAAAGGAAAGAAAACAATACTCAGGTAGAAAATTAAAGGGCTGGATTCCAGGTCCAGCTTGGCTTATGATCTTGATCTTGACCCCCTGAATATCAGTTCCCTCAATTGCAAAATGAAAAGTTAGGGTTTGATTAGACATGGTAAATACCCAGGAGGGGCGTCCCTGTACTGCATCTCATCCAGGGCAGACACTGCAAAACATCATCCACCACTCTCCTTCCCAACCAGCTGCCTGAGACTCCTTCACAGACCAGTGCTACATGGAGCCAACACCATGTATTTGAAACAAGCGAAGGATACAAGCTACTTGCCATTTGTTGGGGGAAAAGCCCCAAAAGTTTAAATTCAGGATTGATTCTGAAGACCTGACATGTAGCCTTATTCAAATTCTTAAGAGCTTTAATACGAGAATCTGATATACAGGGGCAAAGCAGCTGCTGCCAGCAGTGGCAGGGCCCCCCAAAATCCATTCCCTCCCTGAACAGGACCTCTTTTTATAATAGTAAAACCATATGATGGGTAGTCACCAAGACCACCAGAAAGAACAATGCATTCATTCCTAAGTAAACAGACAGCATGTGACAGCTACCACACTCTATGCATACATTCATTGGCCTCCTTCCTGGGGGTATGATGTTTATCTGCGGTATTCTGGTTTTCTGAGTAGTCAGCCAACTCTGAAGCTACAGATAGTAAACAGTCACAGAGAGTCAAGCAGAGTCAACATTTCCCAGACACCTTTGCTGCTGGAGACATATTGCATCTCTAAGTGAATTGCCCTACACCAGGTGGGGACTGTCTGGCCCTCGGGCTGCATAGGGCCTGCAAAATCATTTGGTCTGTCCCTGCCCAGGCATTAGGGGTGAGTATATTAAATGTTTGAACAAATATAGCAGCATGATTTTTAAGTTGATGATTTTGTATGGCCAGTGAACAATGTTCTAAATATCCAAATGCCCTTGGCAGAAAAATGGTTTTCCACCTTTGCCCTAAACCATCCTTAACCAGACAGTTTGCTATGACCGTTTTACCCTGACATGCGATTCTAAATAACTTCTTGTAGGTTTGCACAGGCTTTCTACTAAAGTTGTCATGAGGCAGAAAACTGATAACTCCATAAAGTCAAGAATCAGCCCATGGTGGCTCTATGTAAATGCAGCTATTGTGAATGCTATAATTTATGCAACATACTTTCAACACTGTTTTCACACAAGGCTTTGGAGTTGATGAAGGAAGGGGACCCTGTGCTGAGCTTGGTCAAAAGCGGTTCCTGGGGGTGGTGATTGAGTAGCAAGAGAGACAAGGAGAAAGAGTTTCGAAATGTCCCATGGCCCCCCGTGAAATATAAACCTCTGCTTCTGTGCCAGGATTAATTCCATTCCCTGCAAGAATTGTTAGAGCTGTGTTGCTGGGAAAACAGTAGCTGTTGGTCTGGATGAGATTGGGACGGGGATGTGTCATTCGTGCAATGTAAACAGGGCAGGGGTTTGGTTTATGAGACCAGTCTCTGTCAGTGCTGATCAAGGAAGCACAGCAACAGGGCCTTTTAGACAAAGCCACTGTGGGGATCCTTCCCAAGGTGATCTATTTCCCAGAGTTGGGTGACCTGGAACACTGCCCCAGGGTCTCCTTCCATCTGTCTGGTTTGTCATTGTCAACCTCACAACTGTTGCCTGGCTTCTGACCCTCAGCCTGGCTGCCGGGAGCCTGGGACCAGAATGACCCCTGAACTCGGAGGAAGATGATATCTCTTTAGAAATGAATACTGGACAGCTAACTCACTCCCCAAAAATTCGGCCTTTGGAACTGCAAATTGGAGCTTTTAAGAATACCTGGACCCTTCTCTGACTTCACCTCACCCCTGCCACTTCTCATCCTCCTTCCCTTTTTTTTTTCTCCATACACTTACCACCAGTTAACATTTAATATATTTTACTGACTTACTTGCTTAGAGTTTCTCTCCTTTCTTGAATGTTTGTTTCTTTGGTGCCTAGAACAGTCTCTGGAACAGAACAAATACCTAGTAAACATTTGTGAAATGACCAAATCCATTCATCTATTCAATATTTTGGATATCTAGAAAACTGAATTTTTCATCTACGAAAACTTTATTGAATACCTACTGAATGCTTGGAATTATTCCCTGAGTTTGGGATTGGTTTCTGGGAAAAGTTTTTTTAAAAAAAGGAAAGAAATTTCCCACTGATGATTGAAGGGAAGGGCAAAATAACAACAGCCTTTCTGATGTACCACTTCTTAATATACCAAGTGCTCTCCTGCTCATTGTCTGTGTCTTGAGTCAGCCTTTTGAGGTAAGTAGCCTGATCTCAGTTTTTCAAAGGAAGAACTGGAGGTTCATAGGAAGTAGGCAATTTGGTCATGTTGATGAAAGGATGTCCAGCCTATAGAAAAGTCTTATAGGAGTTTTTTTGACCTAAATTTTTGAGGACATGCCCAGAAGCAAAATCTCAAAAAATTGAGAGAATGCTCCAGGGAATGGCATTTTACACCTTATTTTATACATTAATATCAAAGGAACATGAACTCCATTGGTGATAGATCAAGGGGCGGGAGAAAGCCAAGTGGGAAATCTTTAGGATTGGACAAAAAGCAAAATGGAAAAACATATCTTTCTTTTATCTTGGTGGGTACGGGATGGTTACTAAGTATAGTACAGAGATGGCATGTGGGGAACAAGATAACAATGAAGGGTTCTGTGATCTCATGCTCTGGTGGTCTTATGCTCTGGTGCCTGCAGATGTTTTAATTTCAGAAGAAAAGAAAGTTAGGCTCATATTTCAAAGGAAGGTCACTTAAGGTAAAGATGAACTTTGCCAAGAAAGCTATAGGCCTGGGGCGTGACTAACCACCATGACGTACGCAATTAGGGATTTATGGTCAGACCACCCTGTGTGGCTACTTTTGGTCACTGAGTGTGTAAGGCCTGCCATGCAGGACCCTCTGAGCTTGTCAGGTTTAGTATGTGGTCCCTTTTTTGTCCACACTCCAAACTGCATTGCTACTAAGCCTCTCCAGTGATAAAGCCTGGACCTGTACACAACCTACAGATGCTGCCTTCAGCAGCTGGCCACTGGCCCTCCTTTCTCTTCTTTATCTGTCTCTCCAGCCAGCTGCTTTCCAGGGGGGCAAAGGGGAATAGCTGTTCTCATAATCAGGGTCTGATAGAAATCCCTCAGAGAACACAATATCCTGTATGATTGCAACACTTTTTTTTTTAATTAAAATTCTGCCTTGGTTTGAGATTCCTACTACAGTACTATAAGCTCTAAAAACCAGAGTAGTCCTCCTGATGCTTAGTCACAGGCGGGGAGAACGTATATGGAAGAAGAGACATCCTGGCTCTAATTAGATTTCCCAAACAACTAAGGGATTGGACCATCCAAGAACACCCTTGGTAGAATTCCTGCAGGATCAGCAATCTCATTTTTAGGGAATCCCAGGTTTACGTTCTAAGTAAAAATCAAATCTTTTACCAATAAAGGTTAGGCTTAGGGATCCTCAGTGATATACTCCCCTTACCAGGCCTCCAGGAATTTAGGTCCTAATCCCCAAACTGCAAACTGGGAACACTTTAAAATTCTCGTGATTGAGCAATTGAGGATTTTATCTAAACCCTCCAGCCATCAGATGTCCCGTCCTGTGTGTGAGTTAGCTGTCCTAAAGTCTCTCTGAAGGAAGTCTCGGGTCTGGGCTGGAAAGCGTGCCTGCTTATCTTTGAGTCAGGGTTCAGATCAAGTCTCCTCAGAATGTGCCACTTTGGCATGCAGACTCTTTTGCGCTAAAGACAATCAAGGCCACAAAAGACTCAGGAAGAGCTTATTACTTCCTCTTTAACCACCTAAAAGAATTTAGATAGAGGTCCTGGTCTAGGAAGTGAACTATTACCAGAGATAAGTACCAAGAGTATGTGCTAGCGTGGTGGGCTCTGGCAGTGGTCGGCAAACCACGATTCGTGAGCCACATGCGGCTCTTTGGCCTCTCGAGTGTGGCTCTTCCACAAAATACCACCTGCGGGCGCGCACGTACAGTGCAATTGAAACTTCGTGGCCCATGCGCTGAAGTCGGTTTTCGGCCTGGGCGAGTCTATTTTGAAGAAGTGGCGTTAGAAGAAATGGGGGTATGTTCGCTTAGGTCGACCCCTCAGATTGAGGATGTTTTTACCAAAGGCCAGCTTAGGAGTACCCTAATTAAGTTAATACCACTATACCTACCTATATAGTTTAAGTTTAAAAAATTTGGCTCTCAAAAGAAATTTCAATCGTTGTACTGTTGATATTTGGCTCTGTTGACTAATGAGTTTGCCGACCACTGGGCTAGGGGGAACTCAGGGGCCCTAGAGATCAAAGTCTGCTCTGTGTCCCATTGTCTCTGAAACATTTGCTCTTCCCATATTCCTGTGAATTGCCTCCTTCCCTTTGAAGCAGAGACCCCTATCTTGTTCTCCTTAGCTCAACATGGCATATAGCCTTCCCCCCACCTCTAACTACATGTGGGTCTCATATTCTTATGGGGTCCCCATATAGATATAATTAAATTATTTTCTCTCCTGTTAATCTGTCTTATGCCAATTTAATGATTAGATCAACCAGAAGACCCTAGAAAGGTAGAGGAAAATGTTTTTCTTCCCTACAGTGTATTACAGAATCACTGGATGTCTGGAGCAGTGGTGTAGGCCTGCCTGGCATTGGAGGGTTAGAGGGGTCAGTGGGTTTCACTCAAATAAATATCTTTTAAGCAAGTACCTAAATAATAAAATTTATTCCAATGGAGTTTCTCTTATCTCTATTCATATCAGTTCATTTTCTTCAACTAAAATAATTCAAAACATTTTTTAAGTTCATTTGCTAGGCTTTGGGGCAAAATGACATCTGTTGTAAAAAGGGCCTAGAGATTGGCTAATATCCCAATAAAACATGCCACTCTTTAGACTTGATGGGAAGAAATTAGCAGCATGTTCTAAATACAATCGTGTCTCAGCATCCAGCCTCAGGACCCCAAAACCCTGCAGGGCCAGAAAATGACAGGTGAGAGGATGCTCAACATCATCAGTCATTAGGGAAATACAAATAAAAATCACCATGAGACACCACTTCATACACACGTGTTGGGCTAAAATTAAAAGACAGACAATAACAAGTGCTAGAATCTGGAGAAATTGAAATGCTCATACATTGCTGGTGGGAGTGTATAGTGATGTGGCTGCTTTAGGAAACAGCTCTTCAAAAAGCCTGACATCAAGTTACTATATGACTAAGCAATTTTACTCCTAAGTATACACTCAAGAGAAATTAAAACATCTGTCTACACAAGTATGTGCATACAAAATTCATTGCAGCGTGATTCATAGTAGCCAAAAAAATTGAAATAACCCAAATGTCTATCAACTGATGAATGCATAAACAAAATGTTATATGCCCAGACAATGGAATATTATTTAGCCATAAAAGGAAAAAAAAAGTACCTATACATGCTATAACATGGATGAACCTTGAGAACATGCTCAGTGAAAGAAGCCAGTCACAAAAGGCCATATATTGTGAGATTCCATTTATATGAAATGTCCAAAAGAGGCAAATCCATAGAAACAAAGAGTATGTTAGTGGTTGCCTAGGGCTGGGGTGAGGGAGGAATGGGGAGTGACTGCTAGTGAGCACATTTTTTTTCCTAGGTGGGTGCTGATAAAAATATTCTGGAATTAGAAGTGGTGATTGTACAACTTTTCCAATATACTAAAAACCATTGAATAGTGCACTTTAAAAGGTTGAATTTTATGATATGTGAATTATATCTCAATAAAAGCAGCTAGTGGATGGAGATATGTAAAAATAAAATAATATAAAAAAATCAATACTACAGTTAAGTTACTACTCTCTTTGGAAACCATCTTTGCATCCATTGTAAGACTCACTGGATTCCATTCTAAATTTACCACTTTGGAGAGTATGAAATTATGAATTGGGGAAGTGTACACTATTCTTTAGTCCTATTTTTCTCCCTGTAATACCTTCCATCTTGCCTTGTTCCTGGGTGCTCATTCTTGCCTTAGAATCCAGGGTTTCTCAAAGTTTTACTTTAGTCCAATTGCAACAAAAATCTGTGGTAGTGCTTGTGAAAAACTCTTGGGCCCCACTCTGGGACCACTGAAACAGAAAGTGTGTGTGCATGACTCTGGACTTGGCATTTTAAACAAGTCACCTAGCTATAAAAATAATACTATTATTAATAATAATAGCTTTTGCCTATAGAATACTATGTACAGGCACTACTCCAACAGCTTTACAGTAATTAATTAATTTAATCCTCAGCAGAATCTATGACTGGGTAATATTATAATCCTCATTTTTCAAATGAATAAAATGAGTTACTGAGAGGTTAAGAAACTTTCCCAAATTAATATATAACCAGTAAACATTAGAGCCTGGAATCAAATACAGACAGTCTGGCTTCAGATTTCAAGCTCTTAACCATTGCACAATGCTGTCTGATATAGTTTGAATGTTTGTTTGGCCCCAAGTTCGTATGATGAAATCCTAACCCCCAAGATGATGGTATTAGGATGTGTGGCCTTTGGGAGATGCTGAAATCATGAGGGTGGGACCTTCATGAACATGATTACTGCCCTTATAAAGGAAGATCCAGAGGGGCCCCTGCCCCCTTTCACCACATGAGGACACACAGAACAGGTGCCAGTTATGAACCAGGAGGCAGGCGCTCACTGTGCTGGATTGCCCAGCCTCCAAAACTGTGAGAAAGAAACCTACCAGGTCTGTAGTATTTCGTTATAGCAGTTCAAATAAACTAAGATACCACCTCTTCTCCTCATCGATTCTTATGCTTAAGTTTGAGATTGTTATGATTATTATTTAATATATTACTTGCCTCTGCAAAAATAAATACCTGTATTTCTACCTTTGATGTGAAAATCTACAAAAATAAATTTTCTTAAGGGGAATGTGCCAAGCCCAACTGGAGGTTGTAAATTTGGAAACAGGGATGTGGAAAGCATACCCCCTTGGGAAAGGGCCATGCCCTCCCTTCTGCCTCTTCAGTAATTAACTCCATGAAGCCAACCACCCAGAGAGAGACCTGTCTCCTGCAGCAGAAACCTGTCCCGGGTTCAGTTCCAAAGCCTGGGCCAACCTTCCCCCCTGGTGCTTCGGATTCACCAGGGCAAGGAGAACCCTTGTCTGTGGGTGTCACTGCTCTTGTCACAGAACTTAAGCAGGCCTATTTGGAAGTCATGGCCAGCTTTGGGCTGCCTACTGATGGCCCAGGCCACTTTCAGGCTGCAACTAGGGCCCACAGCTTCTGGCTGCCAGAGTCACCATGGCCTCAAGGGCCATCCTCGGTTCCATGTCACATGGGGACCTTCCAGGGCAGTTCTCTCAGGGGCCTGCAGCACACCGATAAGAGCTTGGCTGGGATGGAAGAAAGAGCAAAGGTACAAGGCCTGGATCTACCCCTGGGGGTGGGCTCATCGGGCAGGTCATGGAGTCCCTCCCAGCCTCTGATGCTTCACCTGTAGGAGAAAGGTGATCCTTCCCAGCCCAGGGCCTCTGCAGGTGGCTAAGATGACTGGTCACAATAACAACTGTGAAACTGCTTCGTATGATGTCAGCGTCCAGAATTGCCAATCTTTAACTTTGAGTTTGACCTCCCTCACCCCAAAATGTCTGGCATCCACTAATTCAATAAATACTAATTAAAGGAATGCATGATTTTCTTTGTAGAAAACATGTGGGATTGCAGAGTGACTAGTAGGCATCTCAAATTTACCATGGTTGGAGTGGAATTCAATTTCTCTTTGAAACCTGCCCCTTTTCAGTTGGCTCTAACTTGTAAACAGTGCCAACATCCATCCAGTTGCTCTAGCCAAAACCCAGGAGCCATCTTTGACTTTTCTCTCCCTTCATTCAACCCATCAGCAAGGCCAAAACACACCTGAACCCTTCTCCCACTTGTCCAGCCCCCATCACCTCACTCTTCATTCACTGCAACCCCTTGACTCTCTCCAGGCCATGTGACACTTAACAATCAGGATAAATCACATAATGTCATTCCCCCGCTGAGAAATCTGCAATGACTCCCCAGTGCACTTAAAATAAAACCCAAAGATCTTGTCATGAGGGCGAATCTTTACATGCACCATTCCGCACACCTCTCTGGCCTTGCCTCCTACACCACGCCCCCTTTCACTGCGTTCCAGCCACACCTGCCAGCACACTTTCTGTCATTTCACCATGCCAAGCTCACTCCCATCTCAGGTCTCTGCACTGACTGATCCCTGGGCCTGGAATGATCTTCCTCTGAAACATGGCATGACTCCTCCTCATCACTTCGGTTTTAGTTCAGATAACATGTCCTCAGGGAAGCCACAACTCCTATCCTAAGTTATCCTCTCCTCCTTTATCTGTTCTATTTCTTCATGGTACCTGTTACAATCTGAAATTATCCCGTGTGTTTAATGACATGCCAACTACTGTTATTCTCCTCAACTGTAACAATGCTGCACGAGGCCAGAGACTCCGCCTGGTTACGCACAGCTCCTGATGCCTGCCACATAACTGACTCACTGAATAGTTCTTAAAAGAATGGTGTGATGTCACTATGAAAGCACTGGTTTCAACTTTGTTTGACTTGTTCTAAAAAGGACATAAGGAGGTTTATAGAAATGAAAATAATAAGGTTTGTTAAATACCAGCCTAGGAAATTAAGTTTAAAAAATGAGGGTAAGAGACTTAGATGAATTCTTAGTTTTGCAGCATCCCAAGATTCTGTCCCTCAGACTCAGCATGTCTGAACCCACTGTCCCATATTCTCTCCTGAGAGACAATGTAGTTCAAGGCCTGACATTATCCTGCTTCCAGATATGTCTGACCACGCCACTGCCTCACTCACTCCACTTTAGTCACACTGACCTTGCCGTTTCTTCAAAATGCCCAGCACACACCTGCCTCAGGGGTTTCCTCCATCTGGAACGCTCCTCCCCCAGGGATCCACACAGTACACTACCTCAGTTTCCTCAGGCTTCAGGTTTTGCTCAAATGGCATTTCAGAAAGTCATTCCACCTCTTTCTACCCTAGTCCTCTTCCCTGTTTATTTTCTACCTCTTTATCACCAACGATATTTTCTACCTCTTTATCACCAATGAATATAATATTACATGTATTTATATATAATACATTTTATATATATGTAATACAATAAATATATTTTAACACATTAAATATATTATATATGATTATATACATATATTATATACAATTATATATATACACACATATTTATATTTAGTCCCCAAAATTGTATATATACTTTAACAGCTGATTTTATTACATTTTGAAAATGAAATGTGTTTGAATAAATAATGACTTTGTAATTTTTCAAAGTGTGTATACATTTCTGGGGACACCCTGTATATATAATTTTGCCATGTATTCCCCCACTAGAACAGAAGCTTCCTGAGGTACTTTGGCCTGTTCTGGTCAGGGTAGTATATAGAGCAGCGGTTCTCAACCTGTGGGTCGCGACCCCTTTGGGCGTCGAACGACCCTTTCACAGGGGTCGCCTAAGACCATCGGAAAACACATATAATTACATATTGTTTTTGTGATTAATCACTATGCTTTAATTATGTTCAATTTGTAACAATGAAAATACATCCTGCATATCAGATATTTACATTACGATTCATAACAGTAGCAAAATTACAGTTATGAAGTAGCAACGAAAATAATTTTATGGTTGGGGGTCACCACAACATGAGGAACTGTATTAAAGGGTCGCGGCATTAGCAAGGTTGAGAACCACTGATCTAGAGGAATGCTTGGCTTGTGGTACGCACCCAGTAACTATTTGTTGGATTAATTAATGCAGATGAAGCCGGGAATGAGACAAGGACATAAAGCACATACTGTGAGGGCTTTACACTAGTGTGGAACCACCAACCTGTCTCTCAGCTCGCTCACACTTAATACACACATGAAAGCAGCTTCGGTTGCGTGAGTCACTGCCCGTCTATAAAATCAAATGAAACTGTTCAGGAAAAACATAACTCTTCTGATACTGAGATCAGAGAGAAGTTTCTCCCATGAACGCCTCCAAAGCGGCTGAGCATTCGAGCAAGGTCCTCACCAAGCGTTCAGACAACTGTGGTGAGGATCAGTGTTTCTCATTGCATTCTCTAACCTGGCTGATGCCTTATGCCAGACCATAGTCATGTAAAAGCATTTGCATGTAGGCTTAGAACAATGTGGTCCAAAGACACAGCTTTCTATTAGTCTGGACTGTTGTAGGCACGGACTTGCAGACCTCAGGAACAGACAGGATTCATGGATGTTGGGCCTGCTTCTCTCAGTCAAGCTTTTGTTTAATGGCAGGGAGGTCAAGCGTCCATTTGCTGAGAAACGGGCCTTCCTGGAGTCCTGTGGAGACTGTACCATACAGTTTTGGAGGCGCCATTGTGGTCCACTTCATCAAGGCATACAAATGGCCAACAGCATATGAAAAGATGTTCAGCATCACTAGTTATTAGGGAAATGCAAACCAAAACCACAATGAGATATCACCTCACACTTGTTAGAATGGCTATTCTAAAAAAATGGAGCCACTTTAAACGGAGCTGGAGCTTCCATGCCAGAGGAACTGCTTTGCACTTACCCCTTATGGCTCAAGTCTTTGGAATGTTAAAATAGCAACTTTGTACCCCGAGGAACTATTTGCAAAGATAATACAATGGTATTAGGGTGGGGAGAGATAAACCAAAGAGCTTACTAGTATATGCATACTAGAGGCCTGATGCACGAAATTTGTGCAAGAGCCTTGACCTGGGTCCCTGCCCACTGTGGCTTTGTCTGGAAGGAAGGATGTCTGGTCTAATTAGCATATTATGCTTTTATTATTATAGATATGAATAACCCATAGACACAGACAATAGTCTGGTAAAGGCCTAGGGTGGGTGGGTGTGGGATGAAGGGGGTCAGTGGGGAAGAAATAGGGGACATCCGTAATACTTTCAACAATAAAGATAAATTAAAAATTAATTAATTAATTATAAAGTAGTTATGAATACCAGAGCAAAAATTAAAAACATGGTTTAGAATTAGCATCATTACATTATGTCACCTGCATCAATAGAAATACCTTTCTTCTATTGATATAATTGTCCTCCTTGTTTTTTTTAAATAAACAGCCACTGCATGTGTCTCCTAATCAGAACACTCTTTGGACTTCTACCTGAATCAGTGCATCCTGAATAGCTATTCTTTTGATCTCAAATAAAAGCTTATTGTCTCTCACTCGGAAAGCCCTTTTTATTTTAGGTTGGCATATCAAAAAGACAAGAAATAACAGGTGTTGGAGAGGAGGTGGCGAAAGGGGAACACTCACACACTGTTGGTAGGTTTGTAAATTGGTGCAGCCACTATGGAAAATAGTATGGAGATTCCTTTAAAATTTAAGGATAGAACTACCATGTGATCCATCACTGCCTCTTCTGGGTATTTATCCAAAGAATATGAAAATTTGTAAAGATATATGTATTCATATGTTTGTTACAGCATTATTTACAATAGGCAAGATATGAAAACAACCTAAGTGTCCATTGGTGGATGAACGAATAAAGAGGATACGGTGTGTATATACAATGAAATATTACTTAGCTATAAAAATGATGAAATATAGCCATTTATGACAATGTGGCTGGATCTTCAGGGCAGTGATCAGAAAACTTCAGCTCGCGAGCCACATGTGGCTCTTTGGCCCCTTGCGTGTGGCTCTTCCACAAAATACCGACTTCTGCGCATGGGCCTCGAAGTTTCAATCACACTATATGTGCGTGCCCGCACGTGGTATTTTGTGGCATTTTGTGGAAGAGCCACACTCAAGGGGCCAAAGAGCCGCATGTGTCTCTCGAGCCACAGTTTGCCGACCATGGCTTAGGGTATTATGCTAAGTGAAATAAGTCCGAAAGAAAAAGACAAGAACCGTATTATTTCGTTCTTACAGGGAATATAAAAAAAGTAACAAACAAACAAAACAAAAACAAATGAATAGCTACAGACAAAAGAATTGTGGCTACCAGAGGGGAAGGAAGGTGGGAGGAGGGCAAATTGGGTAGAGGGGGGTGAAATATATGATAATGGAAGGAAACTAGACTTTCGGTGGCGATAGGCTATACAGATATCAAAGTATAATGTTGTACACCTGAAATGTGTATAATTTTAATAACCAATGTTACCTCAATAAATACAATTTAAATAGATAAATGAATGGCACTCCTTGGAATCATGCAGGACACAGCTTGCACATCTGTACAAAGCATACCTGTTTATGAGACTAGGTAAGTGTAGAGCCATAAGGCTTTAACCAGCAGCCAAAACAGGAGGAGGCTTGACACATATTTAGAAAAGTTCCAGGGCCATGAAAAGACACATAATATTTCACTTCCTGCAGAAATGGGCTCAGAGAGCAGCAGTGGGTCGGACCACAATGCTCCTCAAGCAAGACTTTGGAGTTAGATCTAACAGAGAGAATGGCAATAAAAATATGTCAGTATGAAAATTTTCAAAGCAGATGAAAACAATCTGCCTTCCCCACACAAGCTAGCTGTATAATATCTCAGAAGAGTTCCCACTGACCAGCTCCCTGAGGAGGGCGGTTTTCCCTTCCACGAGCAGTAGTGAAATAAACACCAAGGTAGATGATGAATGACATGTTACACTGCTATTTTGGATTGTCAGCCATAAGCCAGTTTCATCGGGGCAGTTACCCAAACTAATGAGTGTGGTAAGTTTTTCCACTAAGAATTTGGATTCCATAAAATTTACAGTAATAAAAATTATTCACTCCATCAGGCATCCCAGTCAGCACTTCCACCCAAGGGCCCTTAACTTTGCACATGGCAGGAGCATCCGTATTTCTGTGTGTTTGTGTTTAAGAAGCACATTTCTTAAATTTTTGTGGTGAGTCCAGGGCTTTCCTGAGAGTTCATTTTCACACACACACTCACCAAAGTTACACATATTTTTCTTTCATTTATTGGAAGATATGAAGAAATTGCATGATAAGCTGACAAATATGTACGATGGTGATGACTCAGTAAACACCTCAGCTTTCATGTCCTGGCGGCCTGAAGTCCTTGAATGCATTCACTCAGGGCCAAACCCTCCTGGAGAGCTTACCATGTGCCCAGCCATGCTAGGCACTTTTCTGAGGCTGAGTGGGGTTGGGAGATAAAGGTCATGATCTTTGACTTTATGGGGCTCCACGTGGTGGAGGGGTCACCACGTTCTCTAGCACTGCAGACAGCGTGTGCTGAGTGTCCACTGAGGGGGTGACCATGTGCGATCCCTGTGGATGAGGGATCTGAAGCCTCCAAGGGCGGTGGGCTCTGAGTCGGGCTTGAAGAAGCACAGGATGTAGAAAATTGGGGTCTCGGAGAGAAGAGCTGCTCACCAACCTCCTGCCTCTGACGATCTTAGGATCTCTGTGAATAAGAAAAAAATTAAATTTGAACACATTTGGGCCGCTGTATCTTTGGATCTCTTTGTTACAGCAGCTCAGCCTATAGCTTAACCAATACATTTGTGGAACAGTTATTGCACTTACCTTCTCCTAACACATCCAGGCCAATATGACACAATTAGCAAGATGAAAGGAAGGGAGCCAATGGCAAGAGAATCCTTGTGATGAGCCGCGCATTATCCTTAAAAAAGAAAAAAAGAGAAACACATCAACTCTGACCTCCCACTGTGCCAGGCAGGAGCTATCTCTCTCACTTCTAGTGAAAAAGGAGCAGAGGTGTAAAGATGGTCCAAGGTGACCCACAGCCAGTAAGCAGCCAAGACCAGAACGCAGACAGGTCTGATGCTTCCTACACTCCAGTGTAATCAGTTACATAGAGGGAGTGCCTCAGAGGGCCATGCCAAGGGCCCCGCTGAGTCTCTGTTTACTCCAGGAGGGCAAGGGAAAGCATCCCCGACATTTCCTGAATCCAAGCAGGGGCAGGTGACCTGGGAAACGTGGCAGCAGCAGAACTAAAAGGAACTCGGAACATTTCCAGGTTAACACCTTGTTTTGCAGGGGCCAAGGGCAGATATGCGCTTCAGAGGGTCGCTGGGGTCCAGACCTGACACTCGACTCAGTTCTGCCTTTGTCTCCAAGTTTCCCTTCCTGGGTCCTTTGCTGTCCTCCAGGTCACCCCGCCCGCTATTATCTCCCTTCACACTTCATTCTCCTTTCAGGAGTGTCATGTAACAGCCTGGTAGGAATTAAGTTGAATCTGTTCATTTGGGCTATTTCTCCAACCATCAGTGAAAAACTGCCCTCATTAAAGAGACTTTAGGCTCAGCCAGCAAGTAGAGTGGGATTTGGAGCGGGGAGCAGGATGGTGGCAGTAGAGGGAGCAGGGGTCACTGAGGAAAATCTGATATGCATAACAGGGAGGCAATCACTCCAAGCCGACTTGTGCCCTGAGGACCGTTTCCAAGTGGGTCTGCCTGTTGGAGCTCAGCGCTGCCTTTCAGAAAGGATAGTATTTCGGTGATGAAATAAGAGCTTTCCTATCTGCTGCATTCATGCAAGGCTTCTGACTTGGGCAGGCTGTTAGGTAAGTGCAGAGAGTTAGTGGTTTCCCAAGACTTTGTAAACTGATCCTGCGTGGGAGTGTTTCCCTTTCCTTAAATGGATCATTAGAAAAGATTGGACACAAATCAGGAATTCAACTTCTAACCAAACAAATTTCTACCCACACAGATAACTTGACTCATACAGGCAACTTCTAATAAATAAAAGGTTTGCTTCGTCTCTGAGACTGGCTTCTCTTGGGCACCTCGGTGAGGCTCTGCAGGCGTCCTTTCCGGGTACCCTCTGGGTTGCTGTGACGCAACATGTTACAGTTAAGAAGCACCACATACCCATGAAAGCCTTTAAGTCTATGTGTTCTCGTTTGTGTCACACCGCCCCTGGGATGAAGACTGTGGATCAAATTATCATTCCCACTTGATAGATGTGGAAACTGAAGCCCAGAGTGAGGAAGAATTGGCCCAAATCCACACAGCAGGAAACCATCCTCTTCTAGTGCCTTTCCCCACTTTCACACAGAACCCGATTTCTTGGACCATAAGCCTGAAATGTCACCGGTTAAAAGGGAGAGGGGATGAACCACCAGGACCTATAGGTAATTTACTCATTTGTTCATTCATTTAGAAACTGTTACTCTGTGTGCGTCAGGGACCACTCCAGGGGCTGGGAATTAAGCTGTGAATAAAGTGGACATGAATCCCACGGCTATGCTATTCTGCCCCTTTGATTGCTGTCCATTTCTGGGTAATAATACCTGGCATTTACATAGATCTTATTGGTTCTCAATGTGTTTTTCTACACATGTCTCCTAGGACCCTTGCAGCCATCCTCAGAAAGGCTGAGTGTGTTGCCCACAGGCCCAGGGCAGTGCTGGGATTCTGACCCAGCTTTTCTGACAGCAATGCCAACAGCCCTGCGGCTCATGGGCACTGTTTCCTTAACTATGGTCAATACTGTTGGTCAATACTGTTGGTCAATATTGATGGTCAATATCTGGGTGGGGACACCCAGCGCCCTAAGAGTTGTTCCACCTCCCATCCCCTTCTCCCCCGACCCTGTCTAGTGGATTTCCTGAGAGCCAAGTGGTGGGAGAGTCCCCCCAACTATTCCTTAGCTGACAACTGGCAAAGGACCTGACCACAAACAGAGGAAAGACGTAGGTGTTCATACCCTTGTGACCTGGAGAGAGACGAGGGAGGGCAGACTGGAAGGAAGGTTCATAGGAGATGGGGACTATACAGAGTCAGGCGGGGGCAGGTGCCCCATGAACTTTCTTGGTGCCATAGATCACCCACCTTATGTAGTTTGGGCACTTTGCAGTTTTTCCCAATGTTTTATTTTATTTTTTTAACTTTTTAAAAAAATATATATTTTATTGATTTTTTTTTTACAGAGAGGAAGGGAGAAAGAAAGAGAGTTAGAAACATAGATGAGAGAGAAACATCGATCAGCTGCTTCCTGCACAATGTTTTATTTATGTGAGCAGCAAACCAATCCTTTTGGAGATCTCTTAACCTCCTTCATGTCATTATTAGTGAAATTAGAGATCGATCTTTTTCTGGACACATCAATGGAGTGATCCTCAATATAACCACAAAAGTTCTGTTTTTTAAGCATTGTGAGTTCAGATGCCATAATCTCATAAATATCGGTGCCTCGGCCGGCCCTGGTACTAACTGCATGGGCATCTGAGGGCATCCTCCGCTCAGGGCCAGGCCTCACTGGGCCCAACTCACCTTCCGTGGGTCCTGTGGGGGTAGCTCCCCAGGTGAGTGCGCACTCTGCTAGCTCCGCCTCATGCTGGCTGCTCCCCTATCAGGTCAAGAAGGACCTGAGGGAGCAGGAAGAGCTAAAGCACATGAACTTTTAAAGGCAACATTGTCGATATCCTGACCGGGAAAGTTAAGCCGATTTACTATCTATTAGCAGGGCCTAAACCAAAAGATTTGGAAGCCTTTGTAATGCCCTCATGCCTGTTTTCTTGTTTGCTGTTACTGAAATTAACAATGAAACCCATAAAAGACCAGGGGATCCACGAAGGATGTCAGGGAACCACAAAAGGGACATTGAAAAGTTGGTCCTAGTTTCCAGGCTGTGGAGAGTAATAGCAGGAAATTGGATAAATGACAAAAGATTTCACGGTGTTTTTTGTTTGTTTTGTTTTTAAGAAAAAAGGGGAGGGGAGGCGGGGTGGGACAGGGAAGTACCTCTTGGTGAGTGTTTTCACTCCTGGTCCCACCGAAGGTCCCTGCAGGTTGGAGATCAGCTCTGCTTTCTTTGCACTGATGTCTGAGTGCCCACAGTGCTGAGCGCACAGTGGGGCTCCCTCACTTGAGGCTGGAAGAGGATCTGAAAATTGGATTTAAAATAAGGCCACCTACTAGAGGAAGGGAGAGTGGAATCCTTGGGCCTGGTTAGCTTCAGGGAGAACTAGGAGCAAGTGTCTGGCGGAGACCTAGATGCCTTCAGATAGCTCTCACTGATACTGGGCTCATTCTCAGCAAAGCGCAGAGAGCAGGCGATCATCCTGGCTTTCTGGCCCTGTGTAACCTAACCGCCTTTCTATCAAGCTGCCAAGGAGCGTTCACGGAGCACCCGTTTAATGCCCAGCACTGCCCCAGGGTCACAGATGAAGTAAAAGCCGTCCACCTACCTATGAGGCACCCGTGGTCTTGGTGGGGAAGGCAGACCACTGTGCCCAGGAAAACACCACAGTCCACACAAGTCCACGGAGAGGCGAGTGTCAGACTGTGCACTGGGTGCGAGGTGGTGGGACCGGAGTCCTGAGGCCAGGAGGGGTGGAGGCAGGGCGGGGCTTCAGCAAGGGGGCGGGGCTCACGCCCTGGAGATCCCAGGTTGGCTGCTTTGGGTCCTGTCTTTGGTGCGGAGCTGGTTCTTCTGAGAGAAGAAAAGCATCACCTGTCACTTTCACTATCTCCTGCTCCTTCTCAGCAGCCACCTGCATCACTGCTCAAGGACTACTGGTGAAGCGAGAAGGAAGAACAAATGGCTGTGGTGAGAGTTAGAACACAACTCCACGCCTCCCACTCTCCCACCAGGCCACCTTTTGTGGCTGCCCCCTGCGCTGCAAAAGTGGATCTTCAGGGAACGAGGGGGGCTTCCATTATGGTTCCCAAGAGTCCCTAGGAGCAAACAAAACCAGAAAACTCCAGCTCAGTTGCAGTTTGTCCACATCCTCAAGGATGGTTCTCCGAAGTGCGGCGTAGTTCCCAGTTTAATCACTGCCCCACCTTCTGAGGTAAAAAGCTGATTTCAGGCATTCGAGAGGAGAGGAGCCGTGACCTTTCCGTGGGACTGATGATAACTCACTCCTTATAAGGAGCAGAGAAGCAAAAGGCCCCAGGCTCACAGCTCAGGAATGCGGCCTCTGTGTGTGTGCTCTCCCTAACCTGACCTGGTAATGGGGCTCCACACCTGAGCCCAGCAATTCCTGAGGTCTCCAGGGGGCGTGGCCTCCCTTCCCACGGAGCCAAGAGAGTGTTAATTGTTGGAGACAATTCTAGCCATAAAATGTCTGAATCAGCCCTGCAACTGGGTTCAATGGGGCCAAAGAGTTAGTTAAAACAATATTATTTTCTATTAGTTGAAAAACAAGCTTCCTAAGAACCATATATAATCTCCAGCCTCACAGTGAGCTGTTATATAACCCCTAGTAAAAAGAAGGGTCAAAATCCACATCCCTCCAGGCGGGAACACAGTAATAAGCCATCAGTAGTTTTAGCTGTTTTTGTTTGTTTGTTTGTTTGTTTGTTTGTTTTTTTACTTATATTGCCTCCTCTAGGTCAGGCGCTTCACCTGTTAATTCCTATAGTGGCCCAGAAATTATGCCCATTTTATTAAAAAAGGATATTGAAGCTCAAGGAGAGGTTACACAACTAGTAATGGAAACCAAAGATTCAAACCCAAGGCTTTCCTACTCCAAAGCCAGCAGAGTTCTTTCAACAGGAGCCGCACACACCTGCTTGGCTTGGCCAGTGCCTGCCGAAGAGCAGGGTCCCTCGGGGCTGTGCAATGCAGACAATGATTTTGGCTACTCCGTCTTGTCTTGTCCCTCATGAGGATTTCTCAGGCCATCAGGAAACAAATGGATGCTGTATTTGCGTCTGAGCTGTTTTTCCTTCCAGTCTTGTGTCGCTCAGAAAAACATGGAACCAGAAAGCCAAACCTCAGAGCGTTCTCTCTGCTCAGCGCTGAAGGCGCCTGCCCAAGGCCTTGTTGTGAAATGCAACCTGGCTGAGCCTCCTCACCCAAGTTGACCTGGAAGCCTGTCCTCTGACTGTCCCTACCACCCACCCAGGCCATGTCTCATTTCTCTGGTTCCAAGAACTAGTCCTCTGGGCCAAACCCAACCCCATATTCAGTGTGGCTGCCCAGATATTCTGACCCATGACCCCCATTATTCATTTAGATAAATACTTTGTACCCAACACAGTCTTGGGGAATAAGTCAGAGATAGTTCCTGTCCTCTGGGAGCTGACATTCAGGAATGTGGAGTAAATAGCCACTAGTTAATTGCTTGACTACCATCATATAATTCCTGCGGAGATTGCTAAATTGGCAAGAGAGTGCTTCACTGGGACACAGGTAGAGGTCTGGTCAGGAACTGAGGGATCAGGGCAAGACCCCTGCCCATGAGAAAGAAGATAGGGTGGCTGGATGTACTCAGAGGGGACAATGTGAGGCCAGAGAGGTAAGCAAGGTCTGACCTTGAGGGCCCTTTGTAGATCTGGACTTTATCTTTGGAACAATGAGACCCCTTAGCAGGATTTAGGTGGTGAATTATATGTGTGAAGAAAGGAAGGATACGTTTGCCAACTAAGTCTAATGCATGCTGAGAATTAACATCTGCCTTTCTGGCTCTTGGTCCCTCTGAAACTGTAAACTTGTAGTCACTTAAAGGCTGTCACTTAAAAGCGTCATGATAAATGTGCTTGACAATGATGGGTTAGCTTAGGCAGTCCTCTCCAAGTGGAAGCATTCACCCACCCCTGCCAGCAGCCTGGACCTGGAATGGCCTTCCTGCATGGCCCCCAGCACCAGGCCCAGTCAGAGAGGAGGGCTTGGGGGTAGGAGTTTGAGGACAGAGAGGCAAGACAAAGAGTAGAGTTGTGCGAGGATCTCAAGAGCTGATCCCCTTCATCAGGGTGTCCATGTGAGTTGCTCTCCTGGGCCCTGGGAAAGCACTGAGAGATCCCTAGCAGCACTCTTAGAGCCTGGCCTGACATGGGCCACTGAAGACTGAAGTCTTTGGACATTGAACCTTTTTCTGTGCATACAATGAGGGCCTTGATTCAGGGGATCCACCAAGTCTCTTCTCGCCCTAACATTCTGACATTTCCAACTGACTCCCTAAGAGGACAGTTTTAGGGTCAACAGCTCTGAGGGCCATCAGGACCTGGAGAGAGGATGGGAAGGAAAAGGGGGAGTGTGCAAAATCAACAAGCACTTTATGATCAATCGAATGGTGAGAAGGCAGCAAGGTAGAGAACAGCGGATGACATTACATGATTTTACCCAGAGAGTTCTGCTTCTGAAAGCTTGACTTGTCCCATAGTGAGTGAGGAAGATTGAAACACACAAACATACAGCCACATATTCCATGCACTTCTTACTTAAGGGATTATTAACATTTATTTAAATTTACATTGGGAGATCACATTTTTTAACTTGTGCGAATAAAGCTTCCAAAATCGCAATAACATGTGATTTAAAAAAAATCCTCTAACAATGACTACATTTAATATCAGTGATCAAAACACGTTAACTTGCAGCATGAGCAACAGATGCAGTTGACTGTTCTGCCAAGTCCCTTTTACTAGTATTTCCTAAGTTACCACACATCTGCAAGCATTCCCCTGAGCTTGTCCCCTCCGAAGGAGTGGTGTGAGTGAGTCCTAGGGAGGGAGTTCCTGGGAAGTGCTCCTTACATGAGTGTCTAGGGCAGCTTTTGAGTATTAAAAAAAAAAGTGAGATAAGAAGAGATAATGTCTGAAATGAAAAAAAGTGGGAATTTCTAAACCAAATGAGCAATCGTTGCCAGTTCTGCTTTCTGGCTATCATGAATTGATAACAAATTAACAAAAGAAAAACAAATGTATGTGTGTGTGTGGCATGATCCTGGGCAGTGGCCGGATCCAAGAATAACATGTGTCGAGATATCCTCCCGCTCCATAGCCTACAAGCCCAGGCCTTGTGGTCTTGCCCCGCAATGGGGCTCTGCTCCCATTAGAGTAGGCGGTAACATTTCCATGCACTCCAGCTTGGTATTATGGCTTGTGTCCTGGCTGGGACGTCAGAAAACTTCTAGAACCAGCCAGCTCTGCTCTTTATTATTTGTATGTTTTGGCCAAGTTTCCTAACCCACTAGAGTCTCTATTTCTTTATCTCTCAAATGACAGCAACAACTCAACACCCTGTGACTGAGGACAGACTTATGCTGGGCTGCACCGCGTGTGAGTTAGGATGCAGCCATCATCTCAGTGAGAGTGCAGTGGTGGATGTAGACCACCTGCGAGGTGATCCTGAATATTACAGCACCCCTTTCACCCAATGGGCACTTAAGAAAGGATTTTGTTGAGGGGAATATAAAAATGTGTCCAGATGTAAATGAAACAGACAAATATCTGGGTGTAATAGTTAATGTACTTAAAATCCCATATGCTATTTGTTAATTTATAAATACTGATTATTATGTTATTAGTTTAAATGATATAGTTAAGCATCACATCCTAGGGAGTAAGGTCAATCAACAACACCTCAAAATGCTGCTGGGAGGAGCAAATGTGTTTATATTTCCTAGCACTGGCGGAGCACTGGGCTCATAGGTGCAACCAAGGGACTGCATGTGGAGGGGAACAAACCTTAGGGAATGCAATGAGTATCAAGTAGTGTTTGGTGAATGGATGGATGAATGGGTGGGTGGATGGATGGAAGGATGGCTAGATGGGTGTGTGCATGGATGGATGGGCAGAAGGATGACAAGTGAATGGATAAGTAGATGGTTGGATGAATGGGTGGGTAGATGATATGTAGATAGATGGGTGGATGGATGGATGGGTGGGCTACCATGGGATCTGAGATTTTTTTGTACAGAAAAACATTTTGGAACATAAGAAACTCAGATAATCCAGAGTTACATACTCTCTGACTGTTGTAACTTTTGTTCTTTCTGTTTGCAAGAGGGGAATATCTCTAGGTACAAACAGAACAAATAGAATAACTGTGTTCCTACTAACAGTTATTTCCACCAGCATTTATTTTCTTAGCTGCTTCACACTAACTTTGGAATTCAAAACAACTTTTGAACTTGCTCAGGGAGGTTTGTTTTTTATTAAGACTGGCTTCTCTCAGATCCAGGTGGGGTCCTGCAGCCCAAACCTTACTCAAGGACATCAGGCCATGGGATTTGTTGTTTGTGTCTAGAAGTTGTTCTGAAATAAGAAAATCCACATCTTCCAAATATACTGCTGCCAAACAGAGGTGAAGACTGAACACAGTGTGGCCTTTACATGCAGACAATTGCAGGGTGGGGATAAGCTTAGCATCAGGTCCTCTTCCCCTTCACTTCCAGGTTCCTGCCCATCATCATTCCAGCCCTCATACAACTCCCAGACGCTGCTTCTTATTCCCTGGTTTCAGATGACAAACTCACTCTTGCTAAGGTGTTAGTGACTTCCTACTTCCCTTTCCTATTAGAAACAAGTTCCTCAGTAAATGAAATCAATAAATATATAAATAAAAGCAATGCTAAACTCAAAGGCAGAGTCTCAAAGTGCACCAGGCATGTGCTATCCTCTGGGCCTGTCATTCAGGCTGGCCTGTTGGTTTGTGTGCTAGTCTGTGTATTCTTTTGCTGATATTATTAAATCAAATGGATCCTGAGCAACTCAAGGCCACATTATTTTCTCATCGACTCTGGTTTCTCTAGCAAGGCTCTTCCTGTCCTACTCAGAATGAGGGTTTAGGGCACAAATGTGCTAATCGCTTTCACCAACCTCAGGACCCTCAGCCTCTGTCTCACTGCCGTGTATGTAACTTATCAGATGTGTCCTGCCCTGCCCTGCCTGGCCCCTTACATGGGGTTCATCGGCCCCATCACAGTGACCACAGGCCCTGGCCGTGAGGCCTCAGCTGAAATGTGCCTCTGACCGGGCCCACCTTCTCAGGTGCTTGTACTACAGGAAGGTATAATTACCTCCATGGGAAAGTTTCTTAAGGTGTCGAGTAGCACATTTTGGGATGGGCATAAAAAAAGGGAAGAAAAATTGTATTGTCTCTGGTTTTTCTCTAAGCTTTTCAGTAAACTCTACATGCCCGGCTCTGATTTTTTTGTCTGCTGTGAGCTAAGATTACAGGTAAACTCTGTGAACTTTCTGCATGAAAACTTATATTTTTAAAAAAGCAAGTTCTTTGTCTAATGCTCCAAATTCCATTTTTGTCAATTAAAATGAAATGATAAATTTATTTATTTATTTATTTTAGGGAACGTTGTAGTTTGTTATTAATAATTATGTATAACAGGATATTATAAAATTAAGTTACAGAATTTTTATTAAATCATGTCTTGCATGCCATTATATTGGCTGGGCCGCAAAAACATTTGTTGTGGGCCGCATGTGGCCCGTGGGCCGTGAGTTTGACACGCTTGCTCCAGATTGTTGTGCAGATCCGTCCTTCCTTTTCATTTCTGAGGAGGAGTCCCCAGTGTGAAGAACATCGGTCTGCAGAGCCGGTCACCGCGGGGAATGCCCAGGAACGGCTCCTGCTGGGTCGTATGGCAGCTGCATGCCTGGGTTTTAAGAAAACGGCCTTCCGGTTAAGACTGCCACCCGGCATTTAGGTTCCGCGCGACCCTCGGTGAGCAGGTAGTAAGATGCCGTTAGAGGTAGTGCTAATCTTGATTACCGAGGGAGGATGAGGACAGTGTCGCCCTGGGGATATGGCGGGCAGTTTGATGGACACGGGTCCCTGGGACGCCCTAGCGCTCCGACCACTCTTTTCCAAAGGTGACTCTCACTGACCGCCGGTGAAGGCAGGGCGCTATGGCTCAGCTCTGCCAGGAAGATTGTCGGCTTCAACCCACAGGTTTGGGTGACGAGGGACGATGAGGACAAGGGACGAAGGACGGAAGGAGCAGCTTACTCGATTTGCTTATGGGAACTAAGGTTACAAAGACAATCACCAGAGAAGTCCCTGTGTTTTTTCCTTAAATAAAATAAAATTGTTTGGCATAATGTTTTAAAACCATTAAGTAGAGCATTCTCCTTCAGTCGCACTGAGGGAACGTATATGGGCACTGTATACGGTTAAGGTGTACCACACCGTGACTTGACTTACTAGCACATATGGTGAAATGTTTCTCTTTTTCAGTCTTCTCTCCCCACCTTACAAAGGGCATGTGGGAGCTCCATTTAGTCCTTGGGTACAAAATCCGGGGGGTGAGCATGTTAGAGGAAGATCTAGAGCCGCTGCATTTGAGTGGCACGCCGGGAAGGACACGGTCTGGGGACAGGAGGAACGGGCGGAGCGGTTTTGAAGGAAGAGGGCCTCTCGAGCAGCTGAAGGGTGGGGCGCAGACACGGTCC
>NW_006286140.1:207042-212285 GCF_000327345.1 Myotis davidii
CTGTGAAGGGGCAGCAGTGGCGTCTGCTATGGTCTCAGCAGCAGTGTCCATGGCCCAGGACCAGATGTGCTGGTGCTGCCAGCAGAAGGGTCTGTGCCCAGCTCTGGCCGCCCTGCTAGCTGGCTGGCACTGCTTCTGGCTGTCAGCTGTGAGGGTGCCCTGATGCTTGCCAGTCTTGCCATAGGCTCTGCGAGTCTTGCTGTAGAATCGTTCCCTGAAATTCTTCTACGCAGATTAACCAGAGTTGGTTCCTCTGGCTGGCGACTGAGAGCTCTCACTTGCACAGCAGGAGATGTGAGAGGGGAGTGAGGAAGGGGCTGGACTGAGCTGGTCACCCTTGTCGCTGGGGCGACAAGGAGGGGATCTGAGCCTGCTGAGTATGCGCTGCTGTGGAGCCATCCAAATGGATGTGGCCAGTAGGCATTGTTAAATCCCAGTTTGGTCCACCGGAGAGAGCTGTGAGCTGGACTTGGATGTGGATTCATGTCAAGGGCACGTGGAGCCTGGCGGGTGGAGGAGCTCCCAGGGTAAGGTGGAAAATGAGAAAAGGGACAAGGAATTCTATAGTTAGCTGACGGAGCCTGCCAGAACCTGCACAGGTTGGTGGCCACTGAGACGGAGCGAGGGCTTGGAAGCCAGGCTGTGTGCTGACCGCCAGGGAAATGATAAATTTAGTTGTCATATCCAATTAGCCTTTAATGTGAAAACAAATTAAATCTTTCTGCCCATGAACTGTGAACAAACCTGCCCACTACAGGTGTGCCTCAGTCCCTGGCAATTATTTACGCTGGGTCTCATACTCCTGTTTTATTCTGATGGGAAAATGATTAGAAGGAGGGAAGGCAGGGAGAAAGCAGTCCGTGTGGTGCCTGCTTGAAGACTGGAGAAAGGCCTTCTGCCTTCCAGGTGGACACAGTGTCTCTGGGCACACAGCTCAGCAAGCAGCCCCATGGGTCCCTCAGTGGGTGGTGTATGAGGCAGCTCCATCCTGACCAAATAGCTTTGCAAAGAGGGTCTCTGCCCGCTCTGGAGAAGCCTCTTGCTATCTTAGCTCTCAGAATGCCCGTTTCAAATATGCCCACCACAGACCTGAGCACAGCAGTCATGCTGGTGATGGAGAATGAGGGTGTCGAGTTAACAGGCTGACCGATCACCCTCTTTTTACTCAGAGGCATCCATCATCCATGCCCACTCAGCAAAAAAGGCACTGGATCCCACCCCCACACAAACTGCAAATTTCTCTGAAACCATCCATTTGAAACAGATCTTAGATATGTAAAGCATAATTGACAGAAACTCAAACCTAGAGGCATCCTTGAGAGGCCATCTGAGTCACTCTCTGGCCTTTAGGCAAAACCACCTATAAACTTTCCCAGCACTCCTGGCAGCCAATGGAAATGTTGCTGGTTTAAGTTTTCCTTGGGAAAAGATTTTGACGGACTCTGCGGGCTTCCAGAGTGCTTGTACTTTATTTATTTATTCATTCATTTATTTATTTATTTTGTTAATCCTCACCTGAGGATATTTTTTCCATTGATTTTTTCAGAGAGAAGGGAAGTTCAAACCCCAAATTTGGAGAAATATCGATGTGAGAGAAACACGTCAATTGGTTGCCTACTGCATGAGCCCTGAGCCCTGGTCCCTCCTCAAAGTTAACTTCTATATAAAAGGAATCTAAAGGCCACCAGACCAGTAACACAACATCCACAGAGCCTTGCCTTGTCTCCCTTCTGATCAAAGGACCCAGTTCTGGTGACTGGGTTTCTGCACTATTCTGTGCTTTAACTCTTTTTTTAAAATATTAAGGACAGAGAGTTCTTGGCCCTCGGTGACAAGCCCATAACCTCTACTCCCCTGCTCCAGCGCTACACTGTGGCCAATTGGATGTCTGGATGTTCCCCGAACCGCAGACACCCTGCCCTCTGCATCCTTAACATGCTGTTCCTCTGCGAAGAACATGCTCTTCCCACTTTCCACCTGCATAACCAACCCTTTGAATTCTGCCTGTTTTTCAAGTACATCTCTTCCAGGAAAACTTTCTTACCCCTTCAACAGCTGTGGTCTTGACTCCCTTTAGTCTCCTTATGGAATATACATTGTGCCTTATGCTATGTTAACCTGAATGATAAGCTTCCCAATTCAGTTACAGGACATGTTCTCTGCCAGGTACTGGAGATGGAGATGCATGAGATAAAATTACCCAGTCAACATAGGGCTCTTAGCAGTCTGGGTATTATATATTTCAAATGATGAATTTCCAAGATTTTAAAATTTACTTGCTTCTTCTAGCTCATGCTTCAGACCATTCTGTCACCTCTTGCTCATAGCTTTGGTGTTCTTAACTGCAAAATAAAAGTTTTGGACTCCATGGTCACTGGAGGGCCTTTCTCACTCAGCAACGAGTCATCCTTATATTTTACTGTCACCTTGTCAGCACTTCCAGTGGTCACTTTGCTCCTTATTTTATCATCTAGCAAGAGAGCATCCATCTGAGCTTCGGATAAATTTAAGCAGAACTTTGTAATTAATATGTAATTAGCATATCTAAGTTCGCCGAACATGGTCATCATGGGGTCAAGTCAGTAACAAGTCATACCCTTTATCTAGACTTCAATCTGTAACATGGGATGGTTGGAGTAGGGGCCACTAAGGCCCCTTCCCACTCCGACATTTATGATTCATAATCATTCTCTCTCTTGCTCCCATGAGAAGCATATGATGTTCTATACGGTCGTGCGGCCAAGCCACCTGGCAGCAGGAAACAAATGCTCAGTCACTCCCAGCCTCACTCAGGAGGATGAACTAAGCTTTGAGAAAGAGGCTGTGACTGAGTCCAGAAGGTTTGGTTTTCAGTCACTGGCCCCATTCTCAGCATAAGTTTGCTGTGGGAACCAGTTGAACAAATTTAATCTCTGTGGAGGAAAGTAGCCGACATTACTCGATTGAAAAAACTCGCCCTCTTCCCTCATCTCCTGGCTCCCTGTCTCTGTTGGCTCCCTCCTGTCCTGGCCACTTGCCCGTGTGCACAATGAACACTTCCTATCTGTGCCACCATGTGGACTCCACTCAACTCAGCATGCGTATGGCCAGGTACTCATCACCCAAAGAACCTGCTGTAAGATGGAAAATTCAGTCAGTTCAGATTTTTCCAAAGAGAGAAGAAATTTGTAAAACAGACTTCTCCTTAACTTACTATGTAACCATGCTTTCCATCTTTATGTAAATATGCTGGGGACACCCCATGTCGGAGGCTGCACCATGCACTTTGCTCCCACCAGCTGAGCTCAGGGCTGACGAAGAGCCAGCCAAGCTTACCCCAGCCCGTTATTATCAGTCATCCTGGGAACTGCGGGGATGCAATTTAGGTGGATATTATAAATCAGTTAAGTACGAGGGCAAAGAAGGGAGTGTTGGTTATATAGAAACCAAATTAATGCTTAGTAAGGAGTAAACAAAACGAAATTCCTAAAAATATTTGCAGTCTACTTTTGGTATATGAAATAAATATTGGTGTTTGTTGAAAAATAATACAAATATAGAAGTATTCTGCACTCAGGTTGCTCTGTAGCATCCATATCTTCTGGTTCCACTTTGAAGAAGCCATAATTAAAAATTGTGGATGAGACATTATGGTTGTAGTCTATGTAGGAGAAAACACAGATGCCCATCAAAAGGACCCATTCTCCAAAGAAAAACAAGCCTTAGCCCAATATCAAAACATTGGCTAGCATTGTAGGTTTTAAGTTAAAATACAAAATATATGTTCCAATCTGCTCTGTTACGTTTTAAGTATTAGACCTAAGAAGATTTCAGCTGAACATAGATAAACATCATTTTACCTGGACTCAAATATTTTGTGGAGTTTTTAGTTTACATTGAGATATTATTATTATTATTATTTGAGATCTATTATTATTATTATAAAAGTTTCAAGCATATATAAAGAAAAGTAGAGTGAACATCCATATCCCATCATCCAAATTTTCTATCTGTACTTCATCCCTTTCTTTTTGTTCCTTTCTGATGTGTTTTAAAGCAAAATTTAGACATCATGTCATTTCATTCCTACTTACTTTAGTAGATATTTCTTTACAAATATGGACATCTTCTTATCTAACTGTACCACCATCATGCCTAACATAATTAGCAGCAATTCTTTAGTGTCACTTTATGCATACTCAGTTTTCTCAGAATGCCTCCAAAGCGTCTTTTTACTGTCAGTTTGCTCAAATCATGATACAAATACAATGCACACATTATATTTGGCTATGTCTCTTATGTGTTTTTAAATTTAGAACAATATCCCTTGACTTTTTTCTTTCACCTATTAACTTACTGAAGAATCCCTGCTTTTATAAAGAGAGGTGTGAGAATTTCAAATAATAGCAATTGACAAGGGGTTAGTGGTAATGAATCTCAAAAAATGCCAGAATGAGTCCAAAATTTCGCAGGGTAATCAGGGAACTGACCTGGAGAAAAGTTTTCACTCTCCTTGGAGTGACAAATGAGCAGAGAGCTGGGGACTGGGTTGAAAGATGAAAGGTTTAAAGTTATGAAATAGGTTTAATCTCACACAAACAGAGCTTTAAATCATCAAGGAAATGCAGATCAAAACCACAATGAAATAGCACTTCAGACCCACCAGAATGACGATCAACAGAAGGACAGTTGTTGCTGAGGGTGTGAGGAAGAAACCCGCACACATGGCTGGTAGGAATGCAAATGGTACATTGAAATGGGACCTTGGAAAACAGTCTGGCAGTCCCTCAAAAGATTAAATGTAGAGTTTACCATATGACTGAGTGATTCTTCTCCTTGGTCCATATCCAAGAGAACTGAAAATGTAAGCCCTCACAAAAACTTGTGCTTGAATAGATTACTCATAATAGCTAAACAGTGGAAGCAACCCAAATGTCCGTAATGAATGACCAAATTAATGTGGTATATTCACACAATGGAATATTATCTCTCTATACTGATAAAAGAGAAACATGCAAATTGGTCATCACTCTGCTACGTCCACCAACCAATCAGGACAAATATGCAAATTAACCCAACAAATATGGCGGGTTAATTTGCATACACAGGAGCAGAGTGAAGACTGAAGGCTCCAGCCCCATCGAGGACTGAAGAGGCTTGGCTTCTCCGCTGTGGCTGGACCAAAGGTCTGGGTCCCAGGTGCCGGCAGAAAACCGGTGCTGGCAGCCAGGGGAAGGAAGGCCTCTTGTGTGAATCTTCATGCA
>NW_006286140.1:212439-216726 GCF_000327345.1 Myotis davidii
GAGATAAAAAGAATTTGTTTCTTTGGGGAAGCTGATAGGATTCAGACGATTTTATAAAATTGGTGAAATTCTATGTAATTCTACAGTAGCCTTTTTCCTTATATCTCTTTTTTTTTAATATTTTATTGATTTTTTACAGAGAGGAAGTGAGAGATATAGAAAGTCAGAAACATCGATGAGAGAGAAGCATCGATCGGCTGCCTCCTGCACACCCCCTACTCGGATCTAGCCCGAAACCTGGGCATGGGCCCTGATCTGGAATGGAACTACTATCCCTTGGTTCCTAGGTCGACACTCAACCACTGAGCCACGCCGGCTGGGCACGGGAACTTTTTAAGTGCCGCTTCTCACACTCCGACTGTATGGGATCTGGTAGTCCGTATTCCTAAAAGCTCCCTGGACTGCTCTCTGTCCTGTGTGTGGATTGGTGCTGGGAACCACTGCTCCAGACCTGGGGGGAGGTGAGGGCAGGGCTGTTCATTTGGCAATTATCCCATTCACTGAGGTATGTCCAGGGAAGGGAGGCCACTGCCAATTCCACAGAAGTCCCCTCTCCTTGGCCTGGCTCCTGCTTCGGTGAAGGCAGCATTGATCTTCCCCTTTCTGGAGTCGGCCCATCTTCTTTGCAAGGCAATTGGGGAAGGCTGCTCACTTTTGGAACCTTTTACAAACCACAGGGAGGCAGCAGAATTGAGAATAATAAATAAAGGCTGGGGTGCAAACCAAGGAGCGGCACACAGTGGAGGGTCTAAGGCCTCGCCTGGCCTTCTAGGCCCTGCCCAGCCCTGAAGCCTCTCTCTGTCCTGGGCACAAAATTGTGTTTAATTGCCTCTCACACTAAATTGTTTTCCACCTTTGTGCCTGCCCTCACTACTCCCTCTCCTTATACCCCTTATGTAATGCCCACCTTTCTTTACTTGGATGACTCTCCCCCCAAAGTGCAATGCCAGGTATTGTCTTCAGGACATTTTCTGAACTATCAGATCGAACCCAGGACTCCTCCTCTGCCCTCCCACAACGCCAGCGCCAAGTCCCATTTTAGCATTTACTGCATACGTGCTGAGATGATGTGTTTATGAGTCCCTACCTTCCCCACCCCCAACCCTACCCACCTATACTTTAAAAATGAGTGTGTGTATAACATGGGAGGTTTCATTTCATGAATATCTTGCCTAACAACGTGTCATTTCTTATTACAAACCGCCCACCTATCCTTAATTCGCAAGTGGAATTTGCTGAGTCCCTACAAAGTCGTGACTTCCAAACCACTCTCTGTCCTCCCTTCCCTCTGTGAAGGGTGAGAGCACCTCCACTAGGGCTCATCCTTTAAGGTCAGAGAGTGTGACTGAGGGATCATCTATCCCCTGGAGTCTAAATAGGAACCATGGATGGAAGTTAACTGAACTGTTGATCACCTCTCAGGAAACAGTCCATTTATGTGATTCATTATCATCATGGTCTTGTATCCAGAAACCTAAGCCAACAATTGTCTTTTCTTTTCCAGGCTTCTGCACCAAGGACTCAGAGATTTTTAACCCTTTACAGGGGGGAAGAGAAGGTAATTTGTTTTGAAATCATGAATTTGTAGGGGTTCAGCGAGTGCCACTTAGGAATCTGGGACAAGCAAGGCAATTTGTATTAAGAAATGACACCAATTTTTAGCCAACATGTTCATGAAATGAAACCTGATATTTTGCCAAAGTAAATAAATGGATACATACAATTTAAAGTGTGTGTGTATGTGTGTGTGTGGGGGGGGAGGGGGGTAGCTTTTCCTATTTATTTTCTTTGCTTGCTCAATTCTCTCGCTTCCATGCGGAACTTGGATGTCTGTAAACTGACCAACAGTGTGAGTCAGGGCCCATAAGGAAACCCATAGCCTTTGTAATTGTAAGTGAATTGTAATTGAGAAGACCATTTACAAGCTGCGATGGGGCTTTTCTTGTCCAGGGAACGTGGTAAGGGAGGAGGGGCACCCAATGTCTAGCAACGCTGAGAAGGCATTACCCCCTGTTGGCCTGAAGGGGTTGCCAGAATCTGGAAAGAATAGACTGTAGGGAAGTGGCAGAAAACTCATGGCTGAGAAGGGAGCTGGGGGATTAAAGCTCAACCTCACTTCCATCCAGCCTTCCAGCCTCTGTGGGGCCTCCTTGGCAAATCCAAGCAGAGGTCAGGGACAAAGGAGCCTGTTGATGAAAATCGCCAGCCTCCTGGGCCACAGACATGTGGAAAGGGTGGAAAATCCACTGGAAGGGGCAAGTGGAGACTAGCCAGTGCACCAGCCCTTGGTCAATAAACCTTTCCCTTCACTTAATATCCAAATCACAGCAACTCTGAGTCTCTACTTCCCCAAATTAGTCTTTTTCCCTCAACCTCTGAAGAGGGAACCTGCACCAAACTTCTATTGGCCATACACAAATCCAGGCCCTTGCTGCCTCAGGCTTTTGGCAGGATATGTGCTACTGAATTACATTTGTTATTTTTAAATCATAGTTCACATGGACTAAGAGAGGATAATTTTAGAGATTATTGGAACTTCCCGATCACCTCATCTACAAAAGTCACAGATCTAGCTGTCTTCTCAAGTAAAGCTACCTCCCACCACCCTCCCAGGTCATGATATAATAGTATACAGCAGTCTCCCTTAATCCATGGTTTCACTTTCTGAGGTTTTAGTTATCCATGGTCAATTGCCATGTGAAAATAGTAAAGGAAGATTCCAGAAATAAGCAATTCGTCAATTTTAAGTTGGCACCATTTTGGCTAGAGTGATGAAATCGCGCACAATCCCACTTCTTTTGTCCAGATATCCACACTGCATATGGTACCTGCCCGTTAGTTACTCAGTAGTCTTCTTGGTTATTAGATCAGATATCAGATACTTTGAGAGACACACAGAGAGAGAGAGACCACATTTATATAACTTTTATTACAGCATATTATTATTGTTATTCCATTTTATTATTGTTAATCTATACTATGCCTAGTTTATAAATTAAACTTTAACATAGGTATGTATGTATAGAAGAAAACATCACATATACAGGGTTCAGCATTATCTGTGGTTTCAGGCAGCCACAGGGAATCTTGGGATGTATATCCCACAAATAAGGGGAGACCACTGTACTAGATTTCTGGAGCCCTTTAGAAAAAGCTATTTCTGGGTCATTTTACTGAATATTAAATTAGGAAATGTCTTTATCTTATAATCAGAGGATGATGATGGATCAGATGCTTAGTTTCTATATGAATTAAATATAAGGAAGATAGGAAGCATGTAAGTAAATAAAAAATAGTCTCTAAGTCATGGGAGAAATTTTGCTTTCAAAATTTCACACCCATTTTAGATAAAGCTTGGGTCATTTCTTAATCCAAATGGCATTGCCTATCCTTACATAGAACTGGTTTTGAGCTTTAGAGTCGTATTATCTGTGCATCATCTATTATTACTAATCTTGTCTTGAACTCAAACACTACAGGGGATTGGAATGAACTTGTGAAATTTATTGGCAACTTTCAGACACTGCCCCCAGAGTGGTATAAACTAGCACCTGGGAACATTTGTTATGCCAAAAATTATACCTTTTAAAGTCTAGGGCCCCAAATCCTGGTGTTAAGAATTCTGGTTCTATAGATATGGGCAACAGTTCTCAGAACTAGCTTGGTTGACTTCAGAGTGTGCATCAATCAACTTCCACTTCCAACAGGATGCTAAACAAAAAAATTTTTTTTAAATATGTTTTTATTGATTTCAGAGAGAGGAAGGGAAAAGGAGAGAGACAGAAACATCAATGATGAGAGAGAATCATTGACTGGCTGCCTCCTGCACACCCCCTACTGGGGATTGAGCCTGTAACCTGGGCCGGTGCTCTGACTAGGAATCAAACTGTGACCTCCTGGTTCATGGGTCATTGACACTCAACCACTGACCCACACCAACTGGGCAAACAAAACATTTTAACTTTCATGGTGGAATGTCTTTTTTTAAAACAAGGGATTATGAAGCTACTGCTAATTAAAAAAGAAAAAAGAAAAAAGACTTGTTTTGGGCATGGAGTCTAACCCACCAGCAGCATAGCTATGTAGGAAAGGCAGCTGTCTGTTGTCCTGGGGTTTTGCAAGCATTTTTATACATCAAATAGAGGAGAGAAAGCGATTAGTCATTCTGAAAAGATCTACATTAGCTGTTGACAAAGGGGAGGAGAGAAGGTGAGCAGGGCTAGTTCTGAAAACTGTGTGGCTGAGTGTGAAGGAGGAAGGGTCCTTCCCTATGGATCAGCTGCCTGG
>NW_006286140.1:217558-245936 GCF_000327345.1 Myotis davidii
GCTGGCTGAGTGACTGACTGACCAACTGGCCAGAACATATGATGCACACTGGCAGTTTAAAAATAAACGTTGGCTCACGCATGTGTGATTCATATAAAGCTCTCACTAGCACCAATGGCATGCGTGTGTTTTGATCTGTCATTGTTGATTGTGAATTTGGTTTACACTTCTATTATAGAGAAAGGGCGAACAGTGATATTAAAATATTTCTTCTAATTAATTTCCTTTCAATGTGCATGAATCCGTGCACTGGGCCACTAGTTTAAAAATAAATGTTGACTCGCGCATGCGCAATACATATAAAGCTCTTGCTGGCACCAATCTAGACAGAGTAGGAATATTCCCACCTGAACCCGTTTTTGGACATGGTCAGTTATATGTTGCTTTCTCTCGAGTTCGAAGAGCATGTGACGTTAAAGTTCTAAGTACTTCAGCACAAGGGAAATTAGTCAAGCACTCTGAAAGTGTTTTCACTTTTAATGTGGTATACAGGGAGATATTAGAATTTTAGTCACTGTTCAGTCATTGTTTGCATCAATGTTATTTTTATATCATGTTTTTGTTGTTTTTATATCATGTTTTTATTGTTTTCATATCATGTTTTTGTTGTTTTTATATCATGTCTTTGTTGTTGTTATATCATTTATATGATATAACAACAATTATATCATATACATGATATAACAATTTATATGATATAAAAATTCATATATTATTTTCATATACATTTTACTCATTTCCTTTAATCTCTGACACTTCTATTATAGAGAAAGGGCAAATAGCAATATTAAAATATTTCCTCTAGTTAATTCCCTTTTAATGTGCCCAAATTTTGTGCACCGGGCCACTAGTGTGTAAATAAGAAACAGAGGCCTTAACCAGTTTGGCTCAGTGGATAGTGTGTCGGCCACTGAAGGGTCCCAGGTTTGATTCCGGTCAAGGGCATGTACCTTGGTTTGTGGGCACATCCCCAGTAGCGGGTGTGCAGGAGGCAGCTGATCTGTTTCTCTTTCATTGTGTTTCTATCTCTCTCCCTCTCCCTTCCTCTCTGTAAAAATCAATAAAATATATTAAAGAAATGAAAGAAACGGAGGCTCCCGAGGGTCTATGGTGCCTGGCTATTCTCTTTTGGACAATCACAGAAATAGCCACTTGGGAACTAATCCTAAATTCCAACTGATCTATAGGAACGTGAGCAGTGTTTTGTCAGAGCTGGTCTACAGCTATTCACAGACTGTTCTCTTTCTCTCACTCTCCAGCCACTGTCATTTTAATTTAGAACATCTCAGAATTGTTTTCTTGTCAAGGGCGTAGTAAAATACTGTTTCATTTGTATCCAAAGCCAGGATATCTTTTAGGATGTTTTTCCTGGAAGAGTGGGAGGTGGAGAGGAAATGCTGGATGCTTTTAACATCACCTACAGCTGGTCACAAACTCTTTGGATGTGAAAACATTGGAGGAGTGTATTAGAATGTTTTCCTTTAAATGACTGAAAATCTTGAGTTAGAAAGCGTTACACAACAAGGGAAAATTCTTATTTCACATAACAAATCCCGGGATAGGATGGCCCCTTCAGGTTATCAACTTGTGGTTATCAAATGACAACCACTGCTATGTGTATCACATGAAAACACAAAAATGTCAAAAGAAAAATGAATTTTTCTCAGAGCCCTCCAGCAGGCTCTTTTTATGTCTTTCTTACTGGTTAGGGTCATATCAGGCTTAATCTACTACCAGCAAAAGGAACAGGGTCGTTTGGATTGGCTTCACTGCATCAAGATCCAACCTCTGTAAGCTGGTGATGGTCCCAGCCCACCCCGAAGCCCAGGGACCTGGCCAAGGAGGGAGGATACTGCATGGAATTGGAGTTCAGTTAGGAAGGAGGGTGAGCACCTGCCCCGCTGGGGAGGTAACTCAACAGTGCCCACTCCAGGAATGTAGCCACATGCCTGAGAAAATGCCACAGGTCTGAAAACCCTGGTAGAATGGAAGGTGAAAGACAAACAAATAAACTCGGGGCAGAATGTTTTGTTAGGGATGCTGCTCTCTGGTCTTCATTCTCCACATGAGTGAGGGGAGCTCTGTTCTAGGAAACTGGCTAGAAAACAGATACAGACAAACCTAATGTATGCCCTTTATATTTTCATCTGTATAAGTATCTTCAAATACAGATCTAAAATGTAGTTAAAAACATGGAGCAGGTAGAATTCTCACTGTCAAGCACTCAGATCCTCTCTAGTTGTGCTGTATGCTTTCCCAGGAGTGGTCTTCTAGATGCTCCAACTCATTAGGCTGCTATGTGTCAGACCACTTGTACAGTTCTCAACTGGGAACATGTTCTGCACCTATGAGGAAGCCAGGAGCTCTCACAATGTTCCAAACTGTCTGCAGGTGAAAGGATGTTTGCCTCTCTGGGTCATACCTAGGTCTGCTGCTGCTGACAGCTGGAGGACTGCTTTCAGGAAGTCTAGACTTGTCATCCTGCCTCAAGCACACACCTGTCCACTGTGTGACTCAACCATCAAAGAGCCAGCCAACAGCCACCTGGCCTTCCACCCCAGTCTGCTCTTTGAGAGTCACTCACAGGTCCCCTTACCCCATTCTTGTCCTTTTTATCACCTGAGGTAGGACTGCTAATTCTTGTGTTGAAATTATAAAAGTGGGTTTTTGTCATGTTTAAGTATAGACCAGTAATTTTGTGGAAACACAGGTTACTGAGATAAATGAGTGATCTCTCCAGCAAAATTGTTAGTTCTTTCATGAGTAAAGGCAACATTTTCTCAACCAAGGGGTTATTGACTGAGCTCAAGAGGCAGCAAGCAAATTCCACCTTGAAAGGGTCAAAAATTAAACTTAGCTGCATCCAAAGTCACCAGCGGGGGATATTATTAATTGGGGGTCCTCATGATGTCACTTGTTAAATATATGAATGTGTCCATCGGTAACAAGTGGCCTGTTCACTGGTAGCACATGGCCTGTTGGGTTAAAGTCCTGTTGTGCCACGCTACCCTTCCTTCAAGGCCCTGCCAGGTCCAATCCTTTTCTGAAAATTTTTTCCTACTCAGAGAGGCAGTACCGTGCATGAGTTAAGGGTTTGAGGTTAAAGCTACTGCATTCAAATCCTGGGTCTTCTACTTACCTGGTGTGGGATCATAGGCAAGTTGTTTCATATCTGTATGCACACATCCTCACCTGCGAAATGGTGTCTACTATAAGGGTGTCTACTTTGTAAGCATGCTGTCACTGTTACATGTAAAGTAATTGGTGTGTAGCAATAAATTAGCTATTATTATTTTTTAAATGTTTATGCCCTTTAACTCACAAATTTGGCTTCTAGAAATTCATGCTAAGAAAGTAATTATGGATTTATATAAAAACTATCCCTTCAACAATTTTTAGAATATAAAAAGCCTGGGTATAGTCTCAGTACCCAAGAATGGGGAATTGGTTGAATAAATTATAATATATTCATAAAAGTAAACACTGTTTAATAATTAAATACCAATATATCTCTAGATATGACATGGTATAATGTTTATACAATATGGTTAATAAGTGATACAAACAAAAATATAAAATAATATGCATAGCAGATATAGTGTTTATAAAAAGGATGAGCATATAAGTATGAAAGAAAATGGTATTCCAAGATGTTGATAGTGGTTAGCATTTTAGGCTTTTCCTTATGTATGATTTTAATTTTTCTATAATTACAAGTAATCCATGTAAAAATTCATAGACTCCCAAAGTGTCATATATTATTCACATCTGACCTTGGCTGACTGACCCTAACCTATATTTCTGCAGCAAAGCTGTTCTAAGAGTTGGTACCCTGGCAAGGGCAGCTCGCCCTTGAGCGGGCCTGGTGACCCATGAGGTGTGAGGGGGTCTGCTCAATAAGGGGATAGTGAATGTCAGGAAGAGCAGCTTTTTTGAGATCTAGACAACAGAGGAAGAAATGAGGTGGGCAGCCTGGCAGGTGAGAATAAACCAGGACCTCAGACATGGGCCAGAGACTACAAGAGGGGAAACCGTGGGAGAAAAGGGAAGGAGGCTCCCAGTGCTGCCTTTGGCTCCTGATGGCTTGCTGGTCCTTAGACCAGTGTTAGTCCACAAAGGTCCTTAACATCAACCCTAATTTCTGAGAGTACTTTTGAGCAAGTCTCTGTGTCTTAGCAAAAAACAACTGAACTGCCAGTTCTGATTATGAGTTCCTTTAGGACAGTATGCTTTCTGTATTATGCACATATAACTCAAGGGAGTCTGTATTTTAGTTGTTTATTTAATACTTCATTCATTCATTTCTTCACTCAACAAATATGTAATGTGTACTTAGGAAGTGCTAAGTATGCTTCCAAGAACTGGGAACACAACAGTGACCAAACCAGGTCAAAAAAATTTTTTTGCCCCATATATTGGTAAAATATATTAAATAAAATATGTAATATGTAGTATGTTAGGTCATGATAAATGTTGCTGAGAAAAATAAGTCAGGGGCGGAGGGAGGGTGAGTAGAAGGAGTTGTGATTGTAAATAGGATAGTCAGGGAAGACCTCCCTCAGAAAGAATATTTGGACAGAATCCTAAAGGGTGAGGGGGCCATGCAGTCATTTGGGGAAAGAGCATGCCAGGCAGTGAGAACAGCAAGTGTGAGTTGCCCTGGCGCATTTGAGAAACAGCAGGGACACCAATGTGACTTGAGTAGAGTGAGTAAGGGAGAGCAAGGCTCATGGAAATGGGACCATTGACCTGAAACATGATGAGACTGGAGGACATAGGATGCAAGAGAAGCCAGAGGTTGTTCCCAGGAGGGACATGTTGAGGAGGAAGCCTTGACCACCAATCTAATTCTGAAAAGTGAGCCCTTTCTGTGGGTCTGTCTTTGGTTAGGAGCAGAGGTCAGGGCGGGGTTATACATGGAGAGCTTGTAAGAATGACTTTTCCTCTGAGTGACGTGGGGGAGACAAGGAGGCCTTAGAGCAGAGGAGGGACATGCTGGGACTTGGGTTGCATCAGGTTGCCCAGCTGCTGTGTAGAAAATAGACCATAGGAAGACCAGGAAGCAGGCTTTTGCAACAATACAGGTGAGAGATGATGGAAGTGCAGGCGAGGGTGTGGTAATGACGGTGGTAAGAAGAGGCAAGACCATAGTCCAGCTGTGATTTGAAGGTGGAACACCACTGCACACATGGTATCCTAGAGAGACATGATGCACAACAATGGCTCTGGCTTCACTTTCCAGTTTTAGATCAAAGGTCAAGGCTACCTGTTAACATGCCCTTCCCAGGAACAATCATTGGCCTTTCTTTTGAAACATGACTCATGTGGGTTTTAGATAACAGAGCATTTCTCTGGGTCTTTGCCTGGATGAATCTTCTTCCCTAAACTACTCCCGCCTTTCTTCCTGTCTGATTGTTCACCACTAATTGTCTGCAATAATTGAAAGAACCACATTGTCCTTTTTGAGATCTCCTTATCAAGTCTTGGGCAAGTTGAGATGAAATAAAAAATTTCCCCCTTTAAAATCATTCCACACATAGTCTTCGAAGATGACAAACAGTTTCCCCAGTAGGGCAGGGAGGAATGTTCAGTCGAATTAGTAAAGCTGTTCTTGGTTGAAAGTTGGGGAGAACCTTGGGAAAGGGATTAGGTATCTTTCCAAGTCATAACTTGCCACTGAGGAACATCAAAAAGCACCATATGGCCTCTAAGACTTAACATGCTTCCAAGTACAGCTAATAAGTTACTAGGAAGAATATTAGCTCCTTGATAAACATCTCACTGAGGCTGAGTAACATAATTTCTGTGAAAGCAATAGCTTCCCCACCTTTAATTCCCACCCTCCAACCAACAGATCACTGTTAATCAAAGGGAGACAAAACAGCTTTGAAACAGACATAATCCCCATCTTTCTAGCTATTACCAAAGCATTCTGAGTATGAATTAATACCTGGAAGAAAATTATGCTCCAAACCATTCCAGGAATGGGGCTGCTGAATTTCTGAGTTTAGCAGAACTGATGCTAATGTCTGCAACATGTGTGCTTCAATTGCTCAAGATCACTTTCAAGGAGCTATCTTAGAGGCTGACAGGCTTTGTTGGAATTATCAGACATTTTTTTAGGCTGGGTCATACTGGCCTACCTCATGTAGGAATCATATAAAAATATCAGAGGTTGAACTGCCCAAACTCCAAATCACATATTTTCTTCCTGGCTTATGCTTACTAGTTTTTCCTGAAGTCCATTGACTTTGGGGGCAAATGAACTGTTTGGAAATTTAATTTCACCATTTACTGGTTGTATGGTATTTAACAAGAAGCTTAGACATTCAAAACATTTTTACTGGACACCTACTGTTTCCAGGTAACCATTGATGAGCATACAGTGCTTTGAGCTTTAATTGTCTCATGCTTAGATGGCACTAAATCTTCTCTTTGAGTATTAAGTTAGTAGGGAGTAAGATTAGTGAGAGGATTCAGTGAGATGTTTGCTGAGCAGCCAGCACGTAGTAAGTATACAAAAAATTATATTCATTATTGCAATTTAAAGAAAACATTCAGATTTTAAAAGGGGGTAAAGAACATTTTCTCAACCAATTACCCCTTGAAGTGACAGATAAGAAAAGCTGATCCCCTTTGAGAAGGTAATCAATGGTCTCTCTCTGGTCCATGCCTATGTTTTCCGTGATGATTAATTTTGTGTGTCAATTGGATTGGGCCATGGAGTGTCCAGATATTTGATCAAACATTATTCTGGGTGTATATATGGGAGTATTTTTGGATGAGATTAACATTTAAATAGATAAACTGAGTAAAGCAGATTGCTCCTCTAGTACCGGTGGGCCTCATCTAGTCAGTTGAAGCTTTAAATAGAACAAAAAGGCTGATCTTCCCTCAGGTAACAAAGAATTCTTTCCTGCTTGACTACCTTCAGCATAGGACAATGGATTTTTCCCTGTCTTCAGTCTTGAGCTGAAACACTGGCTCTTCCTGGGTCTTAAACCTGCCAGCCTTTGGATGTGAGCTACACCACCAGTTCTCCTGAGTCTCCAGCTTGACGACTCAACCAGCATATCTTGGGACTTGCCAGCCCCAATCACATAAGATAGTTTTTACAATAAATCTCTTTATATATAATATATATATTTAATATATTTATCCAAAAAGATAGATATATACATATGGATGCATATAGATTATACACTTGTATAATCTATCTGATTGATCTTTTTCTCTGAAGAAACCTAATGTATTTTCAACCTCAATTTGTTTTCTATCCTTCTCCATAATCTATCTTGTACTCCAACTGGGCTAAACCCATAAAGCTTCTTGGTTTGTCATGCTCTTGTGTGTCTCTGCCTTTGCACAGATTTTGCACATCACTTAGAAAGTAGTCGTTTTGAATTGGGGCCTTTCCCATAGCACCCAATGCTTACTTCATTCCAGCACCAATAACCTGCCATGTATCATGACTGTGCCTTTACCTGGCTTCAACAGTAGAATGTGAGCCCTTTGATGGCAGCAGTGTTGTCCTATTATTCATTGTACCTAGCATGTTTGTTACATAGCAGAGAGATAATAAGTGCTTGTTGCGCAAATGAAAGAATAAATGATTGAGCTGATGAATGAAAGCATCTCTTTCTCCAAATGAGATATAAAACACGGAGGCTAAGAGGAAAGTCGCTCTAGAATCATTAGACCAAATTGGTGAATTCATAAGGTCACTGACCACTGGATTCTAAGCTATTGAATGAGGGGTTCTAAAAAAGCAATCCAAGGTTTTGAGTAAAGGAAGAGAAGAAGATTATCTCTTTTAGAAGCCAAAAAAGCATTTATTGTATTTCCATTAGCTATTTTGGAAGACAAATCCTGCTAAAACCTCTATTTCAACTATACCTAAGGAGAAAAGGTGGTTTAGGCCCTCCTGGCTCAGCTTTTCCAGGCTGTTCTGATCTGGTGGGAGGGACTGTCCCTGACTCAGGGCTGCATTGAGCTTGGGAGTTTGGTTTATAGATTTCATTCCTCCATTCAAGTTAGGTGCTTCTTCAGGATTTTTGACATTGAAAAGAACAACTATGGCCAACTTTTAAGAATGAAGGCAGTTCATAAGGGCCAACAAAACAATGTGATGCAACTTCAGATCCACTATTGCAAATCAGATTTTTTCCAGATTAGATACTTACTACTGTAGCCAGCTCACCTTTAAAAGCCCCTTTGCAATTCAAGGTAAAAACTCCATCCTTCCATAGAGGCAGCCTTAGCTAGAAAGGGCAATGACAAAGCCCACACAAAGTGATATTAAGGGTATATCTGTTAATCAATCCTCTAACAGGCCACTGTTTTTTGTCTTGAAGTCCCAGAAAGATTTTAGCAGATTCCTCTAGCTGACATTCAGAAGGTAGCTGCAATGGATTCTCACCTTGGAAGCACTCTTCTTGGTTCCTAGGATGGCTTAGTGAACATGAGAAGCCAGGAAGAGAGATAACAGAAGCTATAGAGTTGAAATTCAGGGGCAAGTATATTCCCTGATAGGTCAGCGACTTCTGGAGAAAAGAGCTTAGGAGTCCTGGTCAGGTCTGCCTGAAATAAGGAAGAGCCTGAAACAGAAAGAAGACTACCTCCTGATCCTAACATCTGGGTCTTTATATCTCATCCTTGTGTCAAGAAATGCAGAGAAGTTTTCCTGGAGACGGCGAGTCTCTACTTGCCATCTATGGGTCAGTATTGAGGAGAGCAGTGGGAAGGGGTACTGTGCTATGGACACCAGATGGAATGTAAGAAGGTGTGTCTTGCAGGTGATGGAGATAAAGCACTACTTGATTTGGTTGGAAGAATCTCATGCTGCCAGAATGTGGATCTTGGTGATAAAAAAATTCTCCTGGCTAAGTCTATGAGTGGGGTCATTTTGAAATGATTAAAACAGAGGTATTATAATCTCTCTCTAAGGCCGACATCAGCAGCAGGCAGCAGAGTGTCGGCTGCAGCGGGATGGTGGAGCATGTGAGCCAGGGCGCCAGACCAAGGTGGGGCCCCTGTCGCTGTCATCAGGGCGAGCCTCTGGTGGTTACTGAAAATTCTTTGCTCCTGCTTGCCATGGTCCAGCCCGGCGCTCACACCTGCTACTGGCACCAGCCTTGCTTGCATCTGCTGCCAGCGCCGGAGCCACTGCTTGCACCCACTGCCAGCACCCAGCACTGGCCCAGATTGCTCAGTGCTGTCAGCGGGTGTGTGGTGGCTACTGGCCCCAATCACCTCTGAGAACTTCTCCACCTCAACCTGCTCATGAGGGGCAATCAGGGCAGCAGCCGCCGCTTGTACCCACTGATGGCCGAGGCCCCAATCACTTCGCGCCATCAGTGGGTGTGAGAGGGGCCGGCGCCATCAGCGTGTGGGAGCAGTGGCCTGTGGGAGCAGGGCTGCAGGCAGACAGAGGACACAGTGGGGGCAAGGGGGCTGTGGCGAGAGGGGCCTGGTGGGGGCATGGATGATGGGTCAAGACCCACCCCTGTGCCCATGGCAGCCTTGTAGCCCACAGTTCCTTTCAAGGTGCAAGAATTTGTGCACTGGGCCCCTAGTGCTGCTATAAAAACATTAAGTTGTATATGGTTTGGTATAGACCACAGACACAGTTAAAAATTTACTACCGCAACTAACTATATTTTTCCTTTTTCTTCCAATTTACTATTTTCACGATGTTAGCTTTAAAAAACTGTATTTTCATCTCTGGCCTTTCAGAAAGTGGATGAAAATACCTATTCTGGATTCAGTAAATTTCTCCATAGCCAAGCATGTGTCAGGGACAACTGCATTCCCTTTGCTCTCACCTCTCTAACCATATCCACCTTTAGCAAATGTGGTGATTAAGCACTGCACACAGTATATATATATATTACTTCAGTTTATTCCAGCCATGAATGGCGCTACACTTTATCAGAAAAACAAATAGTACTATGATTAAAAAATTCTAAGTAGTTTGGGTAAGCAGATATTTCATTGTATAGGATCTCTTTGCTACAGCATTGCTTATACATCTCCATGGATAACTCTGGGGTCCACACCTCCAGCCCTGGCCTCAGTTTCCTGAGGATATCAAGAACACAGTTCTCCTTGCTCTGCTCAGATTTATTGCTGCTGGGAACAAGAGCATTGTCTTGTTTACCCTATCCAATTACACCCAAATCCACCTCCTGCAGAACCCTGTAGAAGCTGTGTCTCAGCTCAGAGGCAAAGGAACAGTGATGTCACACACACATGCTGAATACCCATCTGGATCTAAGGTGGGGAGGCCCTCCTTAATTTTCCAAAGGCCTCACTCCATCCTCTCTTTAGAGCTAGGGGTCAATCCCTGTCTGACCTTGGCCAGTACTGGGAGAAGAGCTGCTTACCTCCCTGGGTGGGCTTTGAGAAGGTCAACACTGAGGCCTGGGTGGGCCTCACCCAAGGGAACAAACATTACTCAGAGTCACCCTTTAATGGCTTTTGCTATGGAGGAGCATGATATAAAAAGTCCCCCCAGTCTTGCCTCTTTGTCTTTGCAATGTGTTATCTTATTATTTCCAGATGTTTTTCCTAATAATAGTTGCTTGATCTCATGGAAGAGTGAGTCTGCGTTCCCTGAAAACACAGTGGATGTGGGGAAATACAAAATATTTGGTATTAAATACAGTTTTTTTTGCCCGAATGATTCTCACAGTTGATAATCCACCCATGATAGCATACAGATTGGAAAGGAACAAATAAGACTACCCAGAGTTTCAGATGACACAATGACCTATGTAGAAAATCCCAAGGAATCTAAAAAACAACCCTCCTTCCCCAATCCCAACTGAACAGACAAAAAATAAGCTAGAAAACAAACCAAAAACCCTCCTGGAACTAATACTTTAGCTAGATCTCAGAATACAAAAATCAACATTCAAAAATCAATTGTATGTCTATATCTTATCAATGACCATGTGGAAACCAAAATTAAAAACAAGTACAATTTTCAGCATCACCCCCCGCCCCCCAATAAAATATGTCAGCACAATTCTAATAAAATGTTTACAGGACCTGTCTACTAAAAACTATAAAATACTGATAAAAGAAATTAAGAAAGATGTAAATAAATGAAAAAACACACTGTTCATGGATTAGAAGGGTCAACCTAGTGAAGATGTAAATTTTCCCCAAATTGATCTATAGGTTTAACATAATTCCTATCAAAACCCCAACAATTTTTTTTGTATATTTATACAAGATTATGATAAAATTTATGTGGAAAGGCAAAGGAATTAGAATAGATCAAACAATTTTAGAAAAGAAGAATGAAGTGGGAGAATCACTCTACCAGATTTTTAGACTTATTACATAGCTACGGTAATCAGGCCAATGTGTATTACAGAGGGATAGATACATAGACCAATGCAACAAAATAGTGAAGCTAGAAATAAAACCACACAAATACACCTAACTGTTGTTTTTTTATTGATTTCAGAGAGGAAGGTAGAGGGATAGAAACATCAATAATGAAAGAAAATCATTGATAGGCTGCCTTTTCACCCCCTATATTGGAGATTGAATCCACAACCCAGGCATGTGCCCTGACCGGGAATTGAACAGTGACCTCCTAGATCATGGGTTGATGCTCAACCACTGAGCACACTGGCCGGACCAGCTAACTGATTTTTGACAAAGAAGCAAAAGTTACTCAATGGAGAAAGGATAATTTTTAAAATACTAGTATATAGTGCTGGGACAATTGAACAGCCATCAGGGGGAAAAAAAAAACTTTGATACAGACCTCATACCTTAGTCAAAAGGAATTCAAACAGGATCATACATTTAAGTGTAAAACTATAAAACTTCTAGAAGAAAACAGAAAATCTTCAGCCTGTAGAGTAAGGCATGACACTAAAAACACAATCCATTAAAAAAAAAGACAAGCCGAAACCGGTTTGGCTCAGTGGATAGAGCGTCGGCTTGCGGACTGGGGGGTCCCAGGTTCGATTCCGGTCGAGGGCATGTACCTGGGTTGCGGGCACATCCCCGGTGGGAGGTGTGCGGGAGGCAGCTGATGGATGTTCCTCTCTCATCGATGTTTCTAACTCTCTGTCTCTCTCCCTTCCTCTCTGTATAAAACCAATAAAATATATTTTTTTTAAAAAAAAGACAAGTTGCATGTCATCAAAATGAAAATATTTTATTCTGTGAAAGACCCTGTAAAGAAGATGAAAAGACATGCATAGACTACTAGAAGATATTTGCAAACCACACATGTGGCAAAAGATTTATATCTGGAATATATCAACAACTCTCAAGATTCCACAGCAGCTAGGGGTTAGGGATGGGGTGTAAAACAAGGGGTATCTTTACGGTGACAGAACAGTTCTGTGTCTTGATTGCGTTTGTTGTTACCCAAGTTTACACATGTGATAAGATTTCACAGACTCACATGCAAAAGGAATGAAATCTGAATGAGGTCTGTGCTTTGTATTAATGTCACTTTCCTAGCTATGCAAGTGTTACCATTGGAGGAAATTGGCTGAAGGGTACATAGGATTTCTCTGTATTATTTATTTTGCAACTTCCAGTTTATAACTAGTTTCAAATTAAAAGTTTTTAAAAGTGGTTGCCCCCATGGTCTGCACCAGTTGATTATTCACCCATGATAACTGCAACTTGACTCACACTCTAGACAGCAGATTTTTACAGCTAAGGATTGAGGCTTATATCTCTTTGTGACCTTTATATGCTGACCACAGACAAATGGTCAATGTTTATATTTACTTATTTAAAAAATATTTTTATTGATTTTTAGAGAGAGAGAGTCAGGGAGAAGGAGAGAGCAAGAAAATCAATGTGAGAGTTCAACATCAATTGTCTGTCTCCTGCATGCTCCCTACCAGGGAAGGAGCCAGCAACCCAGGCATGTGCCCTGACTGTGAAGTGAACCAGCAATCTTTTGGTGCACAGGACAATGCCCAAACAACTGAGCCAGGGCAAATGTCCAATGATTTTAAATGACAGCTCTTCTTGATCTTCTTTAGTTTCTACCTCCCACTGTACCTCTGCCTACAACTGCTTGAAGTTTCCATCAGCCGAGCCCTGATGAGCCCTACTAGTTGCAGGTTATTCAGATCCTACCAGCAACAGCAGGCCAGTCCAAATGAACATCCATTCCATACCATCCTACACCTTCCAAGGGAGTATAAGCTTCTTGAAATGGAGTCTCTTTTAGTTGTGTGCACCCCTGAGCCCCCAATTCCCAAGAATAACACCCAACACTTAGGAGGGACTCAGAAAATATTTGTGGACCAAGTGACTGGCTGACTATCCACTAAACAGCTAAGAAACAGGAAAGAGCAGAAACAATCTAAAGAACAGGTCAACAGGTCTCTTTCCAGTAAGAAGGATGCAGCAATATTCACACATGGATGTCTTATTCAGCTCTCTTCCCCCTCTCTCCCATCTTCATGGACCATCCTGTATGCAGCAATTTCTCCTGCAAACACTGCAAAAATGGATCACTATGCAGTAGCCCTTAGTTCAATTCCATTCAAAAGCATTTACTGAGCCATGCTGTGCACCGGGCACTGTGCCAGCAAAGGAGTTCAGAGATGAGCAAGGCCTGCTTCCTGCCCTGAAGAAGCTCCGAGCACAGATGGAGGAGACGGACAGGCAGATCAGTGCAATAGATGAGCCCAGGGTGTTGGGACAGTGAGAGGAGGGGAATCCCAATCTATCCAAGGGCTGATGGGAAGGCTCTCAAGGCATCAGGCAGATGAGATGATGGATGGACAGGCAGATGGGTGGGTAGACAGTCATCCCTGAAAGTAGTGTCTGCCAGACACTGCGCTAAACATCATCTTGGTGAGCCTTCTACCACCTCCGAGAATAAGTTTGTTCTTTTCAGTCACTTGAACCTGGGAGAACAGTAGGCTGAGGCAGTTAAGAGGAAGGGGAAGATGCTCTCAGGCGAAGGAAGCTTCATGGGCAAAGGCAGGGAGGTGTGCTCTACCCGAGATGTCTAGGGGCCACCTAGACAGATCATTTGTATTTTTGGGTGAAAACTTGACTGAGATTAAGGCAGGAAAGGAACCAGAAGTGGTTGCAGGAGCCAGAACCCAGGTGGCTTTATTTTCTGTGCCAAGAAATACCATTGACCTTCAGACCAGGCTCTATGAAGCCTGGCTCTCATAGGCCAAGGCCGCTGTTGCCGCAGATGTTTGGTTCAAATCTCATTCAAAGTGCTCTTAAATTTTTTAAAAAATATATTTTATTGATTTTTTTACAGAGAGGAAGGGAGAAGGGTAGAGAGTTAGAAACATCGATGAGAGAGAAACATTGATCAGCTGCCTCCTGCACACCCCCTACAGGGGATGTGCCCGCAACCAAGGTACATGCCCTTGACCAAAATCGAACCTGGGACCCTTGAGTCCACAGGCCGACACTCTATCCACTGAGCCAAACCAGTTAGGGCTCAAAGTGCTTTTAGAAGAAGATTGTAGCAGATGTTATTGGTGCCCTGCACTGTGACATTTCAAGGCATACCTTTGTGCCTTAAACTGCCAGTGTTTTCATTTCTTTGAGAGCGGACTCTAGCTGCCGAAGTCCACTGTGTTTGGCTATATGGCTTGTCGCCTGTGCCCCACAGACCTCAAACAATGCAGTTGGTTATAAAACCCCAGCTTCACTTGCCCCTTGGGAGAAATAACGCTGAGCCACGTGCCCCATGCTGGCTCCCAGAACTCTCTAGTGGAATTAAGCTCTGGTTGTCCACGAAATGTACTCAATGATCTTTCCCTCATTGGTCACCCTCCCTTCCCACTCTCATGCCCCAAAACCTCACAGGCGCTTCCTAGGAGCTCCTCCCAATAAGCAGCTGCATTTAAATCCTTGTGTCACTGTCCAAGTTAAGACCCATGTAACAGTGACAGCACCGGGGAGAAAAACACTGGCTGCAGATGAGGTAGAGGGAGAATGCTTTTTCACTAACTATCCTTTTGGACTTTTTGATTTTTGAACCATTTCCATGAATTTCTATTAAAAAAAACCAAAACCTTTTTAAAAACGCTACCCAAAATATGTACTCTAAATTATTTTTAAAAATTAACTGCAATGTTGCATCACTGTAGTCACATTTGCTTTGGGACACATTTTCACATAATGGAGACCACCCGTGCATTAATTCATACCACCAGGCAAATGCTTTTTGATACAGACAAAAGAATTGATCTTTTCTGCTAATTTGATTCATGATTTTAAATACTTAATGATTTTAAATACACATCAATTTGTACAAATAGACTTATGGTAAGCTGAGTAACCGCATACTGACAAAGCCTAGATGGTTCCCTTCCCCACTGTGTGCTGGTTGTCAGGATGATGCTGCCTGAGCACCTGTCCGAAGCCTGGGTTACTTTTGATGTGGCGTTTACATTTTACATAGGCCTTGAAAGCAGTTACATGTTGTTAATGATTCAACATTAAAATCAAAATCTCCTCCTACTCTGCACTCAAGGTCCTGGATGCGTTTAACTGGGAGCATCCTGAGATTGCAAGGCGATCTGTGTAAAAATAAAAAATAAAACCATTACTAGTTGTATTACTTATCTCTGTGAATCAGACTTTCTCAGCACTGGGAAATAGAAACAAATATAGGAAATAAATTGGATACACAGCCTGGTATAAAATGCAGATGCACCCATGACCATGAACGCCCAATGTTTATGCTGTTGAAAATAGCCTATAGCTTCGTTGTTCAGAGTGATTGGCTTTATAACAGGCAAATGTTATAAAAGTATATCTATAAAGTACATCTCCCAATAAAATAACTGCTCATCTGTTCCGTCTATTGGTGTTTAACCCCTTCCCCAACAATTTTTTTGTTAAAAACGTTTCTTTTTCAGACTAATATTTTTATTTTGGTTCTATATAGTATTTCTGATGCTGGTTATGAAAACAGTTTGTACTTACTTTTTCTTCCCATTTTTGTGGTTAAGAATAGTATTTCCTCTGAAAGTTTCTAGATGAAATTATTTAGAATGGTACATATGTAGCTGGTTTTTGAAGGTAAAGTTTTAGACGAGTATACTCGTCGACGACTGAAAAAAGAACATTTTGTGAAAACGTGTATACACGTTTCTGCCGGGGAAGGGGTTAATGTAATATTTTATTTGAAAAACAAGTTACATTTCCAAATGTTTGGTGCTCTGATATGGATCATGGAGAATCATGCAGACTCCAGTGTAGGTCAGTGCCATGGTCAGATGTGTGTCTCAAGCAGGCCACTCTGAGGGCTGGGCAGAGGGGCGGTTGGAGGGAGGGAGCTGGCATCCCTCTGCCCCTGGAAAACCCAGTGGGAGACAAAGATTGGGCATCAAAAGCTTAATAGGAGGTGGTTGATGTGTTGGGTGTGGGTGGAGAGCTCAGGGAAAATGCATCAAATAAGAAAAGAAGGTCAAGAGTGTAGTGGGGAAACCATGTCACACCACCATCAACCACTTTTCCTATTTCACAGCCAGAGCGAACTCCTGGAGAAGGCAGACTTTGGTTCAACATCCTTGAATCACCCCCAGAGCCTAAAGTAAAACTGCACAAGGCAGCTACACTGTACGTGCTTCTTGGTTGACTGACTTCTTTATTCCAGAAAGCAAAAGATGTACTACAACAAGAATCCCATCTAAACAAATTTATCAAAATTTCCATATTATATCCAAACTTTCTAAAGTGTCTCCAGCTAGACAGAAATAGCAGTGGGCAACTTTAAGAAAAAATTATCATGATTCTTTAAATTAGAAAAGATATCCACACACTGGCTACTTTTAAGTGCTATATTTTCTCATGAACAAAGAGGGGGAAAGAGAGAGAGAGAAGAGAGAGAAAGAGAAAGAAAAGGAAGGAAGGAAGGAAGGAAGGAAGGAGGAGGAGGATGATTGCCAGAGGGAAGTGGGATTGGGGGAGGTAGAAGATGGTAAAAAAGGATAAATGGTGTTGGAAGGACACTTGACTTGGGGTTGTAAACACACAAGACAATACGCAGATGATGTATAGTAGAATAATTTAAAGAAGAGGGGAAGTGGGGGAAGAAAGGATAGGAGTGAGGGATGGCAAAAGAAAAAGAAGGAGAAAAAATAAAAAAGAAAGAGAGGGAGGGAAGAATAGAGAAAGAGAGGAGGAAAGAGGCAGAGCTTGTATTTAAGCAGACCCCTCAGCAGCCACATCATGGAGGAGTGGAGTGGCTGCTCTTCCACACATTCAGTGTCTCCCCCGCTGCTAGTAGTTAAGACCTGGACACTGAATATTTCCTTTTCCTTCTCTCACCCTGCCTGCTCCACTCATGCCCTCACCCCTTCCAGCTTTGCAGAGCAGCCTGGGCCTTCCTGGGTGGAGCTCACCCAGCCAGCTCAGGAGACAGTCCCTCTGCTAGTCTTCCTGCTGCCCAGCCTTCGAAGCGACTCCTGAAGGGTGCAATGGGGAGAGCTGGAGGAGCCACTTTCCTTTCTCTGCTTCCTTCATGGAGCTTACATTGTAGTGAGGGAGGGACAGAAATGAAATAATAGGTAACTTACCCTAGCTTCCCTTATGGTGAGTATTATTTCTTTTCCTGGATGGGGACAGACCCACAAAACCAGAGAAATGTGCTCTGTGGAAAAGTGAGTCCTATCCCCCTCCCAGGAGGGACTTCTGGCCCACCCTCATCTTCAGTGTCATCCCTGTGGGCTGGACGCTGCTCCATGTGGCCAGCCTGGGACTCATCCTCTGCTCCTCTCTCTGCCCCATTTCTATCTGGGCAAAGTCGCTTGAGATGGATGTCACAGGAACTCTGGGATGGGGAAGAACTGACCAAAGACAGCTCCGGAGGGCAGGAAGGGAGGGAGGGATCTGCCTTGGGGTGAGTTGGCCCCTCTGGTGGATCCCAGGAACAGGCCTCAGGTCCACTGTTCTGTTAGAGGGAAGCAAAGGAACCTAAGCTTCAGGGCCCCTCCCTTATTTCCAAAACGCTATGCCTAATTTCATCCTTATTATTTCATGTTTTTTTCCTTAAAGAAGGCTTCCCTAAATTACAAAGGCATCAAGGCCCCCAAAGCCAAATCCAGCCATTGCCCCGGTGATTTTGAACCTCTATCTCCTGCTGCTACATGCCAGGGCTCTCCACATGTGGCCATGCTACTTTCCCGCAGGCCATGTCCCTCTCACTGGGATCCAGCCACTGGTCTCCCTGGTCCCTGAACAACCCAGGTGGCAGTCAAGGCATTTGGGTCCCTGCTTGGCTGTTCCCTTCCTGCCGGAATGCTCTTCTGCCAGATATTCAGCTCCCTTGTGTCTATTCGGTGGTAGCTTCTCCTTGAGCCTGCCCCGAGTTCCCTATTTATGGTGGAACCCACAGCTCCCTCCACGCTGCACTCACTCCTACTCTCCCTGCTGATGTTCCATGTCATGTATCAGCTGCTAACACACTTCGGAAGTAGTTACCTATTATTTCACTTCTGTCCCTCCTTCACTACAATATAAGTTCCATGAAGGAAGGGAAATTAATAAATTTGTTTTGTTGATCTCTGCATTCCTAGCATCTAGTACAGTGGTTCTCAACCTTCCTAATGCCGCGACCCTTTAATACAGTTCCTCATGTTGTAGTGACCCCCAATTTCATTGTTACAAATCGAACATAATTAAAGCATAGTGATTAATCACAAAAACAATTTCTAATTATATGTGTGTTTTGCGATGGTCTTAGGTGACCCCTGTGAAAGGGTTGTTTGACCCCCAAAGGGGTTGCTACCCACAGATTGAGAACCGCTGATCTAGTACATAGTACATAGTATTCACTAGGTTAATATTTCTCATACATTCACGAAGTTGCAGGACCTGAGGCAAGGATCCCTCCTGCTGTAGTTGGAGGACAGCTCTGGCCAATGTGCATCCACGTGAGAGAGAGGAAAGTGGCTTCTCAGAGGTGCCTGAGCTTCTCAGGCTGGGCCAGATGCCTAGACCACAGGCTGAGGCCACAGGCGCAGGTACCTGCTGGCCCTGTCTCCTCAGGATGCGTCATTTGGCCTTGGGACCCATGCTGCCTCCTGAGAACTCCCCAGAAACGCAGTGGCTGGCATAGCAGAAAGGCTGGAAGCCGGCTCGGGCTAGGGACTGTAGGACTTTTCATGTGTGGTGTCCAGTTCTTGAAAAATGTAGCCAATTACTAATGAGCAGAGATGTTTACTCAGACCCGGAGCTGATTTCCTGCCTTTGCACATCTGGCAGCCGCAGCTCGCCTGACCCAGGGGTGCAGGGGTGGAACTCGGGATCTGAGGGCCTTGTGTCATTTTACCCCCACAGGACACATCAATGAGTAGTATTTCATCCTGGCGCCGGGAAGAGGGTGTGTGCCTATGAGGTACGGGGTGTGGGTGACACCAAGATGTCCATGGCGCCCCTTCCTGGGGATCTGCAGGCAGCCAGTCGGGACCCCTGCAGACAATGCTGATGACCTCATGGGATCTGGGCTTTATATAGTAGATTAGGGTTGCCAAAACTCTTTGTCATTCCCTCTTTTATTTTATGATCCTCCAAACCTGGAAGAAAAGCCAGGAAATATCATCCCATTTTCCACAGGAAGAATGTGAGACCCAGTGGCTAAGGGATGCTGGGATTACAGAGCAGCACATAGATCTAAGCATTCACAGGAGACCCAGTCCTGGGTGCTCAGTGACATGGGCCCTTGACAACTCGGCTTTCACACTTGTAGCTTCAACTACTTCCTAGAAACCTCAGGCCTTGAGTGCTGTGGCTGGATTTGAGTGTCCCTCTGGGAAGGCTGGCGTGAGAGGCACTCACTCAGCCTGGCCTCTGGGGCTCACAGCACACTGCTTGCTATTTTCCAAACACTATCAGGGATTTTAGTGATTTAAAAAAACACAAATCCAAACCCAAACTGAAAAACTTATTTCTTATATAAAAAACAAACAAACTAGAGGCCCGGTGCACAAAATTCTGTAAAGCCTTGGCCCCGGCCCCCTCCAGCCACCACCATGGCCTGGGGCCTCTGCCGCCTCTACCTCAGCCCCTGCCCCCTGCGGCTTTGTCCAGAGGAAGGACATCTGGTCTAATCAGCATATTACTCTTTTATTATATAGATGGTCATCAACTGAGAGTCACAAAAATGAAAAAGGTAATCAGCGTGTGTTTCATAATCAAGAGGAGCGTGGCTGTAAGGACAGTAGCCGTCTCCTCATACACATTTGTCAGGCTGTGTGCGCAATGCTTTATGCACATTATCTCAGTTACGCCTCCCGACAACTCTGTGACAACGTGGGCAATATTGTTATATCAGATAACAGAGGGAAAAAGGCCCAGGGAGGGTAATTCACTGCTAAGTGGTGAAGCCCAGACTGAAAAACTGAGTTGTGTGGCAAAGCCCAGGCTCTGAAACTCCACCTTGTGCTGCCCCTCCGTGCGGTGCGATCTAGCCACCGGTGTGGACGCCTACCCGCTTCTGAGCTCATCTACAGACAGAGAAAGGTCTCAGAATGTACCCTATCTCCTCTCCTCTTCCATTCCCTCTCCTCACTCCCCCCCTTCTTATCTCAGGGCTTCCTTCTCTTTCTCGGGCTGACCAAGAAACTCAAAATTCTTCTCTCATGATTATGCAGAACATTCCACTCATTCCATTCATGCGACAAACAGTTTTGGGTAATTGTTGTGCCAGACCATGTTCTAAACACGGGGAAGTGGTAGTGGACAAAACAGATGTGGCTCCCTGACTTCATGCTGCAATCATACCAGTGGGGAGACAACAAAACCAAGTGACTCCCATAAGGTCAGGCAGGATGAGTCTGTGAGGAAAACAAGGTGAGGGAGGTGGCCTGAGGCGCTGCTATTGAGATGTGGGTTATGGGGAGGCCTCCCTGAAGAACAGGCACTTGGGCAGAAACCAGAGCCATGTCACTGTCAGGGAGAACATCTGCAGTGATGGGAATAAGCTTAACACAGTTGCCAGATTTAGGAGAAAAAGAAAGAAAAGGAGAAGGAGAAGAAGGGAGAAGGAGAAGAAAAGGAAAACTGGGCATGCCCTGACCAGTGTGGCTTAGTTGGTTGGAGTGTTGTCCCATACACCAAAAGATGGCAAGTGTGATTCCCGGTCAGAGCACATAATTAGGTTGTGGGTTGGATCCCCGGTTGGGGTACGTGCAGGAGGCAACCAATTGATGTTCCTCTCTCACATTGATGTTCTCTCTTTCCTTCTCTCTCTCTCTCTGTTCCTATCTCTAAAAATCAGCAAAAAAAAATGTCTTTAAAAAATTGGACACCCTATTGAATTTGAATTTCAGATAAATAATGAATAATTTAGTTTGGGACATACTTATACTAAAATCATTATTCATTGTTTACCTGAATTTGTATTTGACTGGGATCCCGTATTTTATCTGGTAACCCTAGCATTGTGTGCTTAAGGAGCAGCAAGGAGAAGGTGGAGGGAGAAGAGGATGAGGCACACTTGCAGAGGGCAGGGTGGGTGACATTTCAAATGCAGAGAAGCCATCTAGCTATGCTTCCAGTTCTTCCAGTAGCACCATCTCCCTGCCGCGCAAGAGAGAAATGTATGCTAAGAGTTATGAATGAAGAGATAGGAGAGAACACATCACAGGGGAATTAATCTAGTCTGGGTCACTAAAGGTGTTTGGGTCTGTAGCACTTCTTCTCCAAAGAAGGTGAAGATCGAGGAAACCCTGACATCAACTTGACCTTGGGTCCTTTCCCCAGCAGAGAAGCTGGATCCTGAGCAGATATTTCTGTGCCAGGGAAGCAGCCAGCACAGCCAAGAGAGGGTGTGGGGGTGTGAACTGAGAGCCCAGAGATTATGCCATAGAAGGTGCTGGGGTTTCCCCATCTCCTCTCACAATGGGGTAAGGTGGGGAGATGGGGATGGAGATCAGCAAAGTTTTTGGGCTCTAAAGTTCCTGGCGGTGGTGACTAGCTTGGAGAGTCAAGCATTGGCCATTGGCCAGGGCAGTTTATTTGGGTATCTGAGCTGAAAGGAAATTTTGGTGATTGATCTGAGCTGTAAGTACTAAGGTTGAAGCAGTAAACACCCTTTGAGGTTAAAATGTAAATAACTTAAGGGGCCTCATCCTGGCTGACTTTGGGATCTAGACAAAAGCAAGATAAACTAGGGCAGTCAGTTCAAGGAAATGCCACTGTCACCCCAAACACCTAAGTCTCAGGTCACTCTAAGGATTAAGTCAGGTAGCAAATGTAAAGCACTGCTTGGTCCATATGACATAGAATGTCCAATGTCCCTTCCCTTCTCAAGTCCACAGACCTGGATGGGCTTTAAGGACCTCCCCAAAATAAAAAAAACAAAAAGTAAAGTTGGATCCTGGGCACCTCAAAACTCAGCATGGCACCTGGACCTCTTCCCTTTCCTGTAAATAGTGATCTGGTGAGATTTAAATGCTGAGCACAGTGCTACTGCTCAATATGTGTTGCTGAATGTATTGCATGGAAATAAATGGCCTTGTTCGCAAGGTTCTCCTGCAGTTCGAGTTCTCACAGTCAAACTCACAGAAAAGGAAGTAGGGCCGCCTGAATGGGGCTACAGATAATTAGGAGCAAGCTGCTCCCCACCCTTCCCAGTTCAGGGACATTGCTTCATCACCCTCTGAAAGGCAGGCCAGGGAAGCAGCCAGCCGCACAACAGCTGCCTTATAAGGACATTCGTCAGGCTGCCAGGTGTGTCATCCAGCGTCCAAGAGGAGGCTGGTGACGGCCCTGGTGAGTCAAGGCCTGCGGGGTGCAGAGAGCTGAGGCAGCCACATGGGTGACAGGGAGAGTTTTCCATATGTTTTAAATCATCTCACCTACCTTAGCAATTGGGAAAACAGAGAAAAGACTGTTGGTCTAAAGATAAAAAGGTACTCAGAAGCTATTACTTCAGTAGTTAAAGGAAAGTCCCTCTACATTTCTTTTTTGAGGCGGGGGGGCGGGGGCGACAATGAAATGAAGAAAATGTACTTTTGCTGAGAGAGCCCCTTGAGAATTAACACATGGTGGCCCCTCAAAGACAAGACAATATCCCAAGTGATGGAGAGGTGGCTACTTTGCCTACAAGTGCAAAGCCCACAAGTGCCCAAGGGCAGCTGCTGGGAGACCCAGGCCCCTCCTGTTGTCTCCCAACAAACACAGCCAGGGTTGGGTGGGGAGTCTCAGGGGAAAGTGGCCTTCTGAAATACATTGCGGTGAGGAAGGGGCACGATGCCTCAGCAGAGTGGCACATAGTCACAGTGGAGAGATCAGGTTTGGAAACCATACAGATCTGAGTTTGAACGCTGTCTTTGCCACGTTAGCTTGGCGACCTTGAGCAAGTTAATTAATCTTCATTACTTCTTGTCTGCCCCTTACGTGAAGTATTTGTTCCTTTCACAAACACCTACATAGCACTCTAATACTTGACTCACATTCATTCCTCCAATTTTCATAAGCAGCCTATGAAGTAGACTCCCCCCTCTATGTGGGCCCCCTCTATATGTTCTCCTGTATCACCTCATCCCCGATCTTCCAACTTTCCACCTTCCAAACCTCTGACCAGGCAGCCAAACCACTTGCTATGCTCAGGAATCACAGAATAGTCTGACCTAAAGCCATTCCTCTCTCCACAAACTGGATGACCAGGTACACAGCCCAAAGCCCCGCCCACTTGGAGGATCTTCTCCCACCTTCTTACTCTTTTTCGGAGTCCCCTGAATTGTAATGTTAGCAGAGTCTAGTTTCAGCTCATGCCAACAATCCTCCATTGATCAAACCTAGATTTCTTTTTTCCTCCTCTGCAAACTGGTCACAATCCCCTGGCCCTCATCGTGAACTTGGAGAGAGGTGTCCATGCAACAGAATTAGATAATATGTGAGTCTGGTCAATTTGACAAATTAATTTACTTATGGCCTCCAGATCCAGTCCTGGAAGTGCCATGATCATTGTAAGATGGGTTACCGTTGGGCCTCTCCTACTGTATGACTTGGTGGAAATGACAGCAATAAGTCCGTGATAGGTAGCTCTGGATGCATAAATATTTGATGACTTCTGGCAAGATGTTTAGTCTCTTCTCAGGTTCAGTAGCCTGCCAAGAGCTGCCTTTCAATGTGCACACTTTCCTGCTGCAGATAGCACGTCCTTGCTCCAGAACTTAGAGATCCCTAATGCATCTCTCCTAATGCAACTTACCAGAGACACTGTATGGGGTTATTATTTATCACAGATACCTCCAGCACCATGGGGTTGTCCAGCCTGTGGGGCCCAAGAGACAGGATTGCTTGGACCACAGCCTAGACCTGCTGCAGAGCCCTCTCTTGCTCTGAAAACAAATACAAATTGCCAGTTGTTTGAGTCCTCTGATAAAAGGGATGGAGCAGTGTTCCCACATCCCAGCTCTCAGCTGGGCTTCTAGAGCTGTGTGCCATCAGCCTGTTGCTGAACCCTCAGATCTTGGAAACGGATAGATGGTGTTATTACTCCTGGACATGTTAGAATGAACAACAGAACTGGCACAGTACCCCAGGGAACACCAACAGAGGAAGAGAGAGAGTGGGAGACCCAGAATTCTGGGACAGATGCTGACTCTCCACAGGCTCTGGGATGCTGCAGTAATGAGTCAAAACCAACCTAAGACTCACTCTTCAGCTCACTTAGTGAACCCACGCTCAACACTTTCAAATAGTCTCCCTAGTTTGCAATGCTGGTTTAAATTTGCTAGAGTAGGGAATTCAATAGTTTTACCCCCTGGTATCATGGCCCAGCCCAGTTAAGTTGTATTTCTTTCCATAACAATTCTTTATGGTTGAAGAAACCAGCCTCAGTATATGTGGTGCCTCCATTCTTGGGTTCATTCAGTGACATTTGCACAATCCCAACTTGCCTGGTATTTCCCAGGCTCTGCTTCCTCACCATACATCCTCTTCACCCCATGGAAAAAATGTTTCAACATAAGGAAGCGTATTATGTGGAGGAAACACACACACACACACACACACACACACACACACACACACTCATGCTTTCGTTGAAATGAGGCTCATCTACCAGCTGTGCTGGGCTCCCGCAGCTGGGAGTAGGGTAGGTTGACTTGAAGCCAAAAATGGCAATGACTTGTTCACCAGACAAGTTGTCTGACCCTTGCCTAACAGATACGTAATTTTCAGCAAACGTTAAGGAGGATTTGCTCTTCCTTTAACGTGATCCATTTTTCCACTAGGCAAGACTCATTTAGCAGCCTTCCCAGAGCCCGCACACTCTGGTCCGAATTGCACTTTGGGAAATTAGTTATTCACTGTCTTGTACCATCAGTTGTGACCCCAAATATATTAGAAATTCCGTGAGGAGCCAGAAGCCATGATAGTACTTCTCTTGGAGTCCCCAAGTGCCCAGGGCTGGGCTGCACCCATGGGAAGCCCTCAGCAAAATGAATCTGGAAATACAGAGAGTTGGGGCCCACAGCTCTCCTCCTTAGAAACAGGGAAACCAAAACCTACAGAGGTTCAGGAGCCTGTCCAGCAACGCAGCCCATGGATGGCAGAGCCAGGACTGCTGCCCAGAAAGTGAAAGGAAGCAGAACAGTGACCGGTCAAGCGCATAGCCTTTGCCAGGCCTCCCTCACGTCCAGCCATGTGGGCTTGAGCAAGTTACCACTCCTCATTTCCTCGTCCATAAAACAGAGACGGCGCGGGAACCACAGCTCAGGGCCGCATGACGACCATGTGGGCAGGTCCATGGAGCTCCTGGCACAGGGCCTGGAGTGGAATAAGTTCTCAATGAACATCAGCAGGAGGAGAAAATTCAGTGAAGCATCTGGCATTAACAAGTTTGTTAAATAACTTGTCATTTGCGATTTAACTCCAGCCAGAATGCAGTTGGGAGTTGGGGCTTTTGGTTCCTTTCAGGAGAGAGAGGCCCACATGGCTTTGTCTGCCTGGGCTACAAGCAAACGGAAACATTTTCTGTCAGCGCAGTGGTCTGCAGCCAGGCCCGGCAGCCAGGAGTGAAGATGTGAAGTCATGCAACCAGGGCTGAATGGAGAAGTGATCTCCATTCACTGCACGCCGCACAGGAAGCACAGTGAGTTCATAAGAACAAAGCACTTTTCTATCCAGACACTGGCCTCACTTGGTGCTGGTTAGTGGGGGAAGAGGGAACAGGCTGCCTCGCTCCCGGAGCCCCTTCCTCTCCTTGGACCCACACTGTGTTCTCTGTTACATTCCTCAGTGAGACCTGTTTATGCCACCTCCCTGTGGTCTTATCTTCAGCCTCCCACCCACATGACAGGCATCTCCAATTCCATAACTCCAGCAACTGGCACATCCATTTCCCCTCCATCAGCACTGCTGCTTCCATCCTACAGGCTTTGTGTGTCTACCTGGTTTTCCATTTGCCTATTATTCCATTAATACAGAGCTGAGAAACTAGCAAATTAGACCATATTTGCTAAGGGACGTATATTTAGGTGGCACATGGTAAAGAGCAGCATACTATCCAAGGCTGTTCTAAGCACTGTGTATATATATATTAGCTCATATTTAATCTTTTAAACAAGATTATCAGCTTGCATTCTATCATCCTTCTTGTATCAGATGGAGAAACTGAGCACAGCGAGACCCAGTCGTCTGCCCGAGGATGCACAGCTAGTGAGTAGAGGAACCAAGACGTGAATGAACACCTTCTGGCTCTGGAATTCACGTTCCTACCACTGCACCACGCTGCCTTGTAAAACAAAAAAAACAAAACATACAACAAACAAAAAGAGCAAGCAAATGATTGTTCCAGAAGTCAGAGTAGTAATTTATTTAGGGGGAGGCAAGGGATTGAAATTAGAAGGGGGAGGTCCCTGGGCCTGCCAATGGCTCCCTTCACGACCTGGGTGGTGGTTACACGGGAGTTTACCTGATAATTACTTATTGAACTGTGTGTGTGTGTGTCTTATGCAACATTTAGTTTTGAGGGGGGCAGGTAAGCCTTGAAGTTCTGGCTTGTATTTTACCTGGATGAAAAGTGACTACACTGCAGGGTTTGATGTCTTGGCCTAAAGCAGTGCAGTCCCCTCCTTCATGTTGGGGACATTGTAGCACCACAAAGACCTGAGGTGAATCACCTCCTGAGCTTCCTCCAAACTCCCAGTCATGAAGCTGAGAAGCAACCTGGAAAGTCTTTCCAAAAATTCATCAGGAAGACCAGGCAAAGCACAGCCCCGGGCAGCAAGGGCCAGAGCCATGCCAGGTCCGGAGGGAAAGGGCATGCTCCGTGACCTCCAGGGCCTTGACCTCATCCTTGTGCCATCTGAGACCCCATCCCCCCGACACAACACTTCTCAGACTGTTTGTCCACTGCTGTCCAGAGCAGGGCTCCGGCTCGCCCACAGGATTTTCAGGTGGCGAGGCACGGGCTCCAAGTCCAGCCAAGCCTGACCTGGTCAGAGGCAGTGGGACCCTGCCAGGTTACTGTGTTCTCACAGTAAGAACTGCTCCCTGCTCCTTGCAGGGGGCCCCACAGTGTCATCCCTCCTGGGAGGAGTGACTCGTGCCTTGGCAGGGAGTCTGCGTCTACAATTCTTTCAGATTCCGGCCCTGGTTTACTGATGATGACACCAGAATTCCCCTTCACCCCCTAAGCAGCCTTGGAAGTCCGACTTGCTTCCCAGCTCCCCTCCTGGGTTCATCCCTGTGAACTCAGCATGCTCAGCCGCCCCCTCCCTCTCCTCCCACTCTGCTCACTCCCCCTGGGCCAGCGTGGCCTCTCCCAGATCTCCCTCTCGCACCACCTTCTCTCCTGACCACCTGCTGCTCCCTCTCCTCTTCCTGTTATTACTCAGTAAAAGCTAACATTTACAGAGGGCCTACACTATGGCACACACATTGGCCAAGCCTTCTGTCCATGATCTCATTTAATCCCGATTAAACACCGCTCCTGGCACATGGGAGGGGTCCCTTACATATTTCTTGACTGGATGCATCCTCACAATGATCTTTGTAGGAAGCACTGTTAATCTCTCTGTTTCGTAAATGAGGAAGTTAAGGCTCAGAGATGTCACATAACCAGTTTTAGGTCACAATGACGAGTGTTAGAGCTGCGATTCCAAAGGCAGGTCTGTTTCTAGGACTTACGCACTCACCTCATGGTCTATTCATTCATTCGACAAATATTCGTCCGGTATCTAGTGTGTGTCAGGAACAATTCCAGGTACAGAGGATGCAGCAGAGATGAAAACAGACATTTTTTTTGCCCTATAGAGCTTACACTCTAATGAGGAAGACCACATTAAACATGTGGTCTTTTAACATTTATAGCATGTGGTCTTAAATAACATTTATAGCATGATTAATAGTCATGAGTCAATGAAAAAAGAAAGAGCAATAGGAAAGA
>NW_006286140.1:246002-256249 GCF_000327345.1 Myotis davidii
ATTAAATGGACTGGGCAGAAAGTCTTCACAGGGAAGGGGAAGAAGGAAGGATTGAAGGAGGTGAGGGAGACAGCTCCTTAGAAATTCACGGGGTGGTGGTGGTGGGGACAGTGGGGGCAGGTATAAAGGCTCCCAAAGCAGGAGGCTTTCCGGTGAGTTCCAGGGGCAGCGGAGGCCGTGCGGTTGGAGCAGTCACCGGGGGAGAGAGCAGTAGAGCTCAGAGCAGCAGGGCCAGGCCACGCAGGGTCAGTGCACAGAGGCATGAACTCTGAGCGCATGCAAGTCACTGGAGGGCTGCGAGGGAGGCATGCCATGTGCCGATATGGCTTTTAACACTGTTACTCTGGCTGTCGGTAGTCGAGAAAACGCAGGGAAATGCATCAGCAGGGAGGCCAGCTGGGAGGCTGTGGCAATAATCCAGATGAGATATTACAGTGGCTCCGATTAGGCAGTGGCAGTGTAGGTGGCAGGAGATAATTAAACTGGATATATTTTTAAGATGGTGCCAACAGGATTGCAGACCCCCATACTCAGTTACCTATTGGACATTGGCAAGTTTCCTATCAGCTTGGACTCGTCACATCTGAAACTGATCTCATCCCCTTCCCTTCAGAAGCCTTCGGCCCTCCTGTACTTTGACCTCTGCTAGTACCACTCCCTTGTAGACCACTGCCCGAGCCAGAAATCTGAGCGTCTTCCTTGATTCCTCCCTCGGTTTGCCTCCCACATCCAGTTGGCCACGCTGTCCCAGCAGGCTGCTCCCTTCTCCCTCATCCCCACGTCCTCTGCCTTCATTTGGTCTCACATCCCTGTTTCCCTCCATCAAGTTTCCCTCCGCCTGCCTGGCTATGGAGAGCCCCACACAGCACCAGATGGGGCTTGGCGGGCAGCAGACCACATCTGTTTAAACCTCTTCCAAGGCCCTCTGTTGCCTGAAAAGAAATGTAACAGCAGCCACATGTGTAGTTTGGAATTTTCTAGTAGCTACATTTTAAAAAGAAACAGATGCAATTAATTGTAAATATGTAACTAATCCAATATATCCAAAATAGCATTATTTTAACATGTACTTCACATAAATATATTAGTGAGATCACTTATATTCTTTTTTTTGTGTGTGTGGAATCTTCAAAGACCAGTGTATAGTTTGTTCTTACAGCACTTTGGACCAGTCACATTTTAAGCACTCAGTAGCAATGTGTAAGTACTAAATTAGACAGTACTTTCAGCCAAAACTCTGTTCTATGGTCTTTTCTCCCTCCTCTCCAGTCCCTCCCTGATCCCACTCCACCTTCCTCACTTCTGCTTCCTAGAGCTCCAGCAGCTTGTGGAACTCAAGAACACCATTCTGTTTCGTGACTCACTATTGCACATAAATTCAGCAGTGAGCTGGAGCAGGCTTGAATCGACTCTCAAGACCCACCTGTGCACATCTCTTCCCCACTCCCCACTCAGTGATGCTATACATCAATCACAGAAATTGGCAAATACTATACATCAGGGCTTTGGGGGAGGATGGAGGACCAATTGTGGAACGTTTACCATTGTGGAATGTTAAGCATATCACTGTACACGATGCTCCCCTCTCCATAATGCTCTTCTCCCACCCCTGGTTATCTAATAAGCTTTCCATCCAGTTAGTCATCTGTATATATTTGCACTCTGTCTAGACGTCAAGTTTCAAAAACAGAGCTTAGTTTTTTGTACCCAGTTCTTGGCACATGGTTCAGTTACTCCCTCCTTTGTTTTTGATCTCTCTGAACACCCTGTCACAATTATCACTGTATATGAGGCCATAAAGAGATGTTTAAAATCTAAGTTTAAAAACACATTCTATCTCGGTTTGAATCTGTCTCTTCTACTTATTAGTGATGTAGCCTCAGGCAAGATACTTGACTATAATGAACATTAGTTTTCATACCTGGAAAGAGATTTAAAAACAACTTGGCCACAAAATTGTTGTGATGTTTACATCATATACGTTGGTTTAGTCTAGTACCTAGAACATACCAGACACTCAGAAATGTTTAGATGTTATTAAGTCCTTCAGTATTTATCACTTGTATAAAGTAGTTGCTCAAAACCTTTTTGTTAAAATAAATATTGAATGAAATGCCTTAAGACCGATTCACAGAGTGTGAGTCAGAATTCCAGCTGGAGCCAGGTGGTACATACACCCAAAGAGCTGACTAAGGCGTGCTTATTAAAGGACTATTTACAAAGGTCTGGGAAGCGTTAAGGGAAGTCCAGGGCTGGCAGCAGACTATTACCACCTCTGGGCCTGAGAGTGTGACAGGAGAGCATTTTCCTGACTCCAGAGAGAACTGTAGCTGTATGAAAGGTCACTCAATGGGACCTACAGCATCCTGTAAAGCAATCTAGCCTCTATCAAACCATCAGGGACAAGGCTGAATGGATATGCGGCCTTGCTTTCCTCCAGCTCGTCTGGAGGACCTTCTGCGCTGGCAGAACCCAGCTCCAAGCCCAGGGGCCCGGAGTCCTTGCACAGTTCCTGAAGGTCAGCCTCTTGGGCAATGAGCTGGATGGAGAAGGTGGAAGATGGGCTGGAAGCCCAAAAGGAAACTCGCAAACAGAGTCTTCAAGGGGGATTGAATCCCCTCAGCCTGAGGTGGCCAGCCTTCCTTACACACTGGAGATGTTAATCACTGAGACTGGGCAGCATGTCTTTGGTTCTGGCCTTGAAGGATAGACTCAGATGACAAGCATTCATTTGGGCTAGGTTTGGTTACTTGACCTACAAGTTTGTTCTCTCAAATATAAGAAAGCTGGTTTTATTCTATAACCCACTTTGTTGGCATCTAACCATTCTTAGAGTCAGGAAGTCTTTTCCTACATCTCACTCAAAATATTCCCACTATAACAGAAATATAATCTATCTTTGTTGGTTATTTGTTTTTTGTTAATCCTTACCCAAGGATATTTTTCCATTGATTTTTAGAGAGAGTGGAAGAGAGAGAAAGACAGAGAGAAACATCGATGTGAGAGAAACACATCAATTGGTTGCATCCTACATGTGCCCTGACCAGGGCCCGGGCCGGGGAGGAGAATCTAGCCAAGGTACGTGCCCTTGACCAGAATCGAACCTGGGACCCTTTGGTCCGCAGGCTGATGCTCTATCCACTGAGTAAAACCAGCTAGGGTCAGAAATATATTGTATCTTAAACAGTTCTCCATAGAGTAGGAAAAGAACTGGTTATATATAACCTTAATTAAATCACCACTACAATATTTTTAGCTCTATCGTTGACCATCACAGTTCTCTTCATTTCTCTCCTATGGTCCTCTTTTCCAGCCTTCTAATCAGTCTCTAGAAATGGCCTATCAGAGGTTCGGCTGCTGCCCCAAGAGTTGTTTAAGTGCAGGTTTTATATCCTTGCTGTTGGTGGAGGCCTGGAAAAAGATTTATGGTTTTCTTGGAAAGGCTGGGGAGGAGGCTGTAATCATTTCCTGGCCTTATTCTGGAACCTCTTCAGCTTCCCCACAAATCCCTTATGGTGGAGAGGATGGCCACGGCCAGGAGATCAGTTTCACTTTCCCATCTGTCCTAAATGTGGTGTTCTGAGTCTTCCCTTTCCTGCTCCCAGTTTCTAAAAGCACTGGCCCAAGCTCATTCCACAGGAAAGAGGTGGGCGAGGGGCCAGGCAGTAGGGATCCAGATCCAACCAACATCTTTATTCTCCAGTAAAATGTAAGTCCCCCAAGGGCCAGTACCACATCTATCTGCTCACCTGTGTCTAAGAGCCTCGCCAGGTACCTGGCACACAGCAAATGCCCAATACATTTGTGAAATGAATAAATGAATGAATGCACACGATATGTCAGGCACTTTTATGTATAAGATATTGGATGTTGTTTTCCATATGATAAAAGTGAGGTTTTCTGTCTGGCAGTCCAATGCCTGCACTGCTTTCATCCCCAGACGATGTGGTCCTTCCTTAAGCCACCTTGCTTGACCTCTGCTATTTCCTTACCCAAGTTCAGCTTTTCAGCAGCAGCCTGGACCACAGGGACTGCCATGCTCAAGAACCCCGCTCCCCACAGTTAATTAGCCATATGTGTTGCTGTCTCTCTAATGCTCACCTCACCCCAGGAAACTTCGCCTTCTGATCTTAAGATGTGCAGCCATGTGGGGGATTGTGAGTATATTCCAGAGCAGAGGTTCTCAACCTGTGGGTCGCGACCTCTTTGGGGGTCGAACGACCCTTTCACAGGGGTCGCCTACGACCATCGGAAAACACATATATAATTACATACTGTTTTTGTGATTCATCACTATGCTTTAATTATGTTCGATTTGTAACAATGAAATTGGGGGTCACCACAACATGAGAAGCTGTATGAAAGGGTTGCGGTATTAGGAACATTGAGAACCACTGTCCTAGAGGCTCCTCTGAGTAAACTACTCTTGAAACATTAGAAACTCTGGCTGCCCCAGAGCTACCACCTGCCAGTAGTGGCCTCCATGACCCAGGTTTGGCTGCCCCGGGGGAATCCTGGTCTGGGTGGAAGCCTGTCTGGTTACATCAAACTGTAACCTGATTCCAACTTAAGGTTTCCCTTCTTCCCTGCAACCCATCCCCATGGACCCCTGGGCACACCTGGCTGAAGACCCCAGTGAATGTAAGTACTGCACTCAGTTTGTGCTGCCCTCCAACCTCGCCCCAAGATCCACTGCTTCCCTGTCTCTGTCAGCCCCCGGCAGCCAGAGCTGACTAGCTCTGGACGTCTGCCACCTCTACCTGCCATGGCCTGGTCTCTCATCACTGTGGAGCTAGCAAAGCCCCGAGTGAAAGGTGTGTTTCTGGAGAGTTGAAGGCCCTTCTCATCCATGTGTAGGACTTCTGTGTGTTGGCCTTGGGGCAGTGTTGCATTTAGAAACACAGAGCAATAGCCAAAATATAATTTCAAAGGAACTTCATTCTTTGCTCATCCCTCATGCAAGTCATTACGGAAAACAGACGTAACCAGGAACTAATAGACATTTACTAAATTTCTTTTCTCCTTTGCACCTGGCTGTTCTCATGGGACTATTCTCATCGCCCTGAAGAAAACTCCTCGTCTCCTGCTTCCACGACTGTCCTTTCTCCCTCACAGATTTAGCTTCTCTCGCAGCAATAATGGCTTTTCTTCTTTGGAAGGGGGAGAAGTCAGAGGTTCTGCAATGAAGGCGTTCTCTTCAGAGTGCTGGGAGAGAGGGAGTAGTGATACTCACACAGGAATAAGCTTCAACCCATCACATAGACATTCTTCAGAATAGGCAGAGCCTCATTATTTTATTGTTAGTCACTTACCACTAGAAACACGTTTCCAATTAACCTACGTGGTGTTTAAAGGGCCACATCACCAGTTACCATCCAGCACTGAGGCTACTAGCTGGTGAAAAGCAACAACTGTGAGCTTGACAGTGGCTCAGGAAAGGGCTGAGATGAGTTCTACTTGGTCAACTTTATCTAGTAGAGGCAGGGAAGGCTGCAACTACATCACGGTTCTACTTTGTGTAGAAGAGCCCATTTACCATTCATTCATTCATTCAACAATCAACCAAGGGTGTTGTTAGCCCAGCTGTCTGCTAGATACAGAAGAGACAGAGATGAATAAGCCTCAGCCCTTAACTTCAAGGAGCTCACCTCCAGTTGGAGAGGCAATCATTTGATCTCATCAGGCACAATTTTGTGGTGTTAGAGCAGACATAGAAGCAGGAGACCATGAGGCCACTGGCTCAGAACAGTTAACTCTGACATGAGACAGGGATGGATCAATCTAGGAAGGCTTCCCAGTGGAGGTGATATTTGAGTTCGGTCAAAAACGAAAAGTAGAAGTGTTTCAGATGAAAAATGGAGTGCAGGCATTTCAAGAAGAAGGCACAGAACAGACAATGCCATAGTTTCATGAAAGGAGATGCTATGTTTGGGGAAGAATGAAAAACCTAGACTAGATGGAGGGCATGTGCCACTGGGTAGTGGGAGAGGATACGGGGAAGTAGATGGGAGTAAGAATGTGAAGGACCGTGGAAATTTAAAAATATATATTGGAAGGAAGTTTTTAAAAGTTAAAATATGATCTATATTCTCATTTACTAAATGTTATAGAAAATAAGACATAATGGAAATTCCCTCTCTGCTTATCCAAAACCACCTCATTAAGGAAACTACTTCTAATAGTTTAATAAATGTCCTTTTTTTCCTGAATTTATCCAGGCATTTTTATGTATAAATATATAAATCACATTTTAAAAAGAAAAACTAAAGTATCCTATACCTATTGATCTGTAATTGTTTTCTAGTTAGTAACATACTAGAGATATTTTTACAGGTCAATTTATACAAAACTTTTTTTGTTATTTTTAACAGGCAATGAGGAACCAGTAAAGGACTCTAAGATTGGAGTTGGATGAATCAAATCTATTTTATGTGGAGGCTGGGGGAGAAGAGAGAAGTGAGAGGAGAGGCCAGGGAGCGACTGAAGGAGGGCAAGATAATAACTCCATTGAAAAGACCACAAGGACAATATTAAAGAGAGATTTCTGAGATAAATAAGCAGGATGTAATGACCTGTGTTGGACGGGCTGTGAGAATGGCTTGGTGAAGGCTCATTTTGTATGTAATAGAAGCCACTCAAAGTATCTTCAGAAGAAACATTTTGAAAGGAAATTTCAAGGACAGGACTACAACCCAGAACTAGAAAGCTCTCAAGAATCGAGATCACTGTCTACTCTTTTCAGAGCCCTGGTCTCTCATTCCAACTTCCTTGCTGTCCTCTGTGTGTTTGCTTCTCTGTGCACCTGTGCCACTGCAGGCTACACTAGTGGCTCTGCAGAGAAGTGTTCGTATGTGTGTGTATGTATGTGAGTGTGTGTATGAGTATGCATATGAGTGTACGTGTGAGCATGTGTATATAAGTGTGTATGAGTGTGTATGTGAGTGTGTGTATGTGTATGTATATGTGAATGCATGTGTATGTGTGTGAGAATGTGTGTGAGTGTGTGCATGTGAGTACATGTGTATGCATGTGAGTGTATGAGTTTGTGTGTGTGTGCACGTATGTGTATGTGAGTGTGTGTGTGAGAGTGTATGTGTGTGTGAGAGTGTGTGTGAGTGTGTGAGTATATGTCTGTGAGTGTGTGTGTATGTTTACAAAATTCCCTGGGCAATTTTAACACAGAGCAAAGGAGAAGCACCTCGAGTTGGACTTGTTCAGAGTCTTCGAGTGTGGTTTTCAAGTTCCCAGGAGGGTATGCATTGGCCCAGCAGGGTGGGGTGTTGGCTCCAGTCCAGTCCACTGTGGCCATGGCGAAGTGCCAAACAGAACACACGTGCTGTTAACTCAGCCTCAGCAACAGAAAAGGTAGGGGCGGGGAGGACTGACCCGTGACAACATCAAGACTTTACAACTGGAGGGTTCGTGTTTACTTCTTCTCTCCTCGGGACAAAGCCCTGGCCTGGGTGGAAAATACTAAGCACGCCCTGTCACTGGCATGGGTCCCCTTACTCCAGTCTCCACCAGAAAGGTCAGAGGGAGTGACTTACCCCTGCTTCAGTGGCCAAGCCTGCTGGGCCCTCATCCTCCAGCAAGTGCTGCCTGGATTTTCCCGGGGCTCAGAACCATGTAAGTAAGCAGATGGCAAAAAGCTCATCTCCTGGGAAGTGGAAGTGGAAGCGAACAGCTGCAAAATGATGTTTCACGGAATCAGCTTCTTGTTTGTCATCAGAATGAGTAACTGCGAGCAAATTGTGGCTTCATATTTCCATCCGGGTTTGGGGGAGGGGAAGAGACCGAAAGAGCTGATGGGCCACTGTGGTGTCTTCCCCCATGTTTGCCTGGTTGCCAGGCCGCTCCTCCCACTCGCCCAAGACAGTCTCCCTACATGGAGAATTCCTTACACTCAGCTTCCACGGAAGAAGGGGAAACTTGGCCACATGTGAAGGGACTTAGCCCAACCACGAGATTTCTGTTTCCTGTTCCTCCAACTCAAAGACGACTCCGGGGGCGTGGGTCTTAATATAACTACAAACTTCAAGAACAGCCCCGTGATGGGTTTGAAGCCAGCAGCTTTTTGTTTCTTCTGTTCTGCTAGGTCTTATCTTCCCTTTTCATATCCTACCCTTGTCTACCCTTTTAACAATGTGTCTAAACTTTGCCCACTAGGTAATTTATGGGTTTATCTTATGACTTTTTTTCAGTTTTGTGTTTACTTCTCTAAAAAAGCTAAGGGAGTTAAATGGCCAAGACAGAGGACCTACTTGAGACTGAGAGACCTTAGGACAAGTCCCAGTTCTGCCAAATACTGGTTTTGTAACCTCAGGCAAATAACTGTGGTTTTCTCCCCCGTCCTCCCATGGCTGTGTTTATACTTCTATCATGTCTATCACATCGCTGTGTCCCCAGGAGGTTTTGAACTTCTTAAGACTAAGCTTTTAGTATTAAGGGAACTACCTCAGTGCCTAACACAGCATCTGACACACAGCAGATGTCCAAAAACTATTAAAATTTAACCTCTCAAGGTCTATGAAATTGAGATAATTATATCAAATTGTAAACATTAAATAAGGCAATTCATGTGACCTGCAAAGAATAATAAGGCCTATAAGAGTAGTAATAATGTCATTATAAAAATTTGTATAGCAAAAATATGGTTCTATTAAATTCTTGTTTTTCATATTTGAAAAGTTTAAGGTAAGAGATTTGTGGGGGAAAGCTAAGATTTGCAATGAGTTTATAAATCAGTTAGAATAATATAATTTAGAGGCATTTTTGGGGTGGCAATCTCTGCTCCCCTTCAGGAGTATCCCTGCCTTCTCCCTGATGCCAATAGCAGACCTCTTACAGTTGTAACAATCAAAAAATGCCTCCAGACATTGTCAAATGTCCCCAGAAGGGGAAAGGGGGCAAAGTCATCTTCTTCCCTTCCCTGTTGAGCATCACTGTTCTGAAGTTTTGACTTATACTTTTTTCTCTTGCATCTTCTATTCACTTTCTCAATATTTTATATGTGTGAACTCAGGTCTCTTTAGTGCTGCAAAATATGCCCACTCTGAGTCTTGATTTGTGTTTGAAGACAAATCATGTCTTTCAACACAATTGGTCAGGATCTCATAGCTCATCAGAGAAACCCTCTCTTTTTCCGTAATTGTTCTTTCATACTCAGGGTTGAAAGTTTCGGAGTGGACCCGGGTCACATACCTATGACATGAGGCCATAATGTATCAAAAAAAGATTTTTATTCCATGCACCTAGGTGCGGGTGGGCTGAGTCTGACAAAATGGAGTCAGCAAAGACAGAAGGGAGAAACAATTTTTACTAACGTTTGCTGGCTGCAAGCCATTCTGCTGACGTAAGGGTCCACTGCGTTCTTGGTTTCTCCCATGCCAGTGTCTGCTAGTTATCTTAGCTGTGCCATGCTCAAGGCTGCAAGCTTTCTGCAAGATATCTCCTAAGCACAATAAGTTTTTCTCTGCCACGTTTTATTCTCTTTAACCCTTTCAAGGGTTGGTACAACCTAATGCCTATCTTTTAAATCAAGATTTTGACAATCAGTCCTCCAATTTCAACACCTTTTCCTCTAAGGAGCAAGTAGGTTTTTACTCTGAGGGTCCATGATGGTCTGCCTTCTCAGAGTTCCCCAAATAGACACATAATCAAGGCCTTTCCATGAGCCTCACTGTGCTAGTGAAATCCTAGGTTCCTCTATGTACATTTGGGTGTTGTCGCTTTATATATTATCACAGAACGAGTCTCCCGTAAGGGAACTACACCTATCTTGCTTCTTATACATATACCTTTCCTCCTCATCCCCTTCCCTTCTTATGCATTTGGTGTCTTCATGGACATACCCCAATTCACTTATAATGATTTAGCTTTTCTATCCCTTGATGGCTAGAGCCAGTGTCACAATCTTCTCATTGTAGACAAGATGCCTACTTTACTCCCCCTCTCCTGTCCATCCTCCTTTGAAGAGCACAGAAGCCTATGAGTTGGTCTGCATTCGTTTCTACAATGTGCAAACACTGTAATAATAGTCTTCATGTGTTTGCCTATGAAGTTGGAAAGCATGAATTTAACAAGAGCACACGCTTTTCACTCCTCTAAACACCTGCAATACTGACACTTAACAAATGCCTCTTTCTGGATAGCAAGGATGCTGTCTCATCCATTGAAAACAAGCCCATGTACCATGCACACAGCTTCCATCCCTTGAGAAACCACAGTCTTGTGGTCAAGAAAGAATG
>NW_006286140.1:256551-257379 GCF_000327345.1 Myotis davidii
TGGATGCTCAGTATCTCCATATAACAATACTTCTATCAATGCTTTCGGCAAGAGAGTTTACTAACTCAAAGTTCCTGTCCTTACAAAGTTGAATATCTTTTTAAGTTAATGTGGTAAAGATGGGTCGATATTTTAGAAGACAGGAGAGTAGGTAATTAGGAACATATCTGAAGAGGAAATTGGGGAAGGCTGTTTAATGTGTTAACATATTTCAAAGTAATCATCTTCACATTGACAGCCTGACCACCACTTTGAGGTCTTTCTTACTGCTTGGTGACATGATGTCATTTTAACCTCATAATAATACTGGTGAGCTCTGAATGGAGATAAGTATTACTATTTCCATCTTACTGATGAGGAAATGGAGACTCAGAGATGTTGTGTGAACTTGACCAAGGACACACAGTTTTTAAGTAGAAAATTTAGGATCGAGTCCAAAGCCCAATAAAGTAAGATGCTGGATATCGCCATCTGGAACAGTAATTTCTACAAATCTGAAGCAAAGTAAAAAGCCATCTCATGCCCAGCTGGTGTGGCTCAGTGTTGAGCATTGGCCCATGCACCAAGAGATAGCTGGTTCAATTCCTGATAGGGCACACCCCTGGGTTGTGGGCTCAATCCCCAGCAGGGGGCATACAGGAGGCAGCCAATGGATGTTGATGTTTCTTATTGATGCTTCTATCTTTCTCTCCCTCTCCCGTTCTCTCTCTAAAATCAATAAAAAAAATATATATATATTTTAAAAGTCATCTCAATCTGGCCATCGTGACTCAGTGATTGAGTGTTGACCTATGAACCAGGAGGTCATGGTTCCATTCCTGGTCAGGC
>NW_006286140.1:258069-261534 GCF_000327345.1 Myotis davidii
CAACTTTCTTCAGTACTTATTGACTTATGCACACAAGAATTTGTGCTAACATATGCTCTCACTATCTTTGTTTCTTCTCACCTTCAAAATTTAATTTTTCTTTATTATTATTATTTTTTATTTTTCAATTATAGTTTCCCTTCAATATTATTTTGTACTAGAGGCCCGAATTTGTGCACAGGTAGGGTCCCTAGGCCTGGCCGGCGATCAGGACCCATCTGTGGGGTGACCTGCTGGGCAATCGGGAGGGCCCCACTGGCATCCGCCTTGGCCAGCCTGGCGCTGCACACTTGCCGGCCCCACCCCCTGCCACCACCGCTGGTCGCCTCCCTCTGTGGGGTGACTGGCAGGGCAATCAGGGCACCCTGCTGGCAACTACCTTGGCTGGCCTGGGCCTGCGGGCTTGGGGCAGCTCCTGTATTGAGTGTCTGCTCCCTGGTGGTCAGTGCACATCATAGTGACTGGTCATTCCACTGCTCATTCTGCCATTCGGTTGATTTGCATATAAGACTTTTATTATATAGGATTGGTTACAGGTGTACAGCTTAGTGATTAGGAAATCATATACTTACATAATGTTTCTCTTGATATTTCCAGCACTCAACTAACCTTCATAATTTTAGGTATTCCACTTGACTCCTCACTATATAAATGAAGAAACTGTCCCCCTACTCTCCCCTCCCCTTTACCCCTACTTCCTTCTCACCCTATCTTTGGCATAATTTCCCCACTCCTTTTTATATTTATTGGATTTGCAATAGTGCTATTTTATTCTGAAACTGAAATTAAGCTGTTTACACTTTCTAAAAATGTATTATAAAACTTGAAAACCAATAAGCAGTTTTTATAATTCTATAAGAATATAAATTTTATTTACTAAATCTTTGAGGAAGAAAATAATCACTTAAAAGAGAATTTCAAAATCAAACAAAAACATTTTTCCTTACCCTAATCAGTTTCTCACAACTATGCCTTAATTTACTAGTAGGTTGCTTGAAATTAGGATTTTACCTCTGATTTTTGTTTTCTTCTGGGGTTTCTACTTGCTTTTCTTTTTTAAACTAATTGACAATAGAAAACATATATCTTCATCTATATATATAAAAGCCTAAGTGACCATTACAACCAAATGACTGGAACGACCAGTTGACCAGTAGCTATGACGTGCACTGACCACCAGGGGGCAGATGCTCAATGCAGGAACTGCCCCCTGGTGGTCAGTGTGCTCCCACTGTGGGAGCGCCACTTAGCCAGAAGCCAGGCTCATGGCTGGTGAGTGCAGCTGCGGTGGCGGGAGCCTCTCTGGCAGCGGTGATGGCAGGTGCAGCAGGGCTGGGATGAGTGGGAGCAGTGCAGTGCCCGGCCCAGGCTTGGGCTCCTTCCCAGCGGCCTACCACTTAGTGCACTGCTACATCCCTTGTACCCCATAAGTCTGCAGTTACAATCTCCTGAGAACTGTTGAAGCACGGACACTCGGAGTAACCAGGAGGAGCCAACAGGCTCCTGGAACTCTGCCTTGGGCATCGAGATCAAATCTCACCCCTTACTGATTGCCTCAGAGCTACAGAGGAAGGCAGCAATATAACAGTGGCCACAAGGTGGCAACTGACAATTGGGGTAAAAGCCAAAGAGAGGTGGATCTGAAGGGTGGGGGCATGGGCAACAGAGCACCCCTGCCCCCCAGGTTCCCCAACTTTGTATTGTTCGCCTCAGAGCATCTCTTATCCGGCTCCGAGCAGTAGAAAGTGTCCAGCATGGCCCAAGGTGTCCACTGCAGACCTCCTGGCCAGCAAGGCATGACCTAGCCATAGAAGGAACATTTGGAAATATTTCTTCAGGAAGCTGCAGGGAGGACAGACTCCCCACATGACTTCCTGGCAGCTCACGGGGATATGGAAACTCCCCGGGCACATGGGCGTGGGCTCCCAATTTCCTTTCGATGTGCATGAATCCATGCACTGGGTCACTAGTCTATACATATAAAGCCCTAATATGCAAATAGTCCGAACGGCAGAACAACCGAACAATCGGTCACTATGACGTGCGCTGACCACCAGGGGGTGCACGCAGAACATGGTAGGCATCGGATGTAGCGGGATGGTGGAGCAGGTGAGCAGGGGTGCCAGACCAAGGCAGGGCGCTGGTCACTGTCATTGGGGCAAGCCTCCGATGGTTACTGAAAATTCTTTGCTCCTGTGCACCATGGTCCCTCCAGGTGCTCGCACCTGCTGCTGACACTGGCCCTGCTCTCACCCATTGCTGGCACCAGAGCCACTGCTCGGCACTGGCCCTGATTGCTTGGCGCCATCAGTGGGTGCAAGTGGTGACTGCTGGCCCCTATGGCCCCTGACGGCTTCTCCATTTCCCCCTGCTCTTGAGGGGCGATCAGGGAAGCTGCCCCCACTAGCAGCTGCTGCTGGCGCTGGCCCCAATCACTCCACACTGTCAGCGAGTGTGAGCCAGGCTGGCATCGTCAGTGTGTGGGAGCAGCAGCTGCGAAGGGGGGCTGCGGGCAGACAAGGGACCAGGGACCGTAATAGCAGGGGCCAGGCGGGGGCACAGAGGATGGGCCGAGACCCCCCCTGTGCCCACCGCAGCCTCGCAGCCCACAGTTCCTTTCAAGGTACATGAATTCATGCACTTGGACCCTCAGTGTATAATATTTGGCAATTCACAGAACTTAAGTAGGCCTCATTCTCCTGTAAAAAATGGTATCAAATAGGTCCTCAATAAATTCTAACTATTAGTATTATTATTTGATGATGTTTTTAAATGGCCAGGTGGGGAGGCAAGTTGTAGAGCAACCTGTGTTTCCTTTTTCTTGGATTTCACTTTCATCTATTGGAGTGCACAGACAAGTGATCTTTCAGTGCTATGGACTGAATGTTTGTGTCCCCCCATTTCATGGGAGGTGGCGCCTTTAGGAGTTGCATAGGTCATGAGGTATTAGGTATTATAAATAATCTAGAGATGATTTAAAGTATATGGAATGATGTGTGCAGGTGGGATTAGTGTTCTTATGAAAGAGGCCCCAGAGAGCTTGCTTGCCCCTTTCAACATGTAAGAAAGTCAGCAGTCTGCAACCCAGAAGAAGGCCTTATGAGCCTCTAATTTTGAACTTCTAGCCTCCAGAAATGCGAATAATAAATTTCTGTTGTTTATAAGCTACTGAGTCTGTGGTACTTTATTATAGCATCAAGAACAAAAAAGACAATGGATAAACATTTAAGTCTTTGTTTTGTCTATAGAACAAATTAATTCTGACAATTAGAAATAAATTGTCTGTTTTTGTAATATTATAATTGTACAGTTGGCCCTCTGTGTTCATGGATACCACATCCTTAGATTAAACCAGCTGCAAATATAAAATATTCAGAAAAAATGGTAAGTCATTGATGACATGTGTCATGTAGTTAGGCCTACAATGGCTATGCCTCTACTAAATATATACAGACTTTTCTTCTT
>NW_006286140.1:261719-264513 GCF_000327345.1 Myotis davidii
GTTTTGGTATCAGAAGGGGATCCTGGAACCAGTCCTCCAAGAATACCAAGGGGCAACCGTATAATTATTAACTGAAGACTTGAATAGTGTGGTTCTGAAAAACTCTATTTGCCCTGATGCTTGGCGAATAGCTTGGGTAGTAATTCTAGATGAAAAGTCATTTGGTACTATAAAGGTACTGTTCCACTAGGTTACATTTCTGGCATCCAAAATTAGTGACAAGAAGGCCAAAGCCATCTTAATTCTTATTCTTGAATGGTACCATATCTTTACTCCCTGGAAGCATTGAGAACCTTTTCTTTATATTTCATGTTCTATATTTTATCACAAAGTATATTTAAAAATTCTGTATGCTCAATCCTCAGTGGCTTTTTCCAATTTGAAAACTCTTGTCTTTCCTTTGATAATTTCTCTTCCTCGTGTTCTCTGTTCTTTTAGGAATTATTGCAAGATAGGTGCTGGGCTTTCTGAATTGATCCTGCATGTCTTTTAACTTTCCCCTAATATTTTCCATCTTCCTTTTTCTGCTCTACTTTCTTGAAAATTTCCTCAACTTTGTACTTCAACCCTTCTATTGAAATATCTAATTTTGAAGAACTCTGGCCATGCTTGCTCATCCATTCATGTATAAGAGTATGTATTGATAGGTAGAGCATATGGGCTTACACTGTTCACTTTAGGTCACAGAAGTAGAAGTCAGACTGACAGGATGCTCCCCACACCCCTGCATGCTCCCTGCTCAGGGCCAAAACCTCTCTCTGGAGGGTCAACCATTACTCAAGGAGCCCTAGACCAGTGGTCGGCAAACTGCGGCTCGTGAGCCACATGCGGCTCTTTGGCCCCTTGAGTGTGGTTCTTCCACAAAATACCGACTTCTGCGCATGGGCCACGAAGTTTCAATCGCACTGTATGTGTGCGCCCACACGTGGTATTTTGTGGAAGAACCACACTCAAGGGGCCAAAGAGCCGCATGTGGCTCGCGAGCAGCAGTTTGCCGACCACTGCCTTAGACCATCTGAAGCTGACTGTTCAATTCCCCTAAAGAGCAGACTCTTCTCTGAAGGTGACCAGTACATGGCCAGCGGCTCTGCACATGTGGCAGGGAAGTGGTGGGAGTGAGGATGGGCGACCTGCTCATCTGCTCCACCCATTGCCCTGAAAATAGTCATCCTGTTAGCCAACCCACTTTCTATTGCTACTTTCCCTTTCTGTTAAGTCACAACTTGGCAGCCCTTCCGGAGTCCCCAGGAGCAAAGCTCCCCTTCCCAGGAACAAGGCTCCCCTTCCCAGGAACCTCTCTCCATTACAGCATTCTCCCAGACTTCAGATACTGCTTCTCCCTCTGTGGTGTATTTGGCTATTCAACCCAATTACTTTCTATTCTCCAGAAAGTTAACAAAAACTCTGCTGATGTCCCCACCTGCTGCACACTGCCACGCTGTGGCTCCATCTCCTTTGCACATCTTCACTGCTGTTTCTAAGTGGGAGGGAAGGAAGTATGTGGACCCACTTCACTCTCTGAACTAAATACCCAAATTGGCACTGTTAAACATTTTAAACGTTGGGAGGCAAAAAACTACATCTCACCTTTAACTTGCCTTCCTATAGCTTTTAGTGAGACTGAGTACCTCTCACATTTGATTGGTCATTTAATCTTCTGTGGACAGCCCATTTATACAATGAATGGTTCTAGACATCAATCGTAGCTTTTAGTGAGACTGAGTACCGCTCACATTTGATTGGTCATTTAATCTTCTTCTGTGGACAGTCCATTTATACAATGAATGGTTCTAGACATCAATCACATCCAGCAGATGTTTGACTTCAGCTCCTCACACAGGCCGTTTTAGGTTGTGAAGACATACCACTCCCGAGCTCTTAATTCCTGTGAGTAGTAACTCATCATTTTTTAATGTACTTTGTTGAGAAATTAAAGGCAAAGAGGAAAGGGTGCACCACACCATGAAATTCTCCCCTTAAGTCAGGTTTCCATCTTGCCGCTTACCTGAATTCTGACTCCCACATGTTTCTCTGTCCTCAGGGTTGTCCCATGTGGGAATAGTGGTTGGAGCCAACTCTCCTGCCCATAAAAGTCCTCTGGCACTTGACAGGCTGGCAGTCCAGCCCCATATGACACCCTCCAGTGGGACGTACCTGTGAGGTACAAGGTTCTGTGGGCAGCACTAAGCTTGCAGCTGGTGGTCACAATAGCAGGTACCAACGCCTACTTTGTCAACAGTATTCCCCCCTCCCACCTTGGTTTATATAAACTGAACTCCCTCTACCCCCTGCAGCTCAGAATCATGCTCATGGTAGCTTATTTTAATAACGATGAGCACTCTTTGAACATAGACTTTTTTTTGAGTGTGTGTGTGTGTGTGTGTGTGTGTGTGTGTGTGTGTGTGTGGATGAATCAAACTCTTTGGAGGATTCAGAGCCCTTGTTCTCCCCCTCAGCCTGCCTGGGGCCACAGGGACATGCATCTATTGTGGCAGAAGCCTGTGTGTCAAGAGCTTGAGAATACCCTTCTTTCACTCACCTCATGGGTACACAAACTCCTGACTTTGGAGGGAGAAAGAGGTGCCAGGTGGAGTGGCCTTCAGTGAAAGATGAGGGGTACCTTCTCTCAAAACTTCTTGGGGGGACCAAAATTTTATCTTAAAGTATATTCTCACAGCAAGAAATGCCTACATAAGGAGAATCAAAGAATGGTACTCAAACAGGAAAATGCCAATGAAACCATGGAATCCCCTATTGCATTCCTCAAAGGCAAAAAACTGTGCCCACAGTAGGT
>NW_006286140.1:264734-275797 GCF_000327345.1 Myotis davidii
CTCCTGCTGCTTCTGATTCTTCCTCAAGGCAAATATTATTACCAATATGATTGCATTACTAAGGTCATCAAGGCTGCAGTTCTTACACCCTCCCTGTAAGGTGGCAGGGACTTATTCATCCAGCACTCAACAAGCACTCTCATGTCCGTGACCAGCCACCACCCCATCCCCATCTTGCCCACATTGGGGTGGCTCCTTCTCTTTATCTCTGTCTCTGTCATTATCACTCTAGCTCAGGGAGTGGTGAAAGCCTGAGTTGTATATTCATTATTAAGGGGAAATTAGGAGGCCTCAGTTCAGTTTTTAGCCGTAACTACGGGTTCTAACTCAGTCCTGTGTTCCAGAGGCAGAGAGTGGGGCAAGAAGAGAAGTAGAGTAGGTATTATGCACAGCCCACAAAAATAGCAGTACTCTCTCTTTCACACACACACACACACGCACACACGCACACACACACACTCACACACACCCACTCTCACTCTCTCTCTCACACACACACGCACACACACTCACACACACACTCACACACACACACTCTCACTCTCTCTCTCACACACACACGCACACACACTCACACACACACTCACACACACACACTCTCACTCTCTCTCTCACACACACACGCACACACACTCACACACACACTCACACACACACACTCTCACTCTCACACACACACACACACACTCACACACACCATAGCATTTCTCATCTCCTGGGCTAAATACAACAGGAGTATAGATGGGATAGTTTTCAAATCAAGGCTGCAAGTTTTAAATCTTCTTTCTCAAATGCTGTGAAGATCTCATTAGTAGATCCAGTGCTGGGTCAGCCTAGAAACTCACTCAGAACAGTATTTGCTAAGGAGTGAGTGGAGAATAAATCTTTTGGGTAAGGAATTTTTTCTCTCTTGACAAAATATAATTTGCTGTTTTCAAGTTAGTTAAAAAGAAAAAAAAACCCTGAAAGGCCTTTTTTTAAAAAAGTACAAACTTGGACAGACTAAGAAACACTTACAAAACAGCCTGCTGTGTGGCCCCAGGGTCATCTAAAGAAGAAACACACTGGGGTTGGGATTTGGGGAAGCAGTGTGTCAGGCACATGATGCATGGAGCAGCGACCTATGTTAAGGGTCTAAGATGCAACAGCAGTTCCCATGGCATGCTGCCCGCCTGCCTGGGTAGCAACCGGCTGCCCAGCTCCTCTGCTGTAACTCCTGGGAAGAGTGCTGGGCCGAGATGGTGGGGCGAGCCCAGCCTGCCTCCCAGCTGCAGACAGGAAATGCCAGAACACTGGGAATCAAGGGCAATAGAGTTCATGAAATCACATGATCGCCAGCTGGAGTGGGATGGTATGGTTGTCCAGTTGCACTCCCACCAGTTGGCATCTGAATTTCCTCTACAGCATTTCCACCAAGTGGTTATTAAGCCAGAGCTTGAACAGCCCTCATGACAGGACACTCTTATGCTTCAAGGAAGGCTGTTTTATCTTCAGACAGTTCTGACTGGAGGGGCGGTCTTGCTAACACTGAGTCTAAGTGCCTCCCTAACTTCAGCTACCTATTGTGAGATGATCCTCTACAATCACATGAAAAATGTTTCTGCCTATTCCAAGTGCCAGGTGTTTGATAATCTGAACACCTGGGTCTGTCAGGATGCAGATGAGACTGACCACCCTGTGCCTCTGAACACAGGTGTGGGACCACGTTGAACTGCATGTCACAGAGCAAGGAGGGGTCTGCTTTGTTCACCTCTGAATCCTCAGCACCTGTGTAATAATGGACACAGGAGAGACTTGATAAATATTTCTTAAGAAATGAATAAATGAACAAGGCTAAACTACTGGCATATATCTTATCAGGAAACATAACTGACATTAATATGGAAACTCCTGTTAGATTTATGAACTTTAAATGCGATTTTAAAGGACGTCTAAAACTCTCTTAAGCAAAATCATTCTGACCATACCCTTAACCCAGTGTAGTCGGCCAGGAGAAGGTACCAAAATTTGCAATGGGTCTCTACTTGAAGAGATATGTTATCTCCTTTATCATATTGTAAATTCCTCTAGAACAGTGGTTCTCAACCTTCTGGCCCTTTAAATACAGTTCCTCATGTTGTGACCCAACCATAAAATTATTTTTGTTACTACTTCATAACTGTAATGTTGCTACTATTATGAATCATAATGAAATATCTGATATGCAGGATGGTCTTAGGCGGCCCCTGTGAAAGGGTCATACGACTGCCAAAGGGGTCATGACCCACAGGTTGAGAACAGCTGCTCTAGAAAATTATTTAGAAAGTTATTTTTGTTTATTGTATAATTCCCAAAGTATCAGAACAATGCTTGGTACATGTTGAGTTGTCAAAATATTTTATACTTGCTCCATATTAGGCACCCACAAATATTTGTTGAATGAATTACCGATGGAAGTAGGAGAGCCTTTGTTTTATATATATTTAATTGCATATATTTTTTGCTGTTTTGTAGAAGGATAATAGTTGGATTATCAAACTGTTTTTAATGTCTTACAGACATTCATATATGTGCACACACATTCCTTTCCATGTCTTTATTTTGAGTCTCAGTGTGCCTTTCCTTCCTTCTAGTTGTAGAGTTTACAGTCAGCCAGGCTTCCTGTGGTTCTGGATGAAGTCCGTATTGTTTCTCTGAGGTATTAATCAATTGTTGTGTGCGGCATTAATTTCCCGGTGTTTATCTCTGCCGCCATCTTAGTTTCTCTCCAAACTGTTTTTAATGTCTTACAGACATTCATATATGTGCACACACATTCCTTTCCATGTCTTTATTTTGACTAATTCCTAGAGTGTTTTTACCTTACCAAAGCTTACTTTTTAAAAAGTCAAGTTTTCACTATTTCATTTAAAACTAGCTGAAAGCTTTTTAAGCCCTTTATCATGGATCCTATAGATAAAATATTAGTAGTAACTAATCTACACTAATAAAAGAGAAACATGCAAATTGGTCATCACTCTGCTATGCCACCAGCCAATCAGGGTGAGTATGCAAATTAACCCAACAAAAATGGTGATGCCCACAGCAACCAGGCGGTGTTTGGGGCCTCTGGGGGCCTGATCAGAGACACAAACCTGCAGGGAGGCTAGCACCCAGCAGCCCCAAGCCCGCCACCATGGTGCTGGGGCTGCTGGGGGCAGGATCAGAGACACAAACCTGCAGGCCCAGCACCCAGCAGTCCCTAAGCCCCATGGCTGCAGTGCTGGGGTTGCTGGGGGCCGGATTGCAGACACAAACCCACAGAGGCTGAGGCAGAGGTGGTTAGAGGCGATCAGGCAGGCAGGGGAGAGCAGTTAAGGAGATCAGGTCATCAGGGGAGAGCAGTTAGGGAAAACAGGCTGTCAGGGGAGAGCAGTTAGGGGGACCAGGCCAGCAGGCAGGTGAACGATTAGGAGCCAGAGGTCCTGAGGGGTCCCAGATTGGAGAGGGTGCAGGCCAAGCTGAGAGGACCCCCTTCCCGTGCATGAATTTTGTGCACTGGGCCTCTAGTAATAACAATAAGATCCATACTATAAGCCATTAAAAAGAACTAAAAAAAAAGAATTATAGGAAATATTCCAAGAGAAGAGATAAAACAGATATAAAATCCCTAAAAAGGAAGAAGAAGGAAAAATAGAACAAAGAACAGAAGGAACAAACATAAAACAAACAATAAGATGTCATATTTAAACTCAATAATCCCATCAAATGTAAATGTTCTAAAAACCCCAATTAAAAGAAGTAGATTGCCAGATTTAATATAACAAAGAAAGATCAAACCCTGTACTGCCTATAAGAAACATACTTTAAATAAAAAGACACAAGTAAGTAAAAATTAAAAGAATGTAAACACTAATAAAACAATGGAATCTGAAGTGGCTATATTAATATTAGAAAAAATAAGTTTCAGAGCAGTAAATATTATCAAGGATAAGAAGGGTCAGATAATAATGATAAAAGCATAAACTCATAAAGAGGACAGAACAATTGCAAATGTTTATATCTCTAGCAAATAAACTTCAAAATATATGAAGCAAACATGAATAAAATCACAAGAAGAAACTGACACATCCACAATTATAGTCAGATATTTCAACACTCTTCTCTCAATAATTGATAAAACTACAATGAAAATCATTAAAGATATGTAAGGCCTGATGACACTATCAACCAACTTGACCAAACTGACATTTAGAGAATATTCCACCCTCAAACAGTTGAATATACGTTCTTTTAAGTGCATATGAAACATTTTCAAAGATAGACCATATTCTAAACTATAAAACAAGTATCATTAAATTTAAAAAGATGCAGGTATGGGCCAGTGGCTGAACGTTGATCCATGAATCAGTGTTTGATTCCTGGTCAGGGAACATGCCTGGGTTGCAGGCTCAGTCCCCAGTAGGGGGCATGCAGGAGGCAGCCAATCAATGATTCTCTCTTATCATTAATGTTTCTCTCTCTCTCTCCCTCTCCTTTCCTCTCTGAAATCAATAAAATTATATATATATTTTAAAAAGGATTCAGGGTACCATACAAATATTTCTGACTAAAATGGAATTAAGTTAGAGATCAATAACAAAAACATATATGGGAAATCTTCAAATATTTGGAAACTAAATTACACACTTATAAATACCCTGTAGTTATTTCAAAAAATAAACTTAAAGGGAAATTAGAGAGATTTTTGAATTGAATGAAAATAAAAAAATATATCAAAATTTGTGGGATGCAGCTCAAGCAGTACATAGAGGGAAATTTATAGCACTAAATGCTGATATTAGAAAAGGAGAAAGGTCTCAAATCATTAACTTCAGCTTTGACCTTAAGAAATTAGAGAAAAAAGAGGAAATTGAAAAGCAGTGTAAGCAGAAGAAAGGAAATACTAAGATCATATCAAAAATCATAAAAAAGAGGGTGGAGGAAAACGTATTTGATGTAAGTAACTTTGGAAATGAGTGGAGCTGGTAAGAGCTGAGGGAAATGGAATGGCATATAAACATTGCACACTAGGATTGTTCTTTCCCCAGTGGGCACAGCCTAACAATTCTGATGTTGCTATACATATATACTGAAATTAAACCATTACATGAATGAATGATGGATGTTTGGAAACAAGTTTTTCACTCCTGGAGCAGGTCATAGATAAGCAAAGGGAAGAGACTAGGATAGTCTAAGTGGTAAAGATTAGAGTTGGAGACGAGTATGAATTCATGTTTTGCTTACTGTAGATACAGATGGTTACGTATAAAAATATTTATAGCTGTATATATACATACAAGTGTTGGTACACACACATGTATTTCCTTTCTTTGTCAGCTGAGAGGGCCTAGAAGCAAAGACACCTTAATAGCAATAAGCATACCTAGTACTCAGATCTTGGTTTCTAATATCATTCTCTAATAAAAGAAACCAGGACTCCTTGGGAAAACTGCTGATTCTAGGACTTAAAGGGAAACAAATAAGATGGTCCTAGAGCATTTTGCAGTGACAGAAAGTAATGGAGTTTTAAAAAACAAGCAAACCCACAATAATGAGGAAATGTTAAAAGGACAGAAGAGCCAACTGAAAGTGCTCCCAAAGGCCAAAGCTGGAACAAAATAAATGTTTTAGTGTTGAATTATAAATAAAATAAATAGTAATGCATCAATGCTGATATAAATAAATTACTGAATAAATAAATAAATGGGGAAGAAGAGAAAAATCACACAGGCAACAGAATTCCAAATAATTTATGCAGATACTCTGCTCTCAAGGAGGTGGAGCGAAACTCCCAACTCCTTAAATGTGGACTGCACATAGCGATTTCCTCCTAAAGAGTTCAGTACTGGAAGGAGTGAGTAAAGAAACATGACAAATACTATTTAGCCAGGTGATCAGGATTTACGACAACAGTTGACAAGTCATGCTGATAGTATGTACATTTGAGATGATGTGATGAAAATGGCACTTAACCTCTATAGTCTTCCTTTCCAAACCTCATAACCCAATATAATCATGGGAAAGAATTAGACAAATCTAAGTTGAGAGACAATCGACAAACACCTGACTAGTACTCCCCGAATAGTCACAAGAGAAGACTGAGAAGCTGTCACAGCTAAGGGAAAGAAGCTATTTGCAGATGACCACTAAATATGATGTGGTATCCTGGATGAAAGGCTGGAACAGAAAAAGACATTAGGTATAAACTAAAGAAACTTACTTTAGTTAATTAAAAAAAATAGTGGGCAAAAATAAAAAATAAGGAAAAAAACACTGAAACCAAAATCTGGCTCAATGAGAAGATCAATAGAATTAAAAAATATTCTAGCTAGACTGATAAGGATAAAAAGAGAGAAGACACAAACCATCAATATCAAGAATAAGAGTGTGATATCACTATGGATTCTATAGATATTAAAAATGATAAGGGAATATTATAAACATTATGCCATCAAATTCAACAACTTACATGAGATAGACAAATACATTAAATGATACATACTATCAAAATTCATTAAAAAAATATAGGTAACTGCTATTCCTATTAAATAAGTTGAATTTATGCTTTAAAATCTTTCATAAAGAAATCTTTAAGAAGAGATTACTTCACCCCACCCAGTGTTCCTCAGTGGTTATAGTGTTGGCCTGCACACTGAAGACTCATGGGTTTGATTCCCAGTCAAGGGCATGTATCTCAGTTGCAAGTTCACTTCCGGCCACCCTGTCAATTGGGAAGCAACCAGTCAATGTTTCTCTCTCACACTGATGTTTCTCTCTCTGTGTCTCCCTCCATCCCATGTATTCTCTTTGAAAAGCAATGGAAAAAATATCCTCAGGTGAGAATTAACAAGAACAACAACAAAAAACAAACAAACAAAAAAAAAAACAAGAAAGAAAGAAAGAAAAAAGGAAGAGATGGCTTCACTGGAAATTTTACCAAATATTTAAGAAAGAAATAATGCCAGTTCTACAAAACCTCGTCCAGAAAATTAAAGAAGAGGGAAATCTTTCCAATGTACTCTGTTAGGCCACTACCACTTTGATACAAAAACTAAAACATACACTATAAGGAAAGGGAACTACAAATCAATACCTCATAAACATAGATGCAAACATTTAGCAACTCAAAACCAACAATATATAAAAAGAACAATCCACTATGACCAAATTGAGTTTGTGCCAGGAATGAAGGATGGTCTAATATTAGAATAATAATCAATGTAATTCTTCATATTAACAGACTAATAAAATACTATATGATCAAATCTACTGATGCAGTAAAAGCATTTGACAAAACTTAACAGTCATTGCTAAAAAAAATCCTCACATCAACTTAGGAATAGAATGAAACTTCCTCAACTTGATATGAGTTATATTTGAAAAACCTTTAGCTAATATCATAATGAAAGACTGAAAACTATTTCTCCAAGACTGGAACAGCATTTAATAAAATACTGGAAATTCTAACGGAAATTCTAATCAGAACAGTAAGGTAAGAAAAAATGTAAAAAGCATACAGTGTTCAAAGGAAGAAATAAAGCTGTTCCTATTTTCAGATGTGAGTTTAGGAAGATATTATAAAATAAACACACAAAAATCAACCACATTTTCTTTTTCTTTTTGTTTTTAATCCTTATCTGAGGATATGTTTTCATTGATTTAGAGAGAGAGGAAGGGAGAGAGAGAGAGAGAGAGACATTGATGACAGAGAGAAAGATTGATCAGCTGCCTCTTTGGATTGAATACACAACCTGGGAATGTGCCCTTATCAGGTATCAAACCCACAACCTTTTGGTGCATGGGATGACACTCCAACCAACTGAGTCGCACTGGCCAGGGCGTCAACCACATTTATATAACAATGAACATATGGACCATAATTAAAAACATAATACCATTTAAAATCACTTAAAGAAAATAAATTATGTATATATACATTCAACAAAACAATGTATAGTATCTCTATATGCTAAAAATTACAAAATGCTAATAAAATAAATTTTAAAAAATCTAAAAAAATGGAGAGGCATACCATTTCATGAATTAGAAGCCTCAACATAGTTAAAGATGTCAATTCTCCTTAAATTGATCTGTAAGTTTAATATAATTTCTATCAAAATCTCAGAAATGTTTTTTTGTAGATATGTGCAAACTTTGTAAGGAAAGGGAAAGACTCAAAAATAACTAACACAATCCTGAAAGAGAATAAAGTGGGAAGAATCAGTTTAGCTAATATTAAGACCTAATAAAATCTAAAGTGATTGAGATACTGTGGTATTTGGCAGGGAGATAGACACATAAAGTAATAGAATGAAAATAGCGAACCACGAAATATGCCCAATTGATTTTTGACAAAGGTACAAAAGCAATTAAAAGGAGAAAAGATTTCCTTTTCAATAAATGGTGCCGGAGGACTTGGACATACATAGTCAAAAAATCAAAAAATAAATCTTAATTGGCACCTCAAATCTTACACCAAAATTAACTCAAAATCGACCACAAAGTTAAGTGGAAAGAGTAAAACTATAATTTTTTTTAGGGAAATGATGGAAGAAATTCTTCAGGGGTCAGATGTAGGAATTTAACATACATCCGGCTTGCATTTGAAACTACTGAGATTGGATATAACAGAAAATAAGCAAAAAGAATCAAAAGGAATAGGTTGGGATGGAGTGTAGTGAGGAGTAATGGTGCGGGCCTTGAAGTTCTTGCTAAAAAGTTTTAAATGACCTGAAATAGAAATGCATGTGCTTTCTGAGAAGAGAAGTGGCACCATCAAAACAAAGCTCTGAGTACTCATGCTTGAAAAAGGCTCAGAAGTGGTTCCTGTGTGTTCACAGAACAACAATGACTGGTTGACTCTTCCTATGTTTCCAGAATGTCAAAGGTTGGTCAATGTTTTCTTTGCAGACCACATTTATTGATGATTTAATAGCATCACATGATTTTACAATCCTGGATGGTGACCTTCCTAAATGATTCTGTTCTAGAAATTCTCTGTGTTTATTAACATAGTCCTGGTCTCTACATTTCAAATACTCTGCTACATACTCAGACAAGATTAAATTTTTTATCCTGCCATGATTTTTAATGGGTCTTTAGGAGATGACCGTCCAGCCAAAGACACCCTTCCCTAAGAACTGCCCTCACTCTGTCCACATCAGTGTGCACTTTTCAGCTGCTATGCTTGAGCTTTTGTGACCTTGTTCACCCAGATGGGAGAGTCCCCAGGAAATTGGAAATGGGATAAAGAGACATGATCTGGCTGTCTCTGGCCTCTTTACCTGTGTATAGGCCATTCAGGTGCTGTGGGTAGCTGAAGGGTGAAGATCACAAATTCATTGAAAAGGCAGAAGCATGAAATGAATAGGGCTCTCAGGACTCAGTGAGTCTTAGTCACTTTCTGTCTTGGGTGACTCGAGATGCACATGGCTTCCACTATATCCTTTTATCTGCCAACGCTGCTTTGAAATGGCATTTTGTTATCTCAAGGGAGATATCTCAAGGGAATTGAATTTGAGAGTTGCATAACCACAAACCCAATTGTACCTGTTATTTTCAGTGTACACTTATTTTAAATTAACAAAGGAATTTAGTACAGCTATTTCCAATGTGAATCCATTCCATTACTTTTTTCTTTGCCTTACAGTAACAGGGATGCTGACTTTCTGGTCAAAGAGGAAACCACTGACCAAAGAGGGACTGAGCTGATTTCCAGTAAAAGGGAGAGAAGGAGGCCTCTCTTTCCATTTCCAGGCAGCGATGCAGATTTCGGCTCAGAAACAAAACCCGTTCTGAAGGCGAGTTATCTGCTCTCAAGAAACCATCACGTCACATTATGACACTTAAGAAGGTGGGAAACGGTAGGGTTATGTTCTTCCTTTTGGAAACTGTTTATTACAAAATGGATTTTAGTTTAAAAGCTTTGGGTGCCTATATGGCAAGTTTCAATTTGGAAATTTTCTTTTGCATTCCCTCTAAATTCTTTAGCCCTTAACGTGAGCCTTTTTCTGAGGTGATCAGGAAAGGGCTGTTGCTGGTCTGTTTCATAGGCATGCAAGCTCTCATTAAGGTGCTGCTGTTCAACATTCGTTCTAGGTGAACCAATCCCATTTCTCTCACCTTCACCAACTACCATCTTTTCGGCTCTAGTCAGATTGTCATCCATTTGCTTTTCCATTCTTTGATGCCCCCATCCTGCTCATTGGAATTGGATGTAGATAAATTTTCCCTGTCTACTTTCCAAAGGCTTCTTTAGTCTCTTCTCTTCCCTCCCTTCCATTCTCTCTGGCACTTCCAGAGTTCAGGCCCTCATCAATTCTTACCTGCATTCTGTAATTAATACTTCTGCTGTCTCCTGTCTTCCCGCATCCTGTGTATAACTGCCAACAGACTAGTTCTTCGACCAGTTTCATTTGCTAAGGCCTAGCTATGACTCAAAAACCTTCCCTCTCCCATATAGAATAAAAAGCAAACTCTGGCCCTGACCGTTGTGGCTCAGCTGGTTGGGCAGTGTCCTGTGCATCTTGAGGTTGCTGGTTCAGTTCCTAATCAGGGCACATGTCTGGTTTGGGAGCTCGATCCGCAGTGGGGGCTTGCAGGGGGCTGCTGATCAATGTTTTGCTCTCACATGGCAATGTTTTTCTCTCTCTAAAATAAATATTTTTTTAAAGGAAATTCTGTAGTCTTGCATTCACCCTGCATCCTCCATTAGGTGGCCCATTTGATCTCCCAGGAACTCCCTCTATGCTTCCTGTGGTCCAGTCAAACATGCTAGTCACCTGGCTTGATGCTTGAACCTGCACTCACCTGCCTTCCACCACCTTCTTCCCTCTCTGGGCCTAAGTCTTGCTTTTCTACTTTCCTCCCAAAGCCTACCCAGATGTGCCTTCCTTTACGATTCTCCCTGGGTGAATTACTCTGCCCTTCCCAGTGACATGGTCTATATTTCTGTTTATCTACACTAATAAAAGAGAAAAATGGTAATTGGTGTACGACGCTACCCTTTTCATTGGCTAATCAGGGCTATATGCAAATTAACCGCGAACTAAGATTGGCAGTTA
>NW_006286140.1:276626-280182 GCF_000327345.1 Myotis davidii
GCCTGACGCCTCTGTCAGAGGCGTCAGGCCTGGGCAAGGGGCCGATCTTGCGATTGGAGGGTGATGGGGGTCAACACCTGAGGGCTCCCAGTATGTGAGAGGGGGCAGGCTGGGCTGAGGGACACTCCCCCCTCCCCCACACACACCCAGTGCACGAATTTCGTGCACCGGGCCCCTAGTAGTTTATAAAACACTAAGGTCTTACTGTAGTCCTTGGATATGGACCTATCCTCCCCACTAGAAAGCAAGCTCTTTGTGGACAGAACCAGGCCATATCCTGCCCAGGAAACTCCAGGTCCCTAGTTCAGTGTGGAACGTGCAGTATGTGATCTGTGAATATTGGTTGAATGGGGTTGGAAAAAAAAAAAGTGCCTTCAGGCAAGCTCTGTGCCCACAACAGTTTCCTCTGCTCATGTGACTACTGTTTCAGAAGATCCAGGTCAAATGACTCAGCAAAAATTTGCAGGTCAAATGACAGGAAATAAGAGCTTCAGACGCAGACTGTTAACACTGATCTGAAACACATGTGCCTGGATCTCAGGGCCGGTGTGGGAGGTTTTCCACAGCCCATGCCAAGAGGCTGCAGCCTGGTACTGTGTCCAGGAGGGTCTGATGAACTGCAGGCTCCCCGCAGCCCCCTCAGGCATCTGGTACCCCTGCAAGGGCCTTGGGATGTCTGCAGAGAGCTGAGCAGCATTCACAGATTGTGCCCCTCATTCAAGAAATCCATCTGCCTGGATTTCCCAGATAATCAAAACTTGCCACTACTTTTAAAAGTAAAACCCATTTTGTGATAAATGGTTTCTAAAAGAAAGAACACAATCCCACACCTTCCCACCTTCTTAAGCTTCTTGATAGCTCTGGGCTTGAACCGGACAATTAATGGGTCCCTGCTGCCTGTCACTCCGCGAGCCAATTAAGCAGAGACAGGGTTGAATCATATATGAGCGTATATTCCAATACTGCCGGCAGTATGGGAGAGCAGCAGGCCATCCACAAAAACCTGCTTTGACCCCCACTATAAGCCAACTGCTTATATTGGTTAGAAGGACAAAGATTACATGGGAAAGTAGGGCAAATGGGCAGTTTACAGGTCTGGAGATTTGCAAAGGCCCGCAGGTATGCAAGGGGCTGGTGATCTTCAAGGAACTAGCGATATACAAAGGCTGGGGTTCCTCAAAGGGCTGAGGGCTCTGGTTTCTGCTTTCCATGAGAATAGGCAGCTTCCTGATGGGGAGGATGAGCTACATTTCTAGGTGAGTTCCCAGGACCCATAAGCAACTGCCAGCCAGGTTCAAATGTGCCTTCTTCAATCAGAATAAAGCAATCACAGTTAACAGAGCATGATTGATATTTCTTACAATTAGCTGGTCCCCAATACTCTATTTCTGCCCCTATCAGGCTGACATCAGGTATATTGGTTGCTGTTTTTCCCATAGGATTGTTCATCCCACCACTGCTGTAATATCTCCAAATAATAATAATTACACTGACAAATCGACTATTCTGTTGCCTCCTGAGGTACAAATTGACCTGCAATAAGGTGACCGATTTGTCCTGGGACTTTCCTGGTTTTAGCATGGAAACCCTTCATCTAGGAAAAACCAGGATGGTTGGTCACTTGACCTTGAGAGCAAGAAAGCACTGGACAGAACATTTGGCTTTCACAGACCAGCTGTTCCGTGGCCAGTGGTCCACCCCAAGCTGTTGAGTGAGGATGCAGAAGAAACCTGTTAACCAAGCAAATCAAACCAGCAGGAGCTACTGACAAATTGACTGTTCTGTTGCCTCCTGAGGTATAAATTGACCTGCAATAAGGTGACTGACTTGTCCTGAGACTTTCCTAGTTTTAGCATGGAAACCCTTTGTCTAGGAAAAACCAGGGTGGTTGGTCACTCGACCTTGAGAGCAAGAAAGCACTAGACAGAACATTTGGCTTCCATAGACCAGCTGTTCCACTGCCAATGGTCCACCCCGAGCTGTTGCATGAGGATGCAGAAAGAACCTGTTAACCAAGCAAATCAAACCAGCAGGGCCAGACTGTGACACCAGGCCTCCCTGGGACTGTTCATAATGTCATTCCCCTTGAAAGCATATCTGTTCAACGTAGTGAGGATAAGAAAGTTCTATGAATAAAAATCGTATACTTCATTCTCTGTATGTAAAACAAAAGAATGGCTACATACACTCATTATGAGCAATTTTCTCAGCCAGACTGTTTTGGGGGGCATGTTAAAGAGCTTATCATCTATAGTAATAAAAGGTTAATATGGTAATTAGACTGGACAGCCCAACGACCTTCCCCATGTCCGGACGTCCTTCCTGACAAAGCTGGGACCGGTGGCCATAGGAGGGAAGCAGCCCAGATCCCGGATGCCTGCCAGCAGCTGGAAGAGGGAAGCCCCGGTCCTGGGTGCCAGAGGGAAGACGGTGCAGGCAGTCGGGGTAAGGAAGGCCTATTCTTGCACGAATTTTCATGCTTGTATACTTCATTCTCTATATGTAAAACAAAAGAATGGCTATATACACTCATTATGGGCAATTTTCTAAGCCAGACTGTTTTGGGGGGCACGTTAAAAAGCTTATTATCTATAGTAATAAAAGGTTAATATGGTAATTAGACCGGACAGCCCAACAACCTTCCCTATGTCCAGACGTCCTTCCTGACAAAGCTGGGACTGGTGGCCATAGGAGGGAAGCAGCCCAGATCCTGGATGCCTGCCAGCGGCTGGAAGAGGGAAGCCCGGGTCATGAGTGCCAGAGGGAAGACGGTGCCAGCAGTCGGGGTAAGAGACGGTGCAGGCAGTCGGGGTAAGGAAGGCCTATTCTTGCACGAATTTTCATGCATCGGGCCTCTAGTTAAGATAATAAAAGCTATCAACTCCCCTTTCTCCCCACCATTCCCAGGGAACAGCACCTGAGGAGTCAAGCATTATTCAGTTTCATAGCCCTGACAGAAATCTGACTCCCTCTCAGGGTATGGACACAGGTGGGGAGGGGACACTAGGGCTGGGCCTGCGGCCCTGCTCTGTGGCACAAAAAGGAATGCTTCCTGGGAAGCCCCAAGAAGGTGAAGTTGCAGCAAAGATCCGCTTAAGTTTCACAGAATCAGTTGTAAACAAAAACCTGATGAACTGACATCATATTTCATTTATTCCAACCCTGGCCTAGCGTGTTTACCCGGTCCCCTCCCTATTCTGCCTGGCCTTCTGCCTGAGAAAGAGGGTGGGCGTTGTGGCCGCCTCTTCCTCCAAAGGGCAAAGCTGAGGTCAACGGCAGTCTGGCCTCCAGACGGACAGCCCAACAACCTTCCCTATGTCCAGACGTCCTTCCTGACAAAGCTGGGACTGGTGGCCATAGGAGGGAAGCAGCCCAGATCCTGGATGCCTGCCAGCGGCTGGAAGAGGGAAGCCCGGGTCATGAGTGCCAGAGGGAAGACGGTGCCAGCAGTCGGGGTAAGGAAGGCCTACTCTTGCACGAATTTTCGTGCATCGGGCCTCTAGTAAAGACAATAAAAGCTATCAACTCCCCTTTCTCCCCACCATCCCCAGGGAAC
>NW_006286140.1:280319-294187 GCF_000327345.1 Myotis davidii
CAAGAAGAGGAAGTTGCAGCAAAGATCCGCTTAAGTTTCACAGAATCAGTTGTAAACAAAAACCTGATGAACTGACATCATATTTCATTTATTCCAACCCTGGCCTAGCGTGTTTACCCGGTCCCCTCCCTATTCTGCCTGGCCTTCTGCCTGAGAAAGAGGGTGGGCGTTGTGGCCGCCTCTTCCTCCAAAGGGCAAAGCTGAGGTCAACGGCAGTCTGGCCTCCAGAATGCCGGACTTGCTGGATTGGAGGGTGTTGCTTCCACAGGACATTAAATGCTCCTTTGAGAGTTCACGATTAACTTCCAGGCAAAACAAAGTGGAGTGGCTTTCTGCTTTGCTTCTTGCATCTGCACAAGCCAGGACATTGTCTTGGCAGCAAGACTCACTTTTTTAGGTAAAGAGAAGGGGCAGGGGAAAGCTGATCAGCTTACAGACAGGAGGGGCCGCTGCTGCCTCTCCCCAAGGCCTCATTACCTTGGACCTGTTAAGCAGCAGCTTCCAACAGAACAGGATGGAGCCGTTCCTATGGGGGTGCCCTTCAGCCACCTCAGAGGGATTCCCAGCTCCAAGAGGGCAGTGGGCGTTTGATGGGGCAGCTGGGTTACTCTTCAGTGAGCTAAGTGACTCCTTTAGGAATTAGGAGCCAAATAGCTTGAGGCTGCCAGAAAAGATGACAAATCTGCTTTTCCTTGACTATATATACAAAAGAAATTATTTTATGGAAAATTATAATGGCATTTTTTAAAAGGATACTGAGGCTCACATTTCAGATTGTTATATTTTTTATTTGCTTCTTAAATGTAACTTAATCTTGCTATTTAGAAATTGTTTATTAAAACCAAAATATTAAGACAGTTCTTCCCTTAAAACCAAATCTGGACTGTTTCTTTCACAGGAAGCTCATAACATCTTCAGAGAGCGGAGTGTTCACCTCTCCTCAGTGTCCTAGTGTTTTTGTGGTTTTTTTTTTTTGCTAAATCTCCATAAATACTATTATTTCATTTGTACCTTTTCCAACTTTTACCTTCCTGGCTCATTCATAGGCTTTTGAATCTCCCAGGGAATTTCTGCAAATTGCCACTGACACAGTATTGAAAGCCTAGATCAGTGGTTCTCAACCTTCCTAATGCCGCGACCCTTTAATACAGTTCCTCATGTTGTGGTGACCCCCATCCATAAAATTATTTTTGTTGCTACTTCATAACTGTAATTTTGCTACTGTTATGAATCATAATGTAAATATCTGATATGCAGGATGTATTTTCATTGTTACAAATTGAACATAATTAAAGCATAGTGATTAATCACAAAAACAATATGTAATTATATACGTGTTTTCCGATGATCTTAGGTGAACCCTGTGAAAGGGCCGTTCGACCCCCCAAAGAGGTCGTGACCCACAGGTTGAGAACCGCTGGCCTAGACAGTAAAACAATTGTGGAGTCGGTGGGACTCTGGATGGACTAGGGCTTTGGCCCAAAGCAAAATTAGACCCTGAAACACAATCTCTCACTGCAGAAGCCCATCTTCCTCACGAGTGTTGAATGGGTACCCCAACTCCTGTTCTGTTCAATGATCTCAATGCCCAGACAGTAAAACCTGCTCAGGACGTCCACTTTATGGGAACACAGGAAGAAGACGCTGACCACAAAGAACAGACTCAGAAAGGTACAGCCATTTTCAAAGTAATAAAATCTGATTTCAAACTAATGAGACCAAAACAAACTATAATTTCCGTTTATTTGTGAAAGTTCTGGCTACATGGGCTGTGACTTCTGGACAAACCTGGCAGTGCCTCCTTCTTAGTTGTTTCCATATTTCTCTCCTACCTTGTCCCTCCATCTCATCTTCTCTTCCCTTATTTTTCCCCTCCTTTCCCTTTATTTTATTTATTTTTTATTTTTATTTTTTTCCTTTCCACTTATCTAGAGTACCTACTAAGAACTCAGAACTCCTCCCCATCATGGAGGAATTCACCATCTAGTAAAGGACATAATAATAATGACTACTGTCCTCATAAAAATGAACACTAACTGCTAATGTCTATGTAGCTGTCCCTGTGTGCCAGGTATCATGCTAAGTGCTCTTCTTGCATCGGCTCATTTAATTCTTGCAACACCCCTGTGTGGAAGGAACTGTTATGTCGTTTGAGATGCTGAGAAGTCAAATGACGCACCTCAAACCTCACATCTTTTACCTGACAGCTTTTTGGACAAATGAGAAATCACAGTGCAACGTGACAAGTTCTATCAGAGCGATATGTACAAAAAGCAGAGAAGCTGACAAGACAAAGAGAATAAGGATCTCTCCCTACATGAATTTGGAAAGATTCTTGAAGAGGTACGATTACATCATGAGAGAGACGTTACATGATGGAGAAGAAACTGACTGCAAGGCTAGATTAACTCGTAACTTAGACAATGAGAAAGAAGACATAAAAAATGTCACTGTCATCTAAGACTATCACAAGAATGGAAGTTACTTGGATTTTCATTAGGCGATATCAATGCAGATGCTGCATATATATATATATTTTTTGCCATACAAAACCACTTTATAATTTCAATTCTTGCTTCATTTCCTCCTTATACTAAGCAATCCTGCCTACGTTTGTTGAAAGAATACCAGCATTTTCTCTTAGCTTCCTGCCCCGCCCAGTCCATACGTTTGTTAATCACATGATTTTTCTAGAGCCCAGCGTTTGAGCATACTTTACTTCTTAAGAAATACTCTAAAAACAGTTCAGGGAACTCCCCTTCACTTTCTAGGAACATTGGCAGCTATATGGTGGACTTAGGACCTTCATTTAAATTCTGGCTTTGACTCATACCACATTGTATTTTCAAGTCAGAAAGTGTAAACATATGATGCTTTTGCTGCTCAGCACTCATGTCCTCCTCTTAGATGGTAAATAGGACCTCAGTTTTCCTTGGAGAACCACTTCTCCCCCAATCCCAATCCAAACTCTTGAAAATGGTTACCTGCCCCAATCATAGCCAATCAAGATCATAGCCATACTATACAACCTGTGCCGGGCCAATGAGCATCAGCCTTGGAACTTTAACTTAGTCCTCTTGGGAAGAGGCAAACGCTTCCCACTTTGCTAACAAAGCTGGCAGGATATGAACTACAGGTGCCTGTCTCTGCCACCACTTGAAAGCCTACCTGAACATGAAGCTAACACAGTGCCAGTGTTTCTGCTCAGATTGGTTAATCCCCTTCATAGTTTTCTTCCTACCCACACCTGTGGCTACTAGTGTCGCTGCAATTGAGGAACTGCAATCAAAGGAGCCCCCAATGGGGGACATAGTGACTATTGATACTGCCTTTATTCATGAGGTCAGTGCTATCCCCCACCCCTACCTTGATTCTCCAAATCCTGTCTGACTTCTCATAACCTTTTCAACTACTGAAAAATCTCTTATTGTCAGATTTCCAACTTCTTGACCCCTTCGAAGACCTGCCATTCCCTTCTCCATGTCCCAGGAAGTACATCTGAGCTGTCAGTCAGGAACGGTCTCAGAGCCAATATCAACTCCTTCATTAGCCAGCTGACACTGTCGAATGGCTGGAGAACCTTAGACTCTCCCCCTCTCCCCGAGGCTTCAGTATCTTCACACAGAAGAACAAGGTGCCAGACTTCTGCTAGGATAACTATGGCTTCAACACAAGTGCCACCTGAAACTGCCTACTTTTTCAGACCAACCTCAATCTCCAGGAGAGCAAGTTGGGGTGCTGGAACAAGTCTACAAGAAGAATATCCCTCAAACTGGCACCACTATGCAACAATGTTGTTTGTTATGTGTGATGGTCCAGCCATCTTCAAGAGCTAAGTAGTATCATGCCCAAACTTATGATCTTCTGAGATGATACCCTGATTTGCTCTGGTTCATTTGCAGTTCACTGAAAGGTGTGATTGCTGGTGGACCACTGTGATGTTTCTGAGCCACATTCTTTTCAGCCAAAGCATCTGAGATATTAATATACCTTGAAAGGACACTCCTCTGGTCCATTTAAGATGCTCTTGGTCTTCCTGGCCACTTAAAGAAACGTCACAGCTGCATAGTGGCCTATAAACTTCAAGACTCATTCCCGATACTCTACCACCCTTCCTGCTTAAAACAAACCATAAGAGCAAAGGCCATTCAGATCTTCTAGCAATGCTTTATTTGTGTACAAATTGCAAAACAACCACTGTTTAACCAGAGTTTCAGACAGGTCTCAACTCTTCTTGGTTTGTGCCTCTCAAGGTCACTTATAAGCAAATTATTGAGACTCCAATATATTTTTCCATAGAAACAATGTTACAGACTGTATGAGGACTCAGGTCAAGCTGCAAGTGCTATGGTAACCATAGTACTAAGAGCACTATTTCAATAACTCCCAATCACTTTATATGATACTAAAGGCCCAGTGCACAAATTCATACATGGGTGGAGTCCCTAGGCCTGGCTGGTGATTGGGGCCGATTTGGGACATCTCGCTTAGTCCTAATTGGGGCCAACTGTGGGAGGTTGGCTGTGGGAGTGCACTGACCACCAGGGGGGCAGCTCCTGCATTGAGCATCTGCCCCCTAGTGGTCAGTGCATGTCATAGCGACCAGTTGATAGGTTGTTTGGTCATTCGGTCACTTAGGCTTCTATATATATAGATTACTTCTATAAGAAAATGCATTTCAGGCTCCAATGCAGGGTTCTGGGAACCCATTTCCTAGCCCCCACATTAATCATGGCAGCATGAATTACCTATTTTGATCCATCATCCATTTATTCCTACAAATATTCATTGAACATTTATTTTGTACCAGTCACTGCTCTAGGTACTAGAAATACAGCAATTAACAAAATCCACTCCCTAGATATTCTAAAATGAGGACACAGATCAGCATGATGGAGAAAGGACCACCCACTGTTTCTTCCCAAATGACTGGTATGCTCCAAAGGTAAGTTTCCGCTTATACCTTGAATGCAGAAATGTGGACTCCCAAAATGTCAGTTTTCTAACTTAGACAATGTTTTTGTTCCAGTCTTCATTTTGCATCCCTTTTGTTTTCACAATTGGCTGTTGATCCTCAAATGGACTAGAAAGAAATCATCAAGATATGAGATAGTCCCCTTCCTTCCAGGTGGCAGAGAAGATCCCGGGAGGCACCTTGAGTCTAGTGAAGTCTGACGAGCTTGGGAGCTTCAGGTTCCTTGGGAATCGTGAAAGGGCCTGGGGGGCAGGGAGTGATGTCAGTGCTCCTCAGGCCAGGGGCCCCACCAGACCAGTGGAATCCCAGCCAATCCTGCTGGTAAGAGAGAAGGTACATCCTTCTGCCTCCCGGCCGCTCTGGGAGAACCTTCCGGGTCAGTTCACCTGGACTCTGTTTGCCTCTCTAACATTTGCTTACTTCCTCATCTAACTGAGCAACTTGCTCCAAGACTAACTGCTGACTAGAGTTTACATTGTTCCTAGCTCAAAAGTGTTTCTAAGTCTAAAAAAACCCTGATAATTCTCAAATGCTTATTGCTGCTTATAAAGTGATCCTATAGGTTTATTTCTGCCAGCCGTGTTTAATGTCTTTTGGGGATTGATTTAAAAACAAAGTCCTTTTCCTCACACAGGGAACAACAAACTCCAAAAATAATAAATCTTCAAGACATTTTATAGCCCCTCTTTTTCCTTTTTAATAGGCATATTTGTATGCATTAAAACTTGCATTAAGATTTGTTTTGGTGGGGAGGGTGTATTTGCCAAATGTCCACAATAATAGCCAGCGATGTACCAGTGACATCATCAGATCACGAGCTTCCTTAGGCTAGGGAGTGTGCTTAGTCCTGTTGAAGACTCTGTGATGTTAAACAAAAACCAGCAATAAAATAAAATCTCCCATTCGTGCAGATATTGCTCAAACACTGGCCCAGGTTTCACTATCAGTGTCACATTCTTTTTATTGACCAAATACCAGAAAAAACAAAGCTATCTTCTAAAGACACCAACAAAATGTTTCTGGAATATGTCTGTTGAAGATTATGGGAGGGAAATTCTAGTTATATCTGGCGAAAATAAATTCCATCTACAAGTGTGTGGAAGATTAAAAAAAAAAAATTTCTTCTCCGTAAGTTTCACTCCCACAGAGAGTGACTTCTCAAAGGTCACTACAGTCCAGAGGCTCAGTGTTGGTAAACAGCAGCCTTTGTCCTCCCTGGAGCCGGGGCAGCTGTGTTCCAGACCCCAGTGCCAGAAACTTGAGCCCCGCATCAGCCTGTCACATCAGAGCCGGTCGGTCATCCTCACGGCTGTGGGCCCTGGTGCCCAACATCAGGACTGCGGGTGAGGGAGCTGGGCCTCCTCGCCTGCCTTTTCACCTTCCCATGGGGATGGAATGTGAAGGTGGGGACAGAAGAGAGGAGACATCAACAAGTGTTTGCCTGTCTCCGTCAGGAATGTGAACACGGAGGACAGAAGCCCAGGGTCAGTCAGGAGAGGGCAGCTCAAGGGCCTTCATCCCAGGAGCCCTCCTGCAGACACTTCTGGATTGGCGGGCTTACAGTCAGTGTGACTGCAGGCTCTGCCCCTTCCTAGCTGTGTGACAGCGCATGAGGTCAGTGGGGAATTCTAGCGTTTGTGTGAAGTGATGTGCGCTAGACCCTCAAAGCAAGCTTGTTCTTCAGTTCGAGAAAGAATGACATCATCGCCCCATTCCTTGCAAACAGAATGCAAGTCATGGGGGAGCCTTGCTGAGTTTCCCCACGTTCCCAGCGCATTTCCTGCAAGTCAGCTTAGCAACCCCAAGCAAATACAAAGTTAGGCAATACTTTTCTTAAGTACTACGTATGTAAAGAACACCGTGCTCTGGGTACACAGCCTCTAAGGGTGGGAAAAGAATGCAATAAAATACCCAGGGCTGGAGGTCAGCATGGAGGCAGCTGAGCATGGGCCTGGGTGTCAGAAAAATCCTGGGCATATCCCCTCCACTTAATACTGCATGATCTCAGGCATGCCAGTCAACGCCTCTGGGCCTGTGTGCTCACCTGGTCAATGCAGGGGGTGGGCTAAATCATCTCAGGGATCCCTTCCAGCCTGTGCTTCCAGTGCAGGAGGAGAAAGGAGACATGCGAAGATATGAGATAAACAACAGTGACCTCTCACTGCATCCTAAATCCCGAGAAGACTAGATTAGAGAAAAGGGGTCATCCACTGGGTAGGAAGTATAAGTGCCCACTTTTCCAAGTTAGTTGATCTAAATGTTTTCAGTCATTGAACTAACTGCTTTCCTTAGCTGATCGAGAACATTTGTTCGCTGGGGCAGAGACCTGAGCTGCTGATGAGGGCTGGACACGGGAACTGGGAAGTCTCAGGAGCCTTAATAACAAACGGGCCACACATCAGTTTATTGTGACGAAGATTAAAAGACGGCAAGCCTGAGTGAGGCTGAGAGAGAAAGGAGGCTTTATCTCCCAGGGGGGAGCAAATAATCTCACGGAAACAGGGCCTTATTATTTTTATTCACCTGGGAATAAAAGCCAACCCTTCCATCACTTTAGGAGACAAACCAGTGTCAACATAGCCAACCAGCCTGGAGGGAAAACAACACAGCCTGTGAGCTGGGGAAACAGGCTGAATGGAGGGCATGCCTCTCCCAGGCCTGCTGCCCAGTGGTCCACCCTGAAGTAACCAGCCCAGACTGGCTGCGGCCGCTTTCTTCCACAAGCCAGCTGGGGGCAAGTGTGCAGCCTATGGGGCTTTTCCATAGAGGTCGGTGTTCAGCTTCCTTTGATTCTGAGATTCTGGGAATCCCCAAGGTTCTGTCCACCCAACTCTCCCTGGACACCCCACTCCAGTTTCCACCTCTGTTGGCAAGGCTTTGCAAGAGGTCTTTCCTTTTCAAAAAAACAAACAAACTGGAAAGACCCTGAAATGAATCACAAATATAGAGACACAGCGCTCTCTTGGGATCCCTGTTATAGGAAACAGCTGGGAACGGGACGCCTTCTCCTCCCACACTGGGGTCAGCTGGCCAGGAGTGCGGTTCTCGGAAGCATCCTAGGTGACTGCCTCGTAGACACTCCAAGGTGAGAAAGCCCATTGTCACCTGGAACAAACACCTCCAAGCACCGAGGCTGTGATTGGGAATAAACAGTGGCCTTTCAATCGTACACACCCTAAGAAAACATGCAGAGATGGATTCCACACTCGCAGGAAGTTCTCACGCCTCAGTGGCTTTCACACCCTGTGCTCTGTACCTGGAACACCTTCTTTCACTGGCTAATTTGCACTTGTCTTTCAAGACTCACTGGAGATCAGATGGCCTCTCCCTGAGCTCCTGGCCTGCCTCCCATGGCACACACACCATGTCCTTGTGACCATTGTGTGCCAGGTTTGCATTCAGAACAGCCTGTGAGTGGGGCCCAAGTGCGTGGCTCAGTGTGTGGCAAGGAAAGAGTTCAAGGTTTCAGACAAATGATTGATCACCAAATGATGACCCTCAAAGGGCTTTTACTCCAGCAGTCCCCTGAGAGACTTCATTTCATTTTCCTTTCATTTTATTGGGTCTTGTCAATAACATCCTCCTTCCAATTAATTTATGGGTGAGGAAAGAAAAATTGGCTGTGGCTCCCAAGTACACAGCAGCCTGGAACTTGTATGGAAACATCAACATTTCCCAAGCAACAGCATTCCCCAACTTAAGAGGCAACTGATCTTGGAGAAAGGACACATTGTTATCTCCATTTAATTGGTTAGCGACTGAGGCAGAGACATTCCATGGTCAAGAGTCACAACTGTGCAGAATTGCTATGGGAAGGCCAGTTTTTCATTCATTGATTTAGCACTTATTTGTCAAGGCTGTCCATTGTGCCAGGCACTTTGCTTGGCAAGCGAGGTGTTGAGTAAAACAGATGTGGGCTCTGACTTTATGAAGTGGGGGTGGAAGGACTGACAATAAACAATTAACAAGCAAGCACATAATTGGAGGCTGTAATGAATGCTATAAAGGAAAAGTACAGGAAACCAGGAGAGATTATAAGTGTGGAGGGACCTGATCGGCTGGCATTCATTAAGAACTTACTGTGTAATTGGGATTCTGCTATGCTTATTTGACCACAGCCCTTGAGAACCAAGTCAGGGTGGACTCAAGATTCACCCATAAGGAGGCCTGTGGCTTTTCTGTAGCCCTCATTGCTTCATCTGCCAAAAGCAGACAACGTCCTTATTTGCTTCATATCTGAACAGGAAAATCAATATTCAAGCACTTTGTTTTTTATTTTTTTATGTAGATATGTTAATTTATTGTTTACATATTAGGCAGTTTAAAAAAGAATAAAAATCCTGCTCTCTAGAACATGAGAAGACAATGGAAGGTACTGTTATACAAATGGAAAACATGAACATAGTCCCCTTTGCCCCCCCCCTTTGCCCACCCTTGCCTCCCTTTGCCCCATGTTTCAGGGGACATTATTTAACAGTTAAACTTGTTTTGTAATATAAAAACTTAACTAGTAGTTATTTTAGAAATACCATTGAAAATAGAATGACATTTATTAATTATATTAAAAGAACATAGATGTGAATATTATAAAGGAGTTTACTGCCATGAATATTTAGGTAACATGGCCAACTCCTGAACTAATACATATGAACCCACAACAAACACCCCAGGAATAATAAAATCCTTAGTTCTTATCATAGCTTCATTTGTCTTCTGTTGTTTCAGTCTCCAAATACATCCGGCACAGTGCTGCATTAGGGCGGCATATAAAAGCATCAGTTTCATCCCCCAACTCTGTTAACTGTTCCAATGAAGATACACAAGGATAATGGTCTTTTAACATATCAGGCAATTCAGAAGTCTTGTTTTGAAGTCGCTGAGAACGTCTAACCGGTGTTAGAAATTTGAGCTTTTTAGATGTAGAGTTTATTTCGTCAAACTGCATCTTCTTTTTTACACTTTGAAAGTATGGTGTAGTAGACACAATATATTTAATTAAGCAATCCTCCCTAGTTTCTTTGTTGGGGGTTTTAACATCATTGGTTGGATCTTTTGTTTTGTGTACCCGCTCTTTTTTACAATCTTGAAATACCACATTTCTATGATGTTTATTTTTCATTTCAGGTTTTCCTGACTCTAGATTAACACCAATATCTTCAATGTTGACTTCTTGGATTTCTTCCTTGGTTGCACAAGCCTCCTCAGGATTTTCTCCAAATTTAACTTTTTCTTGACTCTTCATTGTTAGAATATCTGCAATTGCATGTCGCATTTCTTCAATAGACTGAGCTCCTGCCAGAATGGCCTTCTCAAAGATTGAGATAATATTTTCAATAGAACTTGTGAGTGGTTCCACACGTGCAAGGCATATTCAATACTTAACAAGTTTTTTAGCATCTGGAATACTTTTACTCAGGTCATTCAGTGTGTTTAATTCTTCTTCTTTGGGGCATCCCTCATTAATCAGGTTTAGGCATTCAGAAAATGTCTTGTTTACTTTTTCAGTAAATAATCTTTATTCATCTTCCACCATGGTAGTCCAAAATGACCCAACTGGTTTTTCATTCTGTCCTTCGGGTTCAGGTTGGGTTATTACTGAGTTAGGAGGCCTTTTCAACATTTTTCCTTTGCTAGCTCTCCACTCACTCAGAAGAGCTTTTCTTTCTTCTACGGTTTCTTTGGGCTGAGCTCTTTTATTGTTGACAGTTGCTTTTGCTATAATATGCCTGCACTGGTCAATGGTTTTTGACTTTTCTATCTGTTTGATATTAGAAGATGAAGCAGGCCTGGCTATCATTTCAGATGTGATGCTTCTTGATACCGTCTTATTTCTTTTTACTTCCTGAGAAGAAATGGTTTTGACACTAGATAAAACTGTATTTAATTGTAGCAATTCTTTCTCATGAGACCCTTTCCGAACTGTAACATTGGCAATGCCTTGTTTCAGGGAGTCCTGGGTATTATGAGTAACACTGTGGTGACTTGTAATAGGAGGACATAAAACATGTTTCTTCTGCGATGTAGCCCTCACAAATTTAGTCGTTGTCATCATATTTGAGGCTCTGTGACTTTTTGCTATTACACTGCTGGTGTTTATAGGCTGAGGTTTTGTGGCCTTAGAGACAGGAGCTGAAAGTTTCTTTGTTCTTGCAGAATGCTCATCTTTGGCTCGTACAGGGTTTCTAAATGAATGAGCCTTAGATTGAACAATTCGGCCACGATTAGATCCAAGCACAGGTTTCTTGAGCATGTTAGCATCTTGCTTTGGTTTTTCTGTAGTCACTTGTATCTTTTTACTATTGTTTTTAATGTGAAATGCTTGGCTTAATGTCATACGTTGACCTTGGTGATCATTTGTAATTGGTAACAACTGCAGAGTTTGATTATTATTCTCCAAGTTATATGTATCAGTGGCTATAGTTGAATTGATTAATTCATTAGAAGGTCTTAACGGAACACAATCTTTTCCCATTGTTACATTATTTTTGCTCCTTGTAGGTCTATGGACATTTTCTTTATCAGCCATTTTTGTCTTAAGTTTCAGAACTTTTGTCTCTTCTTGGACCAGACCCTCAGATGTCATCATTCCCTTGTTTCTACTGCTCTGAAGGCGAACTGGGTCCTCTGACTCGGGGGAAGCTGCAGGTCGCCTGGAACCACTGGGGAGCTCATCGCAGGGCAAAGCAGGAGGACGTGTCAAGCACTTTGTCTTTTAAAAATACCAGGTAAAATTCGTACTGAATGCGAACTTTTATGGAAATGAGCAGTTATGTCAAATTTATTCTCAACAAACAGAACTCATTTCCTCATTCATCCCAGCTCTATATTTTTATAATTTTTCTCCCATTTTTAAAGGTGAAACCACGTGGACTAAGATACATGCTTTCTTTTGGAATGCAGCACAGGAAGGTCACCTTTCCTCGCCTCCCCTGCCTCCCCTGAGGTCTGAGAGACAGAGCTTCCGGGTGAGAGCAGCTGAGGGAGCCACTGGCCTCGTGTTTATTGTGTGCTTCTTCTCCTCACAGGTTACCGCATTGGGAGACAGCATGAGAAACGGGAATGAGATAGAAGCCAGGGGTTCTCTGGAGGGAGATGCAGAAGAGGGCCCCTGCTCCAGCCCCTTCTCCACCTTTCGCCCTGCCCGAGGGCAGCTCCAGGCCCCCACCTGCAACATTGCTCTGATGCACTCAACTTCAGGTGAGTCAGGAAAGGAGGGAAAATTGCCCTGTCATCATGCCCATGGGACAAAAATGTGGCTGGGAATGAGATCTTGATGACAGGACGGAGCAGGCTGATCTCTGTGGTCAGTCTCCTAGGAGACTCAGTGCCCCGAGGGGCAGGGCTATCTGGTGCAGGGGTGCAGTTCCAGGGTAGTGAGCTGCAGGACACCAGCGGGCTGTCCTAGGGCTGCTGTGTGACAGTAAAGTGGAGCTTGCTCAAGCCCTGCCTCTCTGCACAGGTCTGACCTTTCTCCTTCCTGCCTGGGGCAGCTGGAACTCAACATCAGCCCCCGGTCCAGGTGCAAAAGGCTGCAGGGGCTTCCTAGGGAGAAGCTGCACAGGCAAGGAGAGCATGACGGAGAGCGGGGAGAGCTTGGGCCTTCTGGCTCACAAGGCCCTTCCATACCTGAAGCCACATTTGATCTGTATCACCTTCAGGCAGGTAAGTCACCTGAGGCTCAGAGGGTTGGCTGATGCTGCATGGCTAGGTGGTGAAACTCAGCCAGTTGGGCATGTTTGCTGTTAACTGCTGCCTCCCCGTGGCAGGGCCTCTTACTAAAAAGAAGGGAGGAAATGATTTCCAGAGAGAGCACCTTCCTTAGCCATATGCCTGCCCTCTCTGTCTCCCCTCCAAACAGGAGAAACTAGTTCATCCAAGCCCCAAATCGTGACAAGTCCACCTCTCATCATATTTGTGATTTTAAAGGAGAAATACTTTAACATAAAGGCAGTTTCCATATTAGAACAACAGGTAAGAGACCAACGACTTCTCCACCAAACAGCCGCTCCTCCCATAGGCCAGGCCACATCTCCTGAATGTGTCTCTGATGCTCAGGCCAGTGCCTGGCACACGGCAGCTTTTCCATAAGGTGTTTGTCAATGGATGAATGAATGAGTGGATGGATGCATGGGCCAACCCCAAACCTCCCAGTGAAGGAACCATTCATTCATTTATTCAGATTATATTCACTAAGAACCAAGCCTGCACCAGACAATAAGCCGGGCACTTATTGCCGTGGACTAGATGGACCCTGTGCCTTGGCCTTTCAGAGCTTACAGTCTAACAAGGAAGGTGGTCATTACACAAAAAGTCACTGATTATTTAGTGAAGGTTGAGGCTGTGTGTGCGCTATTAAGGCCAATGGCCACAGCAATAGGTTCTGACCATTTAGGTGTCCAGCTATTAATCTCTAATCTAATTTTGCAATTTGGCCATTTTACTTACAAAAGTCTAATTTTTAAATCCAATTTGGTGTGGTTTTAAAGATTACCTAAACTCAACCTATATGTTATAATTTTTTTAAAGTCAAAGGAATTATATTTAAGGTCCACAAAGGAAAGCCAAGGCACACATATTAAAGTTCTAGGGAATCAGGCTTAAGTTCCACCAAACTAAAGAGTTTCCACCAACTCTCCAAAGATCATGATTTTAAAGTTCAAAATTGCTTCTATAGTGATATTATAATTATATAAAAATTACATGCATAAAAACAAATTATAAAAATACTAGTAGCCCAGTGCATGAAATTCATGCATATTAAAAGAGAATTAATTAGTGGAAATATTTTAATATTGCTATTTGCCCTTTCTCTATAATAGAAGTGTCAGAGATGAAAGGAAATTAGTAAAATGTATATGAAAATAATATATAAATTTATTAATAAATAAACAGT
>NW_006286140.1:294532-313253 GCF_000327345.1 Myotis davidii
TTGGAATCAGAACAACCTCTCCCTCTGCAGATCCTGTTAATACTTCAACTTTGATAATGTTAGGTCATAATATTTTGATAATAAATCTGGTACCATTACAAAGACCCCATTTACTATTAAGATTTCTCAATAGCATGATGATTGCACCCACTTTCAATTTTAATTTATGACATGGCATTCCCAAAGGAGTAATGCTATTAAGAAATTCAGTGGGAAAATTTTCCCTTTCAACATCATCTGTGAAATCAATGGAATTGTCACTCAAATATTAATAAATAAATGGTATCAAAGTGTGAAAATCTCCTTTAAGTATATCCAAAATGTCTTCATTTAATTTTTGAACTTGCTCATTTTTTGGACAAAGAATTGCATGTTTAGATATATTTTTAATATTATCTATTGATATAGTGTTTCTAAAAAGTAGCTTCAATAATAGATCCATTATAAATCATTTCACAGGGGATTTCGATAATATCCATTCCTAAATGAAAACTGCTATCAAGTTTGCCATCTCCAACTTTTACTAACTATTCACTATAAGCAGAATCCTCTGATCTCATATTTTTTGTGAGACAACTTTCTGAAACATCCCCAAACATTGCAATATTTTAAACTCTTTTGTACTATGGCCGCTCCCATAGCATGCAGTACAATACTGAGACTTTGTCAAAAATCCCCTCCAGGACGGGGAACTTTCCCACAAATACAACGTTCAAATTCATAATTTCTCTTAGTAATCTGTCTATGGCGTTTATAGCATGACTGGATGCCATGGTGCATTCGTCAATAATGAGAAGTTGGGCCTTTTTAGTAATTTTAGCAACTTCACTGTTTATATTGAGTCTAGAAATTGAAGTTTCATTTAATGGAATCGGTAATTTATATTGGGAATGAAAGGTCCTTCCATCGAGAAGTAAATTTGCAGCAATTCCTGTAGATGCTGTGGGTAAAACAGTACCACCACGACCTCTAATGTTATGTATTAAAACTTTATACAGATATGCATGTGAATGGGGTTCCTGGTTGGCAGGCCACTGACAGCAAGCTATCCCACAGCAGATTCTGTGAGGAATGGGGCTGCCTCCTCCCTACTGTCAGGGTCTGGTTTGAAGGCCGGCCACGCCCCCTGTTGGACCAGACCCAGAGTTCTACCACGGTGTGGCCTCCTCCTCAGCAACCCAGGACTGACTGCTGCTGGGTGCTCCTGGGCTCTTAGGGTGGGTTCTTCCCTCGGGAAACAGCTTGGGGAAGGTCGGCCCTTGGCAAGGCAACTCAGGACTCAGTACTTCCACACGCAGAGGGTGGGTTCCTGCCTGAAACCTCGCCCTCCGGGGAAACAGCTGAGGGAGGGTGCAGCCCTTTCCAAGACAACCCCTGCAGAACTGACTTCCTACCGGTTGGTCGAGCTTTGGACATGATGTTACACCCAGGGTATTTGTATAAATAGATTAACAGTACTTATTAAATGATATAATTAGGATCGATCTTTTTCTATTTCCAGTTTTTTTTTAATTATTTAATGGATGATTATCACTTTGTAATAAAATAAAAAAATTTTAAAAGCTGTTAAAATATACCCTAGTTTATTTCATCTTCCTCTTGGAATTATTTATGTTGTTCAGTGTGCAGTGTCTTACACGTAGTGACTGTTTCCTATGTCTTTCTTTATTTTCCCACTATATATTTCTATGGAAAAATAAATGAGTGAATTTTGAAACCCAAGTCTATAAGACCAACATATTGAAATTTTTGTCTTAAAGTATTCAAGTCAAAGTTCACAGTGATCAAAGTGAAGATCTTTGGGCTTTCTCAAAAAAAAGATTTATCAAAACCTTGTTTTTATTGTCCTATTTAGTTCTTGGCTATTTTGTTTGTAAGTATGGGATCTGAATATGTTAAATGGATGGAATGAAATACTCCCTCTGACCCATAATAATAGTAGCAAGTGAATATTTAAACGGGAATTATTGGCGAATGCAGCTGTAAGTTATGTTGTAGCACAAAACTGCAAAGCCTTCAATCAAAATCAATGTTTCATGACATCTGTCATTTATTTTGACACATCTTTCAATTTTTAGGTTAATCTAATTATTACGAATTATAACTATTTTTCTAATTTCATCCGCTGATTGAAATCAATTGTTTTATTTCAGTTGAATATTGACCCATTGTAAAAGTAAGATGAAAAAAAAAGAGAGTTTTCAAGCAAAGATCAAGTTGCGATCGTCCAGTTCTTGATGCATCAAAAGAAAAAGGGAAAGTTGCAGAAAGGTGCAATTACATTAGCTGCAAAACAATTTAAGTGCAACAGAATGACCATCAAGAATTTGGAAATGTGCTTCCGAAAATAATTGTCAAGGAGAATCTTATGCTAATGTTGATTCTTTGAAAAAACAAAATTGTGGACGTAAATGCAAAGATTATGGAGAAAAACTTGAAAAACTTAGACATATTCCTCTTAGCAGAAGAGGCACCATATTAGCCTTTGATAATATTTCTCCCGAAATACTGGATGATACGTTTCTGTCACTTCAACAAGTTATGCTGGAAGCAACGAAGAACGATGGCTCCAATAATTTTAAGCTCACGCACATAGGGAAAAGCAAAGCTTCGCAGCCAAGGGATCCTACCTACAAGTTTAAAATGCAGTAACGAAATTATTGAAAAATCCAGGAACTATCTGAACACTCAAAATTAAAATTAGGAGTGCTATTTTTAATTGATTGTTTAATTTAATCTAGTGTTTTGATAATAAATGTTGCATTCTATATTTACTTTCTTTTGCTACTATTATTATGGGACAAATTATGTTCAACTGCTACTATTATTATGGGACAGAGGGAGTAACAAATAGTTGAACATATTCTGTAATTGAATATTTCGCTAAATTCCATTATTTAAACATGATCTGTCTCTTATCCAGAGCAGCCTTCTCAAGAAATGATTTATTATCACCAAACATTTGGATTCCATCAGATAGTTTGCTTTTCATTTGTAAATTTATCTCTTTCCATGCCCTTCTGTGATCTGTTTGATTACTATGATTCATAAGTTAGAAAATATTATCTAAAATTTATTCAATCATAAAATTTCTCATTTGTAAGGGTCATTAGTGGTCTTTAATCCAAAATTCCTCTCAAAGCAGGAATTCCTCTATAATCTTGGACAGCGGTCTGCTTAAGTATCTCCTCTGCTGGAAGCTCACTGCCTCCCATGGAAGCTCAGTTTGCTTTTAAAAGCTCCTTAACTTTAAGTTATATCCATTGTAGATGAAAGTTTCATGTTGTCTACATGTACATCCACATCCCCCAGCACATAACTCAAAAATGTTCATTGTTCATTGCATGAGCAAGTGGAAGTCTGAATTCATTCATTCAGTATATTTATTGAATGTGTATCTGGTGGCTTTTATTTGAAGCACTGGGAGTGTTAGCAGTGGACGCGAAAGACATGGTTCCTGGCCCAGGAGGCATCTTTATTCCAGCTAGAATGAATTGTCCACCCGTATTTTCCTCTCCTATTTATATCTTAGACATAAGGCAGGGGGCAGGTGGGGAGCAGTGTCATTAGTTAGGTTGAGGAGTATGTAGGGATTAGTTTTTTATGACAGGTTTCTTGACTAGTTCTAGAAATTACTCAGAAACCCCAGAGGAAGACTAACCCTCCTATCAGGCTGGCTGATGGATGTTCTAAGCCAGTATTGATTGAACATTAAAGAAATGTCAGCCCCAGCCAGGTGGCTCAGTTGGTTGAAGCATCCTCCCGCACACCGAAAAGGTTGCGGGTTCCATCCTTGGCTGGGGCATGTACTCGAGGCAATTGATTGATCTTTCTCTCTCACATTGATGTTTTCCTCTCTCCCTCTCCCTTCCACTATCTCTAAAAATCAATAAACATATCCTCAGGTGAGGATTATAAGAAATGTCAACTCTGAAGCATGATATTGAATAAGATAGAGATAATGTGGAGAGGTTTTAGCACATTCACTTATATTTTCAAATTTATTGACACATTTACATATGTGTATGTATGCAAAAGTAAGTTTATAGTTATTCATAGGGAAAATACAATTAATTAATAAGTAGGAATACAAGAATAATCTCTGTTTCATGTACACACTACTGTAAACCTACTCTTGCCCCACTTTGTATAACATATATGTACATTTATTTTTATTAAAACACACATACACATAGAAAAATAGGATATTTTTACCTAATTTTAAACTATTATCTCTAAGTAGTGAGATTACAGATTTATTCCTTTTGTTTTCTATTATTTGACACATTTTCTACAATAAACAAGCATTACTTAAGCAAGCAAGACAAGTATTAGAAAACTAACAAAACCAGAAGATCCTGCTAACAGGTCTTGCTGTTGATGCCTCAGTGCTTTCTTCTTGCCCAGGCCTCCCTCCCCGTCTCCCTGGGCTCCCTGCCTGCCTACCACCTCGTTGGCCCAGTCAATAGGCTCAGCTCAAGTCTCACCTCCACTAGAACGTATTCCTGATGCGCCCCACCCAGGCACCCTGTGCCCTGCTTTCTTTATGTGCCCATTGATCTTGGTGCAGACATTGATGAGAGTGCCTACAACTCTGCCGCCAGCTCCCCTGAGTGTGAGAGCCCAGAAGGCCTGGCTCTGTGAGGCTTGCCTCTGGATTCTAGCCCCTACTACATCCCCACCCTCACAGGCCCCCAGGAGAAGTGTACTCACCTAGGTCACAACCACAGCTTGCCATTGGTTTCTAGTCTCCAGCTAGATCACGCTGGTCCTTCCTTGATTGCTCCCTATTGTCTACCCAGAAGGTGCATTGCCTTAGGCCAGTAGTCGGCAAACTCTTTAGTCAACAGAGCCATATATCAACAGTACAACGATTGAAATTTCTTTTGAGAGCCAAATTTTTTAAACTTAAACCATATAGGTAGGTACATTGTTATTAACTTAATTAGGGTACCCCTAAGGCTTCAGAAGAGCCACACTCAAGGGGCCAAAGAGCTGCATGTGGCTCGCGAGCCCTAGTTTGCCGACCATTGGTCTAGGGCAAAGGCATGGCTACAGGGATATATAATAAGCACAGAGCTACAGTTGTCTAGTGATTATTCACCTTACTAATGAGAGGTGAGAAGTTTTCTTACAGACCCTGGAAACTGGAGGATGAAACAGGCCTGTAAAAGATGAGACACCTACACACTTCAGAGCCTAGATGGGCCCATTACTCAAAGAAAGTAAAACATTTTGAGAACAGACCCATGACACATTTTGATTTGGTTGCTTCACCTGAACCCTGACCCTGACCCCCTCCGGGAGTTTTCCTCAGGAATGCTGACCACTCTCCGATCCCAGGAACGGGCTGAGCTGTGTGTAACATCACAAAAGATTAACCACCTTGTTATCAGACTTTGACCTTCTGAAGGCTGGACTGCAGACTCTACCCTCCCCTGTCCATGTTAGATTTGTGGCTCGCAGCTGTATGTAGCTATCTTCTCCCTCGTGTGTATATATAACCAGCCAACTGCAAGGGGGGTCAGAGCAGATTTCTGTGGGTGACCGACTGCTCTCCCATACTGCTGGTATTATTGGAATAAATGCTCAAATATGATTCAACCTTGTCTCTGCTTCATTGGCTCGAGTAGTGACAGGCAGCACGGACCCATTGTTTGTCCGGTCACATTAGCATTGTGCCTTGCAACTGTTAAGTATTATGATGAATAATAACATCATCATTATCATCATTGGTGTGTCAGGCACCACCCTTACCCTAAAAATAGAGTTTTTAAAAAACTATTGCACTCAGGAAAGTGAATAACTCACTATTATATACTATGTTAAGTATTAAAACAGACCTAGGAGCAAAAGCTACAGGAGCAAAGGGTTGGGGAGAGGGGTGGTGGCTTCCCAGAAGAGATGGTGTTTTCATGGAGCCTTAAAAAACAAGGAATTTCTCCAGAAGAAAGGGAGAGATTAAGATAAATTACTGCAGACAGAGGAAATGTCAAAAAGAGAGGTTTGGGAAATGAGCAAGGGGAGCGGGAATGGCTGCATGTGCTACACCTGATCTCTCCTCTTTCTAGTACATTGCATAGAATCACCTTCTTCTGTCTTTACTGCCTAGAAAACACAGTCTGGGTGCTGGGCTGATGAGGAGATTCCAAGGGAAAAAATGTGTGAGACCCTGGAGCTCTTTACGGTCACCCTGATGTGGGGAAAAGAGGCCCTGCTCCCCGTGAGAAGGGCAAAGTTGCCAAGGTCCTAGCTGAGGATGCTGGGGGACCCGCACACTCCCCAGGGACCTGGGCCAGCCTTCCAGCAGTCTTGGGAACCGGATCAGCAGTCCGAACGCTGAAGTGCAGCCAGCGGGGCCACCCATCTGACCTTCCTCACAACAATCACTATTTACTTTGGATGCCGGCCGTCCCCACAATTCACACAGAAGATTTATCACCAGAAGCCAGTCACACACGCTGGAACATGAACCAACTTCCCAAACACAGGTCTTTGCTCCAGCGGCGAGGAACAGACGCTGTTAAGGGAAGAACTACATCTAGTTCTGGGGGAAATCCATCAGGGTCTATGTATTTAGAGAAAGTAAATTCTCTAAAAATGTTAGGAGGTCTTCCTTACTATCTTCAGAAATTTTGGTAACTCATTCCCACAATGGGGTAACATACTAAAATTGTAAGCTGTTTTCATGCTTCCTGTATTTTCCCCTCCACTCCTTTCAACCAGGAAACCAAGTTTTGTAATTGGTTGAAAGGGGAATTTTAACCAAGTGGAAGGCAGACATCCATTCTAGGGCATAGAAATCTCTATTCTTCTAGGTTGGGGCAGGAAGAAAGTCCTTGAGGAGCAGTCATGCAGGAAACAGATCCCTGGAACTGGCAGGAGAGGACAAGACTTCAGAGAGGGATGGTAGGTGGTTATAGACTCACCACAGATCCTGGGAGCCCAGGTTTGGCCCTGTGGGCATCACAGGGAATGGGCAAACAGGTGGCAATTAGATAGCCGAGGACTGGAGGGGCCTCCCTAAAGCCTTAGTACCTAAAGCCCTATGACATGTCTGAGTCCTCAAAATGACTAATTTGGAATTTTCTAGTAAACTGGGTACTCAGATAAGTCTTTGTTGCCAGTAGAAACAGCCCTTCTACCCCATTTAAGAGGATTAACTCTGCATTGCTGAGGAACCCACACTAGCCTTTCCTGAGCTAGTAGCCTTACAAGACACTGTTGATTCAGCTCAGAATCCACCCCCACTTCCCCTTTTTACTTCTGGGCCTGTAACTAGACTCAAGTTCCAGCAGCCCTGAAGGATGAAGAACAAAGTGTGACCCATGAGGAGAGTTATTACACTTCAAAAGAAGCACATGCTTTTTCCAATTTACACAGGAATCTGGGGGATGTGCGTGGGAATGGCTACTAAGGGTGTGACATAACGGTGGAAGGAACATAAACTTGGATCATATTATCATGAGCTCATGACGCAGAGATACTGGATTCAATGATGTATCTTGAGTGGTTAGAAAGGGCTCTAGCAGTTTGGTTGGTTGGTTGGATGAAACGTGGACCGAAGAGAGATCCACAATAAATGAAATGCCAGGGCTGTCTTGGTACACTGGAAAAGAAGGTATTCAAAAGCTTAGGGAGATTGGAATGTTGGAGTGGATTTATGGTGTAAGATCAGCTCAGTCACCCTAGGAAGGTCCCCTCACACAATGCTTCTGCCATAACTGCTATCCATGAACATACATCATGTCTTATCTACCATCATGGTATTTGTCACAGCATTGTCTCTGACCAAGGAACTCATTTCACAGCAAATGAAGTGCAAGATGGGCTCATGTTCATGGAAATAACTGGACTTATCATGGTCCCTACCATCTTGATGCAGGTGAGTTGGTTTTTTTAAAGACTCAGTTACAGCACTAGTTAGGTGGGGTTACCTTGAAGGGCTGGCGCAAGGTTCTCCAGGAGACTGTATATGCTCTAAATCAGCATTCAGTAAATATACGCGTTGATATTTCTCCCACAGCCGGGACTCACAGGTCTAGGAATTAAGAGGTGAAAATTGAGTGGCACCGCTTACTATTACTCCTAATTATCCACCAGCAAAGTTTTTTGCTTCCTGTCCCCACAATCTAATTCTCTGTTGGTCTAGACCAGTGGTCGACAAACTCATTAGTCAACAGAGCCAAATATCAACAGTACAATGATTGAAATTTCTTTTGAGAGCCAAAGTTTTTAAACTTAAACTATATAGGTAGGTACATTGTTACTAACTTAATTCGGGTACTCCTAAGGCTTAGGAAGAGCCACACTCAATGGGCCAAAGTGGTTTGCAAACCACTGTGCATGGGCCACGAAGTTTCAATCTCATTCTACATGCACGCCCGCACGTGGTATTTTGTTACGTAAAACCATATTCTCTAGCCAATTATGTCTGATCATGAATGTCCCCAGCTTGTAGAAGGCAGTGACAATAAATTCAAGATACAAACACAGAAAGAAAATAAGGAGAAAGAGAGAGAGAGAGATGATATCATTCAAAGAATAAGCACCAGACTCTCAAACAGGTCTTTTTCTAATATCTCTGCCTCAGGCTCTACATTGAAAGGTAGTACAGTGTTTAGAAAGAGGCTGATTTATAATTAGGAAGTCATAAAATGAAATAATCTCGGAGGTGAAGGAGACCACTCACTTAACTCAGGAATCATCCCTATAATTTCCTTGGTGTTTATAATCCTAGAAAACCACGATTCTCAAAGTTTGGAATTTCATATTCTAGTCCTTTTTTTCTACTTTGTTTAGCCATTCATATATTTCAAACAGAGTAGGGAATTAGTTCTAATGGCATTTGAGCTAGATGACTGAACTTCTGAACTTGGGAAGAATTATAGCAAAAATAAAGGTAAATGCCATGAATGTAAGCATCATAAAAAAAAAATGCTTCCCCCTGCTCCCAGGATTATCCCATTCATGGTCCACCAGTGGCTTCATTCTATAGACTTCACATACTCCCCCAGATGCCACCCCTGGCCAAGGGAGAGCGGAGGAGCATGCTGGGATCTGCATTTTCCATTCCTGGCTTAGAGTTTTTATTCTTGTAAAACAATGATAGACAGATGCTTCCTCTACCCACCTTGGTGCATATAAATTGTGAATCATTCTACAAGAATTAAAGGAATTCCCAAAGCCCTTACATATATCCTTTGGGTTTTTTTTAATTACGCGAGTTCTCATGTATCACAGAAATACATGTACAAATTGTGTAATAAACTATTTGTAAGCCTTCCAAAGATGGGCTTAGAGTGACTATCTACCGTAAACTTCATCTTGCCAAACAATTATTACTCACAAGGCTGAGGGTGCCTTGTATTCATTCTAAAAATAGATCTTTTCATGAAAAAGCACGATATGCTGTTGCTATATGAGGCAAAACTACACAGGCAGCTATTTTTATCCTCCAGGCAGTTAATTTTATATTCTGAATGGAGTCAACCAAATAGCTTACAAAAGAAGAAAAAACGGGAAACGAGACATCCGGAAACTTGCTGCAGTTTGCATTTCTGAAATACCTTTTCCTGTTAGTAAAACCATATTCTCTAGCCAATTATGTCTGATCATGAATGTCCCCAGCTTGTAGAAGGCAGTGACAATAAATTCAAAATACAAACACAAAAGGAAAATAAGGAGAGAGAGATAGAGATATCATTCAAAGAATAAGCACCACGCTCTCAAACAGCTCTTTTTCTAATATCTCTGTCTCAGGCTCTACACTGAAAGTTAGTACAGTGTTTTGAAGGAGGCTGATTAATAATTAGAAAGATCTAAACCCAGAGATCAGTGTGGGAACAGCAGCTCCATACCTTACCAACTGCTCTTTAAGGAGGTACTTAGAGCAGCTCAGTTTCATCATCTGTAAAGTGGGGCTAATAGGACTTCCCTCATCAGGGAGTAGGACAAAATGAGAAAAATGCATAAAGACCTTAGTCCATTGCCTGTCACAGAGCAGGCACTATAGGATTGGCAAGTAGGATCCTCGCACCTGGACTTACACAGGCTATTGAGGAAGAAGTGGTTGGGAACGGTGAGAAGAAAAGTCAGACGTGAAAGGAGAAGAACAATAGGAGAGGAGAGTTTGGCCTGGTGAGCTGCCCAGATCTTGAGGTCCTCTAAACACTGCAGCATTTGATAACACGTCTTTCCATCTTGGTGATTCTGAAATTATGCACCAGTTGTTTTCCCACCCAATGTATTTGTATGGTGATGGATCATACGCCCACGTTTTTCAAGGGCAGAGCTGAAATACTAAAAAATGTTGGAAGCCGCCAGGGAAAAACCAAAAAGGAAATCTATAACCTCCTGTGTGGCCATTCTACTGCTCTGTCTATGAGCACCAAAATGGGTCAAATTGCCATTTGTTTTTTAAGAGCATATCTTATACAAGAATTTAGGTGAAAATGTACAATACTAGTATTTATTATGATACTGTAAATGGGTTAAAATTACATAGCGTAAGAATGAGAAGCGCACATGGGCAAATAAAAACAATTTAATTTGGGATAAAATTATATGCTATATTTGTATTAGATTTTCAGCATTTAAAAATTTTAGAAAGAAACTACATTACTCATGCTTACATCTTAGCACAATCAGTATCATTCTTTTCCTTTCCTCTTTCTAGTTCTTTAAATATTAACGTCTGAAATCACTGGATAATATGTGAAGCCTTTTAGCAGGCCTGCCTTCCTGGACAGTTCCTATCCACCTGGTTCAATGATCCCTGGATATTCCTAAGAGATAATTTCCTACTAACTGTGGCCCATTCCTAGCACAATTACTTACCATTGACCAAAGATAATCCAAAAAAGAAAGTCTGCAAATCATTGAGTACTAATTACAAAGCATATGGTTTTTCAATTTTAAAGGCAGATTCTTCAGACCAGCAGACTAAAAATGTGAGCACCACCTCCCTGAATGCTTGACTTACATTAGCATTGCTGCAGTTCTGAGTTACTAGGTAGTCCAGAGCTACAAGGGGCCTCTCAGAAGGATACTAATCTACACTAATAAAAAAGAAAAATGGTAATTGGCGTACGATGCTACCCTTTTCATTGACTAATCAGGGCTATATGCAAATTAACTGCCAACTCAGATGGCAGTTAACTGACAACAAAGATGGCGGCTAATTTGCATATGTAGGCACAATGCAGGGAGGTGAAAGGGAAAGCAGGAAGAAGCCCCCTGCCACTGATAGTGATTGGAAACTCAGGGGGGAGCTAAGAGCTCCCCCTGGCTGGGACAACCCATCCTTCCCTTGGAGAGAGGCAATAACATTCCTATTTCTGGATGAGATCCACAATCTCACACTCACTGGAACTGCCATGGAGAAATTTCCAACATTGCATTCCTGTTCCTGGTGGAAACAATGGTTTTCAAATGGTAAATAGTGTATTTTTCTGTCTCTTAGATTTGTATAATTATAAGTCAAGCATAGCCATTTAACAAAGAGTTGGCTTTTAGCCAGTTTTATTTCACAAGAGGCTTGAGGATTTCCCAAAGGCATCCTATATGGGCTTTGATTCACAATGTCTTCAAAAATGGTACACCAAAACATACACACACACATAGCGTGCAAATGTTTCCTAAGCGTCATGTTTGTCTAACCATCTTGGTCTACTGCCCCACTTCCTGCTGTCATGAATAGGATGTGACCCAACAGGATGTAGCTCTCCCTTGTTTTTCATTTTCCAGCTCTAAAAACCCGATGTGTGGGTTTGATGACTTGATCACTGACCTCTGGTGACCAGGGCCAACAGGAGGAAAAGCCACACTCCAATAATCTGAGCCTCGAAGGCTTTGTTGGGCTTTCAGACCTTTGCCTGGATGACTGCTCATCTCCTCTCCTGAAGCAGGTGAAGAGCAGGTAAACACTGAACAGCTGCTCCATCATTTGACTGGATCCATACCTGTTCTGCTGCATCTCTGCCAAGGGCTGTGTTGCCCGACGGGTGAACATTTTACACTGTGGGAGGAGGTGGCAGGGACATAAGTGAGCTCATGCACACCCACTGCACCCCAGTCCCCTCACTGGGCACTCCACTTAATCATCTGAGATCCTGGATGCTTGCCCAGCTGGATGTGTGGAGGGGTCTGATCTTGGCCCCAGAGCTGGCTCCTTCTGAAGGGCTGCCATTTACCCAGTATTCATAGATGAGTTAACTGAGGCACAGAAATGTTAAGAAGATTTCTCAGAGACGAAGCTTTGCTACACAGTACACTTCCGAGGGAGCAGGAGCAGAGGAACCCAGAGACCTAGGAACTGCCAAGTATGGCCAATAGCAGACCAAAGACAGATGCCATGGGAGAGCATGGATGACTCCCTGAAACTTCAGCCTCAGTTCCTCCTAGCCACTTGCTATTCACCCTTGTGCAACCCTTTCGGAATCTGCTTCCATATCTCACCTGGGCCAGCCCTCAGGATGGCACCAGCTGTACACATGATACTCTGCTCTCTTCACTTCTCCAGGGCAGTTCTGTGACCAGAGGCTGGTCCTCGTGGCCCTCTGAGGGCCTCCTGTGAATAAGGAGGCAGCATCAGAAATGTAAAGCAGCCTCTGTCTACTGCATCACACAATTGTCCAATCTGCCACAGTTAGAGGACGATAGATGGGTTTTTGAAGGAAACAGCAGGGAACTAAGAACTCGACCAGGGAGATACTTTAACTTTGGGGTTCCAGAAGACCACCTAGATGGACTGGCCAGTAGGCAATTGCAATGTCTGATGAAACTCTGAGATACTAAATGGCCCTGTGGTTCTCCCACAATGTGATTTTATTCATGAGAATCTAAGCTATTTCCCATGAATTTCACTGCTTTAATTCACCACTAAATCAGACTTAAGTAAGCATAACTGTAATTTGTGCAGCCGGTAGCTCATGAGCCAAAATTGGAACCCTTCTTTAACTCCATTCTTAAGACGGAGTTAAGTCATACCTTCAGGTGACTATGATATTTAAAAAATGTGTAGTGCTTAAAGGACAAATAGTATCTATTCAAATCCAGCTAAAAGAGTTTCTAAAATTTTCTAGTTGCAGTTTGGTATAAATAATAAAAATTGTCATAAATGGGCTTTACTATAAGGATATAAGATACACAGTTTTTAATGGTCTTATTTCTAAATTCATATGATTATGCAATTATCACTCTGTTCTTGGTCTGATAGTTATCTGCATGCATAGGTTAGAGTACTTATTATATGGTGAACCTTCTAACCCCACAGGTCTGACAGGACACTTTGCACATAGTAGGCCTGTAAAAAAATATTACGGTCCTTAAATTCAAATAAAACATGACCCTTGGAAGTGACATGTGCTTAATAAGTTAGAACTCTTATCATTGAACAAAGCACTTTGGAAAGTTAATCATATTTATTTATTAAAATGCCTATCAAAGTAAATTTTAAAATAAATATCAAATTCAAAGAGACACCAAACCAAATGCAGTTTTCTAAAGTGGCAGCTTAGGCACGTCGTAAGAACACCATCACAGAAATCTCTAATTTACTAGAACTCTCTGCAGCATTTGTTCTCAGCTCTGGCCACAACTTTTGCTCCCTGGGCCCAGTTCCTAAAGATTATTATGTCTAGCAATTAAGTAAAGGATGAGATTTTTGTTTTTAATTCTAATGTGCACTGGAAGTTGAGAAACATGATTTTCCAAAATGTTCAGCCCCTTGAGTAACTAAAGAAGTTAAGATAAAAACAATTCCTTGTCTTTTCCTCAGACTGTTAGATAGGCTGATACTCACAGGAATGTGGATATCTCAGCACTGACGGTGATTTTTCAGACTATGATTCACTACCCATTTGTGGATCATGGGATTAGTGGACTATAATCTGGCACTTAAGACATTTGAAAAGGAAAAAAAGCGAGAGAAGAGGAGAGGAAAGAAGAGGTCATTGCATCTGGTAAAAAAAAAAAAGCAGTGAAGTTTGGTTAGTGTGCGTGTACTGAATTGCGATATGCAATGTATCTCTTACAATGAGCCAAGGAGCAAAGGTGGAACACACTCCAGCATGCGGAGATCACAAGCTGCTGCGCTGACAGAGGGAAGGGAAACGGCACAGCTGGTCTTGAGGGCCTTTGGCAACAGGTATTTAAAGCCTAAAAAAATCTTCACTTTGACCCAGACGTTTCTCATCTAAGGTTTCATCCTAACAAAGTAATCCCTCAAATGCATATGTGTGTAAAGTTTGTTCCCCAATGTCCCCCGTGGTTCAGGGTTCAGGATCTGGAAGAGGAGCCGCACATAAATGAAAGAGAAGAGACAAGAGATAATTTGGGAATATTGGGGGGCCAGGCGGGTAAGTCCAACTCAAGGGGAGGGACTTCCACCGGTGCTCAGGCCTCGCCAACCTTTTACTGGTTTGGGTTCCACCCATAGCCCTTAGGCAGGCAATTTCCAGTAACACACAGACTATCTTATCAGTAAGGATTTACATGACTATCTGGTGGGGAAGTTGCTTCAGCTACCATTGTCTGGACTAACAGTGGGTACACAGCTCTGACCTTTGCCAGAGCTTCAAAGGTCACCAACCTTCCAGGTTCCTTGTCCACACCTCTCTGCTAGAGAAGACAATAGGCGGTTTCCCACACATATGTGCATGTAAGGATGATCCTTCTATTGCTGTTTACACTGGTGAAAAAATTTAAATTTCCAACTTTTTGGGTTATGGTTAAACACATAATGAGGTACTCGTGAAATAAAATATGTCGCAGCCATTAGAAATACTGAAGTAGTTTCTCTCTATTGATTTGGAATGATGCTCAGACACTACATTAAACAGAAAGAGCACGTTATAAGATATTAACGTAGGATCCCACTTTGGTAAATGTGTATTTATGGTTATACGGAGGCCATGGAGAGAGAAGTGCACAGACTTGCAGTCACACGGCTGGGCTCCATGTCCTGATTCTGCCACTTCCCACCTGCTTAGACTTGGACAAGAAGCTGAACTTCATCAGTGCCATGGGGATAAGTATTGAACTCACCTCAGAAGACTGCTGTGAGATTAACTTGGTTAACACATGTAAAATTCTCCAAGCAGTGCCAAGCACTTGGTAGACACTCAAGAAATGTTGGGTCTATCTATACCAGAGAGAGAATGAGACATTTCACATCATAAATCCCAATTAACAGTGGCCATTCTTTGGGCGCTGGGATTATCAATAAATTTCATTCATTAATTTTTACATTTTGTATACTTAAGTTTTATATCAGAAAAGACAATATGGCATAAAAGTATATAATCCTATCTTTGGATTCTAAAATGTTTTCAATTTGATGATTTTAGGCTAAAAAATAAATAGTAACAACATGTTTCAATGAAATTTTGCTGACTTCTTTAAAGAGATAAGGTTTAACAGATCTCTCCACTCCCCCAAATCAGGCAATAAATTCTGCTCTGGAATTCCATTTCCTCGGTTTTGGAATTCTTGTAACTTCTGTGACTGGTACAAAATTCTGCTTCCTCACCCTCTTCTCCAAAGGTGTTCTGCCTTCTCTCATTTTCTTAGTCTAAGCAAGGCCATTGCCAGAAATCTGTACTAAATCGCCCCATTATCCAGCCTCCAAAGCCACTCTCCTATCTGAAAGGCAATTGCATTTCTCATGAAATAATGATGACATCCTGTCTAAAGAAAATAGTGCAAACTGAGCAGTCCTTTGTGTTTATTTCTGAGTTACTATGGCCACCTCAAATGGCATTGTGTGTGTGTGTGTGTGTGTGTGTGTGAGGGGCTCATTACTAAAGAAAACGGGGAATTACAGAAACCCATGGGAAAAGGGATTTAAAAAGCATCCGTTGCTTCTCTACTCAAAATCTATTATTAACATACAAGTATAGTTCCTTCCAGTCTCTTTCTTTATGCATTATCACAGGTTGCTGTAGTCATATTGCAGACATAAGTAAGTAAATTGCCTCTGCCCCCCCCCCCCGGCATTTTATAATTTTAATAACTGCATAAAGTTTTCTTGAGGAAATAATTTATCATTTCTCTTTTAAAGGTTATTCAGATTATTTTCAAGTTTTAACTGTTATAAATAATTTTGTAAATGAACTTTTTATGTACGTAAAATTGTTTCAGCATTTTCATGTGAAGAGTAAAAAAAAAAAGAAATTGCTGTTGTAAAGGTAATAAGCATTTTAAGTCTTGGGATGGATGCTGATATACCACAACAAACCTTACCTACATTGGTACTGACATCATATGACATCATAAAGTGATACAAATCTTTAAGAAGGCACTGTCATGATTATTATTAATTTGTAGGCAACTTTGTTCCAAAAAGAATTTGAAGCCGTTTACAAAAGCAAATACAGCTAAACAAATATTTTTTAAAAAAGGAAAGTTAGGGTGAAGAGCAGAAAAAAGAAAAGCAACAACTAGCACTTATTGAATATTTATTGTATATCAGGCACTGTGTTAAGTCCATCATCTATAATCTCATTTAATTCCCACAGCAAAGAGGAAGGCATTATTATGCCCATTTTACAGACTAAAAAACATGGAGGCCTGGAAAGCTAGTAGCTTGCCCATATTCAGAAAACCAGTAAGAGATAGACAAGATAGTCAAACTTCAGAATTTGAACTGGTAATTATTATGCTGTACTTCATTTGAAGCTACGCTTGAGGTACCTTTATTAGGGGTGAGCCAAAATAAGAGTCTGCTTCCCAGTGATCTATGCAAAGAGGGAGACAGGTGATATTAGAAGATTCAGAGTGCTGAAAAGGTAATCACAAACCAATTTCTTCCAAGTGTGAGCTACCTATTGCACCACAGTCTCTCTAGCAATGGGTCATTTTATTTTTAAGTGTGTATACTTAAAATGCTCACATCAGTTTATGCTATATCTTTTCATTTTCATATCAGAAGTTGGCATCTTTCCATATGTGTATTTATTTATTTGTCTTCCTGTGTGAATTGGTTAGTTCTTGCCTTTGCCAATTTTTCTACTGTTTTCCCTTACAATCTTTATGATCATGCCTTAGAATAAAGATATTAAGGTTTCTAGAAACTCTGCAGCAAATATAACCATCTCCTATTTAATTTTGAATTCAGATCATTTTACATCACTTTATCTTCTGTAGTCAAGTATTTTCCATTATAATTTTCTTTCTATCACATGGAAACTAGCCCTTCATCTTCTAAAAATCTGACAAATATTAAAACTTATGCCATGAAGATTTTCTGTGGTACAATGTCTGTTTAATTCATCAGGAATGTATTTGGAGCCACGGTATGAGATGAGACTCTATATTGATTGTTCCTCTTTATTTATTACCATTATTTATTTATTACTTTATGTTTGTTCACTTCTGTGTAGCCTGTTCCAACAGCGTTACTTTTACTTACTGTTGTTTATTTATTCTTTCTCCTCATAATGCATATTGAATTCATATGCATGTAATATGCACTGTGGTTAGGCTGTTGATTCTGCTCCAGGGAGCTGGATCCTCTCATTACATTACTGTTTCATCACTGTTGTCCTACCAGCTGACAACACCAGTGCTCCCTTAATGGCACAGTCTCTTCCCTGCTTTTTAGAATTTGATGTGTTCTTGCCCGAGTTTACATTTAGGTAAAATTTTTGACTGTTTTGCCAAGACTTCTCTTTAGTTTGAAAATGCAATTGATTTTGAAAGCAATTGCATCTTCACGTGTTTAGTTTTCTCCACATAGTGGGCCTTCTCTTTCTCCCAGCCTTCCCTTGCATTACACAGTAAAATGTGTGCTTTTATTTCTATCGCCACATTTGGTTCCCCTTCCTCTTATCCCACTTTTGTCGCCCATCCAACCATAACACAATAGGACTTTTATTTACTGCAGAGAGAAATCCCAGATCAGTTTCATTTAATTAAACAATTAGCTAAGAATTAGAAAGTGTTGCCTACCAAGCCATGGCGGGAACTGGAAGGGTAGAGTTCTCTGAGCCATTTGTTTTATCTGGTTAATAACCACGTAGAACATGTGTTCTTTTTCAAGTTACTTGGCTCAGTCTTCAGGGTCAAATATTTGTTAAGTCCCCAGAGCAGGGTCAGGACAAGACTGGGGTAGATGAAATGCAAAATTTAAGGAGGCACTCGCTCTCACACACCCTGGGTGCCTCACTCTACTCACCCTGGTCCTGGCCCTGCCCCTGAGGACTGGCTGTGTGTGCCAGGTGGTATTGGGCAAGCAGAGGGGAGTGGAGGCCACCCCCACAACCCAGCCTCGGAGCCTGAGGGGTGGGGTTCACTGTCCCCAGTTGTGAGGAGCTCTTGACCCTGCCTGGAAGTTGGACTCCACCTATGCTTATCCAGGTCACTTCTGCATTTTGATAGCAAGGGATCTGCAAGCCAGAGCAGTCTGCCAGCCTGATGCCCATCTGAATGCTCTTACAGGCTCCCCAAAACTAACTGATTTCAGTTTGAGAAACACATTGAACTGCTTCATTGATCAATGGAGTTGCAACCTGCACTCTGGTCTTTGCCACCCTTAACTGCCTAGAACAGTGGTTCTCAACCTTTTGGCCCTTTAAATACAGTTCCTCATGTTGTGACTCAACCATAAAATTATTTTCGTTGCTACTTCATAACAGTAATGTTGCTTCTGTTATGAGTCGTAATGTAAATATCTGATATGCAGGATGGTCTTAGGTGACCCCTGTGAAAGGGTCGTTCA
>NW_006286140.1:313493-318500 GCF_000327345.1 Myotis davidii
CTGTTTTTATGCTGTTTATGTTTAGTAGATGTTTCAATATATCTGTGAATATTTGTATCTTCAGTTTATGCCTTTTGAAATAGATACTAGTCATTAAATCATCAAAAATGAAGAGGGGAAGGTGAGGAAATTTATTTAACTGTCTTAATTAAAATAGAGGGTACATTCTCATTGGTAAGAAATGGCTCTAAATACACATCTAAGATAAAAAAAATTCAGAATGAGAGGTGAAAGAAAAAAGACAAGAAGGATGTGAAATGGGTGAAGAGGTGAAAAAGTACAAACTTCCAGTTATAAAAAGTCATGGGATATAATGTACAGCATGGCGACTATAACTAGTTACTAGTCCTGTTTTGCATATTTGGAAGTTGCTAAGAGAGTAAATCTTAAAAGGTCCAATCATAAGAGAAAAAATTCTATCATTACATATTATGACAGATGTTAGCTAGATTTATTATGGTGATTATTTCTGCAATATGTACAAATATTAAATCATGTCGTAGACTGAAGTGAATATAATGTTGTATGCTAGTTATACCTCAATTTAAAAAAAGAAATATGTGGAGCTAGTAAGATGGAAGGGAACGTCAGAGAGCATAAAGGAGACAGGAGGAGCAAGAGGCACACTCAGTAGGAGCAGAGCCACGAGGGCCAGAGAGGGCTGGGTTACTCAGGGTGGGACAAATGGGTTTGTCCCACACACATTTCTCACATTAATTCTTCAAATGGTCACATGGTACAATAATTTATGTTTCTAATCCTACCCTATGTCATTACAAAGTCAAGACACACATATCATTCCCCATTTTGAAGCAGCCATACTACTCTTTCATCATCATGCCATTTGTTTCTGAAATAACATGCTATGAAATTAAATAGCTATGCCAGCCCATACAAGAGACGCTAGCCTAGATTTTCCCACGGTCTGAGTGCTGTTGTAAGCCACGTGACAATGACAGCTGTGTTCGCTGGCAGTCGACTGTATTGACTCACATCTGCAAATGCTCTCAGCCAGAGCCTCTACTGCCCATTCGGAGCTCATGTCCAGCACTGTGTGTGGCTCACTCCACTGCGGCCTCATCTCTTGGCATTTAACTTGTGTCCTAGAAAATGATTTTGACCTAGCGTGGTAGACCAAATGTATAGAAGTGATCGACCTGCCACCAAATATACATATACATGTATATATATGCGTATATGTATATACACGTATTTACACATATACACATTTATAGATATAGACATAGCGGTATATTCAAGCTTTAGGGCACCTTTAGTTGCCTCCAAAGAAAATACTTGAGGAGGAAAAAAGTTAACTTCAGCAGGCAACTTGATATTTTGAGGGGCATCATAAATATCACTGGAGCCTTGGAAGTCTGATCCACAATTGTATGAGCAGCAGCTGGAAGAGCGCATGCCCAGACACAAGTCCTGTCTGAGGGGATTGGAGGGAGCTGGAGGCCCTCTTCCCAGAAACCTTGCTCTGTGTGGAGAGCTAGCTGGTCCAGCTGCCTCTCCCAGCTCCAAATGCCATACGCTGTCTTCCGTGTGTTCTGTGTACTGAGAAAGAGCCTGAGCCTGGGACCTAGGAAGCCATCAACAGTATTTGTTGAATAAATAACTTCATCAAAAATTTTAAAATAGTATTGGCATTTAAAAAGTTAAACGTCAGTTATCTAGAATGCTCCCTCAACAATCTGGAATTCTCCTTGTTGTCTGACTATTGCATATGGAAGAGATGACACTTTATCACTGGCATTGCCTTCATGCAAGACCCATCATTTTTTTAAACATATATTGTATTTTTAATTGAGATATAATTGACATATAACATTGTGTAAGTTTACAGTGTACATGTTGATTTGATTCACTTATGCATTGCAATATCATTACCACCATAGCATTAGCTAACACCTCTATCTCATCACATAATTATTATTTGTTTTTTGTGGTGAGAACATTTGAGATCTAGTCTCTTAGCAAATTTGAAGTATATAATTCAGTACTGTTGATTTTCTAGTTACAAGTTCAAGACCCACTCATAATATTGGTAGAAACCACTGCAAATGGAATTGACTTTTGAAAGATGAATGACACATTGAAGGGAAGCAGCAAAAAAACAAAACAGAAGGAACCAGAGCTGTCCTTAAGTTTTGTCTTTCTATCCACTAAACAAATTAAAATAACTATATCATCCAAGCACTATCAAAATTAAGCTAAATTGATATGATCCCAACACTAGTCCATAGGAAACCACAGTGTAGGTCAGTTACCATATTTAATGTCTGTACAAACAATATGGAGAACTTGTTTAAAAGATAATCTGTGTCCTTCCTGCAGAGAGTTTAATGTGGTAGGTCTGTTTACAAACACCTCAGGAGATTCCGTTCCAAGAGTGATAGTTTTGGAGATGACAAAGCAGTGCCGTCCAGGCCAAGTGCCAAGGAAAGCAGGGCCCATACCCACAGCCTCTGAGTCAGCTCGCTCATTGAGTAGCACAGGTGTGTTCTCCCTAGTTGTTGTAAATTAACAGGTTTTTCTTTTTGTTGTTGTTAATCCTCACCCGAGGATATTTTTTTCCATTGCTTTTCAGAGAGAGTGGAAAGGAGGGAGGGGTAGAGAGACAGAGGAGAGAGAAAAACATCGATGTGAGAGAGACACATCGATTGATTGCCTCCTGCAAGCCTCCCAACTGGGGCCAGGGATTGCACCTACAACCCAGGTACGTGCCCTTGACTGGGAATTGAAACCGTAACCCCTCGATGTGCAGGCTGACACTCTAGCTGCTGAGCCACATTGCCAGGGCTTAATAGGTGTTTGTTTTGTCTTTCATTGTTAACCTAAGCTTTTAAAAATTATATAACACTTGCTGGAGGTTGTTGAAACTGTTTTGAGTCAAATTATGGGGTAGGCATACAATAACAATCTTTCAAGTTAGCCACCCTTATTGCCATCTTAAAGATGAGGAAACTGAGGCTTATACATGATAAGAAATATGTCCAAGGTCACAGGGCCGGTAAGTGTCCGAGCCTGGTTCCAAATACAAAAGCTTCAACAACTTGTAGACAACTAAACAATGCATAATTTTCAGTTTTTCAGTAAGAACGTATATGTTCAGTGATTTTGAATATTTGCTGCAGATAATGAATTGATTTCAGATAGTGCTAAGGTTTTCATAATAAAAAAGACAGTGTTAAGATTTAATAAGAAGCAACATCAATTTAATAACATCTTTCAGGAAGCATAAAACTCTACAGTGAATCCACACATTGAGAGTAAAATGACTCACAATTTTGGGAATGTGAAAAAGCAAACAACAGAAACCCCCAAGCAAAAAAACGCAAAGCACATAAGGCTGGTCTGACTACATAGCCATTGGCTTACACTGCCACCTGCTGCCAGAAGTGGTAATTGCAGAAACCCTGAATGGCCTGGTTTTTCCAGGACACCCTTCTGAGGTGATAACCTCTTTATCACCACCCAGGTGTCTAACAGAGTGAACACCAGTATCAGATATAATGTGCGGAGATAGAATAAAGGTGGAAACGAGAATAAAAATAAAATATAAGAGGATGGAAACTAAGGAAGCTGGGAGAGAAAAAGAAGAGCAAAGTAGGGAGGTGGTGTCACGCCACCCAAGATTAGTATGTGCCAGGTATTTTGCATATTTTATCTCCAACCTATTTGATCTGTCTTACGCAGGCTGTCCTATTTTATCCTTTTTTTAAAAAAAATTCTTTTGTTTTTATTAATCTTTTGTTTTAATAAATCATTTAAATATTATGTTTTAAAATAACAAAATGTGATATTGTTAAAATCACATGCCTATGTCGTGTGATTTTAAATAACAGCATTTCAGAGCTGGACGGAGTCACAGAAGACCCTGGCCCTCCTGCCTTATTTTACAGAGGCCCGGAGAGAAAGGAGAGTTGTCTAATATCCTACAGCTGGGAACCAGGTTTCCATATTCTCCTTTCATTGCTCTTTCTCCATCTCCACCTCTGCCACTCGTTTTTTGACCCTACACCAGATTTTGCCTCAGGCCAGGTTTCTCCCTCTGGGAGAAACAGTATTGAAAGGAAACAGTAACCTCCCAGCCCTGCCAGCGGGTGTGTGTGCGTGTGTGTATGAGAGAGAGATGGGGGGAGGGGTTAGAAAGTGCAGAGGGAGAAGGGGGTCCGCTGCAGTTGTTTTACTTCCACTGCCATTTCAATTGTGAAGAGTCTGCAATGACTGTCCCAAGGCAATGTGGGGGAGAAGGGCAGAACCTACAATTCTTTCATCCCCACTCACTTCTCAGCATCATTTTCCACCACCCACCGCCTCACTCCAGACTTAGGTAGTCTTCGGGCTCCCCGGGGTTTTTATTCCTGTTGTATGGCAGCCGCAGTTCCTCCGCTGCTTTAGTTTCTCCAGGACAGACTCCGTGGGAGGCAGGCAGCAGCTCCGTCCACATTCGGTAGGAAGGGCAGCTGAATGAGAGACACAGTGTCCCCAGAGCCACCTCGAGAGCGTCTCCTGGAGGGTCTGGGTTCCACTCCCGGCGCTACAGTTTGCTGAAGCGTCTCCTCAGCGAGTTACCCCGCTGCTGCCCAGGGCCTCTGTCTCCACCAACTCCACATCAGGGGTAGCACGGGTTTCAGCCGCGCTGACTGCTTATTAACTAGATTGCCCAAGGAAGTCATTTTGACTGCTTTTTAATTTCAATTAGAAAAACAATGATGTATATAATGACACAATTTCTTAGAATTTTGTGACTTTTTGTACAACATATAAATGTGTTTAATAACTAGGGGCGTTACCCCCCTCCTTCATTTCCGGTATATATATATGTGTTATACCTATATTGCCCAAAAGCAGTCATTTTGACTGCTTGGGAAATTATGACTCTTATTATTGAATTGAGTAAATTTCTTATATGACCAGTTCGGCTCTGTATTGAAATAACAGTTTTCATTTTTTTTTTATTACCGTCACATGATAACATACAAGTACTTGATAAATTGT
>NW_006286140.1:320201-331873 GCF_000327345.1 Myotis davidii
GTTGCAGTTGCTGAATAAGCTAAACTAGTACTTGTTATTCGAATCTTTATGCAGTGATACTTGTTCTAATAAGTTGTTTATTTTATTTCTTTTGCGCCCTAAATTCATGAAAGAAATGTCGAATAACTTTTTATATAACTGTAAATAATATAAAAAATATTAAAAATTAATTTTAAACAAATTTCTTTACACATTAGTTATTCTTTCACAATGCAGTCATTTTGACTGCTTTTGGGCAATATAGGTATATACTAAATTTCAGCCTTTCTAGTGTTAACGCCCGCCCGCACAGCACTTAGAACAGACTCTGGAGCAGGGTAAGTGCAGCTTCCATGCTCACCATGGCTGATAGAGCCCCAGGGGTCCTTCCCTCCAGGACACATTTGCGGAGACTTTGTCCTTCCAGCTCATGGCAGTGGCGACCACCCAGGAGCAGCCGGGGGTCGTGGCACAGGGCCAGCTGGGAACCTCTGCGCTCTAGTCGGAGCAATGGGCATCTGGGGCCAAGACAGGGCTCCCCTGACAGCTGAATGCCACCGGAGGGCGGGTGCACGCCCAGATCAAGGCCGCTCCAGACGCGCTGAGAGCGAAGTGTGTGGCGCTGCGAGGCCACCGCTGGGACGCCTGGCCCTGGCCCTGCGCAGGCTGCAGGCGCTGCCTTGGCTCCTGGAGCGCAGCAGGCAGGGCCTCAGTGCTTAGTACCTGGCAAGCGCCTGACCTGGGGAAGGTACCGTGGGGAAGGAGGCTCAGGCCCCTTCTGCACCCACCTGCCAGGTGGGGACGCTCTGCCACCCTCAATCTTCTATTTACTTGTTAATGCAGTCATGTATTTCACAATATGTGTTGAGCATAAATGATGTGCTAAGTATTAGTTTCTAGGGATGGAAAGATGAATAAAACAAAATCCCTGTCTGTAGGGAGTTGAATTGTGGCCCCCACATTTATGTTCACCAGAACCTCCAAATGTGACTTTATTTGCAAGTAGAGTCTTTGCAGATTTAACTGGTGAAGGATCTCAAGATGAAATCATCCTAGATTTAGGGTGCACCCTAAATTCGATGATTAATTTCTTTATCACGGAAAGGAGAGGGTGCTTTGGACATGGCCCCAAACAGAAGAACACTGTGTGAAGATGAAGGTAGAGATGGGAGTGATGCCGCCACAAGCCAAGGAATACCAGAAGCCACCAGAAGCCAAAAAAGGGGAAGAAGTTTGCAGTAGAGCCTTCAGAGGGAGCATGATCATACTGACATCTTGATTGGGGTCTTCTGGTCTCCACAACTGTAAAAGGATAATGCTTTGTTTTAAGCCACCCAGTTTGTGGTACTTTGTTATGGCAGCCCTAGGAAATTTATATACTGCCTTTATGTAGCTTAAATCCTATTTGATTGGGACCCATAAAATTTCCGCCCTCAGTCCTGCCTGCTGATTATTTTAATTGTCCTCTTGCAGTCCCCTCTTATTTTCTCCAACCCCTCCGTTAGATCTTCACCGACATCCTCAAATCTTTATTCCAGCCACGCTCTATTCTCTTAGCAGATGGTCTATAACTAGCAGTCATTTAGGTATAGAGTTATGTTACAGTGCCAGGAAATACTGTGATACAGACCCCAAAGAAATAAGACATGTTATATTTCATGTTTTCCTCTAGCTTAACTTGCTGTAAGTTCTGGCTTTTATGGCTCTTCACTATTTGGCTTCAGCATTCAGATCGGATCATTGTCCCAAAGTATTTTGAGCCTCAGTCTAAGACAGTGATGGCGAACCTTTTGAGCTCAGTGTGTCAGCATTTTGAAAAACCCTAACTTAACTCTGGTGCTCACATATAGAGATTTTTTGATATTTGCAACCATAGTAAAACAAAGACTTATATTTTTGATATTTATTTTATATATTTAAATGCCATTTAACAAAGAAAAATCAACCAAAAAAATGAGTTCACGTGTCACCTCTGACACCTGTGTCATAGGTTCGCCATCACTGGTCTAGGAGAAGGAAATTATCTTCCTTTGGAGCCTCTGATGCATTGCTTGAAAGTAATCATGTTCTGGTCATTCTTCATCCCTTCAACAGATATGTGCCAGGCACTGTATTTGGCTCTAGGAATACAAAAAATAGAGAAGTGATACTTAGCCTTGTTATATTGTAAATCAGAAGACACCTTAATCAATAAGCAAAATTTATTTGGAGTTCTTTTCATTTCGCTAGTGCTAGTGGGCCCAGAGGAAATCTTGCTTCTCAAATTCTGGGGTCCAAATGTGGTGGAAGTCTTCCTTATTTATACGTTTTTCAGCTCTTTGTCTTCTAAATTTGGAACAAGACTTCCAGACCTTCTGAGAAAAAGTCCTGTGTGCTAGGAAAAGGCTGTGAGACCATAGCTCAAGGCCTGGCCTGGTTCCAGCACTGACAACTCTGTCTGGGGCATAGTTTATGGCTTCTCTGGAATGGGAGTAGTCTTATTTTTCCCTACTGTTTAAGCAAGTAAACGTTTACAGAAGCCAGAATAGCAGGGTTAAAATTTTAAACATCAGTTTTTACCCAAGATGGAGGTTACTATGCTTCAGCCTCAAGCAGCTTACTAGTACATATCAGACACAGACATTAAAACATGATTATAAAAATACTTGCTTAATTTAACCTGTGAAGAGTACTATGGACGACCAGTGCAGGATTATTTGAGAACTTATAAGAGTTAAACCAACATGAGAGATCAGGGAGAGCCTTTCTTAGGAAGAGACAATTTGGCTGAGACCAGGAGATGCATAAGCATTGGCCAAATAAAGACGAGGGGCTAGGAAAAATTTCCAACAGAGGAAAAGATGTGTGAAAAGACTAGTATTTTTGGTCATTGGAAGAACTGTCAGAGGTGGCTTTGTTTGGGCATAGTAGGTGAGGAGCTCAAGTGATTCTAAATGAGGCCAGTGGAGTTAGGCAGGGGCTAGAGTCTGCTGGGTTTTGTCAGCCATGTTAAGGAGTTTTCATCCTTTGAGAAATGGGGAAACTACTGAAGGGTTTTGAATTAGGGGAAAAGATTTCATTTTTGTTTTGTAAATGATCACTCTGGCCTCTGTTTGGGGACTGGATCATAGGGGCTAAAAGTGAAAGCAGGAAGGCCACTGGGAGGCATCCCTAAAAGATCTAATGGGGCATTGGAGAGGACAGGTGACATGGATGTGGAGAGAATAGAATATTTAGGAAGTAGAGTGGATAGTACTTGGTGACTGATGAGAGGAAGAAGGTGTACTAGTTTTCTGGGGCCGCCATAAAGATTTTTACAGACTTGGAGCCTAAACAACAGAAATTTACTTTCTCACAGTTCTAGAGGCTAGAAGCCCAAGGTCAAGGTGTTGGCAGGTTTCATTCCCCCTAAGGCCTCTGTCCTTGGCTTGCTGTGCCCTTGCATGGCCTTTTCATTCTGCACATGCACACCCCTGGTGTTTCTCTGCATGGCCTACTCTTCTTTTCCTATAAGGACACTTGTTAGGTTGGACTAGGGCCCACTCTAATGACTTCATTTTAAGTTTAATTACCTCTTTAAAGGTCCTATATGAAACACAGAAGGGGGGGGCAAAAGTGGGTTTACAGTTTTGAGTACGTGAAACACAGAGTTTATTCTTGTGTTATTATTTATTAATATTGGATTATTTCCCATGCCAACAATTGTAATCCAATTTTTGCCTCACCCTGTACAGTCACACTCTGAGTTACAGGGGGTTTGGAATTCAAAATATGAGTTTGGGGATATAATTCATTCAATAACAAAAAGTAAAGATGAAACCCATGATTCTAAGAGAAGCAAAATTGTGACTTATGTGCTGAGTTAGGGAAACCTGGAGGAAGAGGTAGTGAAAAGGACAGTTGGGAATTCCATTTTGGACCTAGTGAGTTTGAGATTGCCGAGGAAATATCCAACTGAATAAACAGATATGTTGGCTGGAGCTGGGAAGAAAGTCTAGGCTGGAGATACAAATGTGGGGGTTTTCTTATGCCAATAATAAGAGAGGCTGTGGGAGTGCACGAGATTGCCTAGCAGCAGAGTATGTGAGAGATCATAGTCCCCAAGACAACCAGCCAGCACTGGATGGTGGAGGAGAGGGTAGAGCAGAGAAGACTGAGGGGTTGGGTCCCTTGTCTGTGCTTAGCCTGTGCTCACCTAAGCAATAGTAACCCCAATGAGATAGCAGAATTACCCCAAAGCATACTGCTTTAGACTGTGGTGGTGGAGGTGGTGGTGGCTGATGATGAGGGGACTAGAATTCACTCTAGCTCTGATTTCCATTAAGCTCCACAAGGAAACAACCCATAGGTCTGAAGAAAATGCAGATCCTCGAGGCTGATGTGGGAGGAGGGGTCTCTGGGATAGGTCTGGCTCACCATCCCTCCATCATTTCCCTTGGGGTTTTCTTATTGCTGCCATCACCTCTTATTCCTTTTTAGAGCTCTGGCCTCACCTAGATTATTTACTGAGTTTACCATTATATACCTAGTATTGTACTAAGCACAGTAAGTAATAAACTGGAAGGAAAATGTTGGTGCAATATTGTATTTTGGTTTCATTTTCCCATATTTATTCTTCTCAACTGCTAGGTTTCCTCAGGACAATAGCTTCCAACTTTTGTTTAACCACAAAGGACTATTTGTATTATTTTTTCCCAAAGGATCCAGAAGTTTCTACAATATGACATCAGATAAAATGAACTTGTATGCCTGTAATAAGTGTCTACACACCGAGTTTCATTTTAGTGAGTCTAATACATTTTCTTGTAAATAAATGTTCAGTTGTTAGTAGATCATTTCTAAAATGTTGAAAATGGCTTTCAGATTCTTCTTATTGTCACAGAGCATAGGATTCAAGGATCCCAGGCTGGGGATCCTGGTCCTCAAAGAATTGCTTTCCTTTGGTTGCCAGAAGGATGACCATGCCACAATCTCTCCTCTGTCTTCTCTCCTCCTCTCAACGTACCTGTCACCAGCAGGTTGTTTTTCCAATGGAAGTATTTCAGACCCACCTGGAGTTAAATTCAACAACTGCACTCTCTTCGTATTTCCCCAACAGACAAGAAGATTTGAATTTATATCTCAATGGTAGCTATCAAATAAAACACCTAAACATATTTTCTATTTTGAAAACGATGATTAAACATTGTAAATACAGCATATCACATTATATGACAAAGTATATAATCCAAAAGAACATAGTCAGACATGAGACTGAGTTAAGAATCATCCTTCCTGAATTTCTGACTTTATTACTGGAATTTTGGCAAAATGTATTTAGTTTTACATTTAATAAGTACTATTTGTAAGTTGCAGATTTACATATTGGGTATGAATGAAAATGATGATAGAATATTCCTTTGTTTGTAATATCTAATGTTTATGTTATTTTTAAATGTATTTTTATTGAGTATTACAGATGTCCCCTAATTTCCCCCTTTGCCTCCCTTCACCTGGCTGCGCCCCACCCCAGGCCTTCCCCACACTATTGTCTCTGTCCATGGGCCATGCATATATGCATATACATTCCTTGGTTAATCTCTTCCTGCCCTTCCTCCCCACTTCCTTTCGAGATCTGTCAGTCTTCCATGTTTCCATCTCTCTGGACCTCTTTTGTTCATCAGTTTATTTGTTCATTAGATTCCATATAGATAAGTGAGATCATGTGGTATTTGTCTTTCTCTAACTGGCTTATTTCACTTAGCATAGTACTCTCCAGGTCCCTCCAAGCTGTCTCAAAGGGTAACAGATCCATCTTTTTTATAGCTGCATAGTATCCCATTGTGTAGACGTGCCACAGCATTTTTATCCACTCATCTACTGATGGGCACTTGGGCTGTTTCCAGATCTCAGCTATTGTAAATAATGCTGCTATGAACATAGGGGTGCATATATCCTTTCTGATTGGTTTTCAGGATTACAATATTCTTACATCAGGATTTTTAAACCTCAGCTCTATTGATATTTTGGGCCAGACAATTAGTGGTTGGGAGTGAGGGCTGGCCTGTGCATTGCAGGATGGCTAGCAGCATCCCTAGCCTCTGCTTCCTAGGTCCCAGGTGCACCACTTCCCCAAGTTGTGACCACCAAAAACATCTCCAGACATGGCCTCTCTTGTCTGGGGAGTGAACATCACTCCAGGTGGAGAACCACTGTATTTTATAAGAAGAAGAAGAATCCACAAATCCCAGGACCACTCTATTGCTTTACAATCAGCAGTTTTCAACCTGTGGGTCGCGACCCCTTTGACGGTCGAACAACCCTTTCACAGGGGTCGCCTAAGACCATCCTGCATATCAGATATTTACATTACAATTCATAACAGTAGCAACATTACAGTTATGAAGTAACAAACAAAAATAATTTTATGGTTGGGGGTCACCACAACATGAGGAACTGTATTTAAAGGGCCAGAAGGTTGAGAACCATTGCTTTAGATGATATGTTCCTTTATGTGTTGGTAGCCATTTCATTTACACATGGTGGATAATAAAAGTGCAAATCCAGTGTTACTAGACTCCAGTTCTGAATGTCGTTTTATTTTTCTTCATGTTTTTATGACTTAAACATGTGTCCTGATTTATTTGTGTCCATTATCCAAAACCAAAAGCCCAGCTTTTAAAATGGTGTTCCTGTTTACACACAGCACCTGGAGCGGTGAGTGGGCTTCTCTGGAGCCTGGTCCCTGATCCACGGGAGTGCAAGGGATAGCTTTCCCAAGTTTGAAAATTTCTAGGAAATGTGGCCACAGGAGGGAGCACTATTCCTCTGCTTGCTTATTTATTTATTTAACTATTTTAATAGGTGCTTCTTAGGGTTAAATGATGCAGGAAGTTTCGAATCTGGAAATCAGAAACACCGCTAGTATATTAACCAGGATTTTCTACAGAAACAGAGCAATAGGATAAAAGGAGATTTACCCTGAGAAACTGGCCCACACGGTCGTTAAGGCTGAGAGGTCCACCATCTGCCATCTGCAAGCTGCAGGCCCAAGGGAGCTGGTGGTGCAATTCAGCCTGAGGGCAGGAGAAGAAGATGAGATGCCCCTGCTCAACAGTGAACAGTAAAACAAAGTGGTGAATTCCTCTGCCTTTGAAAAATTAAATTTATTGAGGTAACATTTTTTATATCAGGCCCTCAAGTGATTAGATGATGTCCATCCACACTGAAGACAACAATTTACTGACTCCACTGATTCAAGTGCAAATTTCATCTGGAAACACCCTCACAGACACCCAGAAATAATGTGTAATCTGGGTACTCTGTGGCTCAGTCAAGATGATAAAATTAACCATCACAACCATATTACACATTAAGAATCTAACCACATCTCCATTCTTATGATCTATGCTCATGCCCACCAGTTACTGCATTTATTTTTTAGTTCTAATTTTGGAAATCAGTAGTGTACGATAGCACCTGTAGAAGAAGGATGGCTGCACCACACAGTTGTTTTTAAAGAACTTGGAAGAGAGGCATTAAAACTAACATCCTTTCCTTTGAAGAAAACACATGGTATATGGTGACATTTGACAGCTGGTACAGTTGCATCTTTATACACTATCTGCAGGTATATTGAGAAGGTGTTAAGTATAAGGCAGCATTTTTTCTTTTTATAAAGATTTAGTGTCTGTCAAAACGTTTAAAATTTTGGCTTGTGAAGGTGGCCCTTAAACGTGTACATCTGGATGCTTTACAAAATAAACATACACACACTTCTTACTGTGATATGCTTGAATTGGCTTTAGGCCATGGCTAAGAATGACATAACAAATTTGATGAAAATGTACTTTAACTTAGATTGGGGGAGATAGAGTTAAACACAGTAAAACCTTGTAAGACATGGTGTGGCATGTGTTTAATTTTATCATTTTACTCTTTAAAAAACTCAGCCTGTCCTAGCATAAGTTTTCTACTCCTTCTGCCAACATAATGGAAGTCATGTTAAAATAGGGGTCATATAGGATCATGCGAGAATTTGATTTCACTTCTCCAAGAGGGTTGGAAATGTTCTAGACCTTCTCTGGTTTACCAAACATTGAAAAAACTTTGAGACTGATAGACTGCATCCATACATCTTTAACATAACCCTAAAATCTCAGGAAAGGTCTCACAGGATCCAAATTACAATATAGGATGGCATAACTTAAGCTTACCAGGAAGTGTGGGGAATGGTTCCAGATGTCGGTGATGGGTGGTTAGCTAGACCCCATTTTGGTTTCAACCCTTCTTATGGGGAATGTTTCTAAATGATGTTATTCTTTTCTGGAACAACAAATGAATTTTTGGTAATCTGGGTCATGATTCTAAATGTAGTTGCTTATTGATTAATATCCTAGGACTAGGCCAGTGATGGCGAACCTATGACACGCGTGTCAGAGGTGACACGCGAACTCATTTTTTTGGTTGATTTTTCTTTGTTAAATGGCATTTAAATATATAAAATAAATATCAAAAATATAATTCTTTGTTTTACTATGGTTTCAAATATCAAAAAATTTCTATATGTGACACGGCATCAGAGTTAAGTTAGGGTTTTTCAAAATGCTGACACGCAAAGCTCAAAAGGTTCGCCATCACTGCACTAGGCTTTACACCTAGTAAACTTACTTTTGATTTTCATAACATCTCACAATCAAAGTTGGCTGATGAGCGTGGGAGATGATGGCTGGATCCCAAGAAAGCAGCCACCGGCGTGGCCTCCTCCTTGCCAGGGAGGCTGATTTTGGAGGCGGAGAAACGGTGGTGGCAGGCAGGGCACAGACTTGTCGGGAAGGTCAAGTGGGGTGTCCAGCTGTAGATGTAACACAGTGGCCCGATTTCTGAGTACTGACTCTACAAACTGGAGGGATACTACTTCTTCCAACCCAATATTTTACGTATCCTGAACAAAGGAAAATATTTGAAATAAATGATGACACAATGCTTTCTCATAACATACATTTTAAACTTATTGAAAGTATTCTTTTAGAGTTATTTAGATGGGTTTTTACCATATGACACTCTTGTACATAAATTGGAATATGTAGACAAAATATTGGTTAAGGCATTCCTAAAAACGTACCTTTGTTTCAATGCTAAGTCATGGGGTAATCTTAAGAACATTTACTTTAGGGTCAGTGAAACGATACTTACCATGTGAGGTCCTCATCATGTACATGTCCGGGCTCAGGTGTGGCAATGTGAATGGTATGGCCAGGTGCTTCTCACTCATGAAATACAAAATAATTCAAATTACTCAAATATTTTGTCAGGGACAAGTGTCAGGCTTCTTTGACTACAAGGCACATCCTGATTTTAGAGATTTAAAGATGTGAAGAGAATGTGCATTATGGAATAAATGTAATGTGGTGTTTTGTTTCTTCCTTCCTGTCCTGTTCCTTCGGGCTTGAGCAAATCCTGATATTAACTTGTTTTGTCATTTGTCTCTTTCAGGTTAAAATTACTCATGGGAAAGACCAGTCAGGATACAGGGTGTGCTGGGTTCTTATTAGGTAAGGTTTTCGTGCATTTAAATCTAATTCTTAAAGCCTTTTCATTTGTTCACATAGATTTTTTTAAAAGAGCTTTTCAAGTCCATACCCGATATGGTTTTACTGCAACATCTGAAAATGTCACTGGGAAATGATCAAATAGGCCATAAAACTGAGGGTTGAAAAATGTTATGTTGTGCAATCATTGACACTTCTGTAGTTTATCATTAAGTCAGAAATCAATATACATGAGTAGAAAAAGTGAGGGTAACTAGTCTTAATTAGTCTACCTCCTCTGCTGGTCATGGCCTTCTACGCCTGATAAGAATTTTTTCAAATTAGAATTTCCAAACTTTGAGTGACTTTAGAATATTATAGTTCACTAAAGCAGCTCTTTTCATTAATCCAGGAACTGGACTGCGGTTAACCAATAACTTCTGTATCAGTGACATAATTTCCTGCAAAGTGGTGATTTTGTAATGGTTAACTTCTCTCTTAGTTGTTCACAGCAGGGGGTAGTTTTCTTTTATCAAAGTCTTCTATTTATTATAATTCACTGTGGCTTAGACATTTTACCTAAAACAAAACAAAAGCCTCCCGGGTACAATGGGCTAGTGCTGTTCTACCTCAGCAATGTCAGTGAACCAAGGAAAATCTTCCAGTGACGGTGGAGACAGAGCCAGCTGTCCAAGCACACTTGTTGGTGTAAAAGGGTAGTGACTTGAATTTTGGAATTAGAAAAAGGAAAGACAAGAAGTTTTGTTCTGCATTTGTGTAGAATTAAAGTCAGTGGAGATACTTAGTCTGTTATTAGTGTGAAAATATGAAAGCCTCTAAAATATTGGAGACAGGTTCAAATCCAGTTTCATTGCATTGTTCTGTTGCTCCAAATTAGAATCACAAAGGGATTAGCAGTTTACCAACAAAAATATCATTTCTCTAATTTTTTAGATATGCATTGCTCTATTTTTTTTTAAACTTTTTTGATCAATTTTAGAGAGTGGGGAGGAGAGAGAGAGAGAGACATCGATTTGTTGTTTGACTTATTTATGCATTCCTTGGTTGATTCTTGTATGTGCCCTGACCAGGGATCGAACCCATAACCTTGGTGTATTGGGACGATGTTCTCATCAACTGAGCTACTTGGCCAGGGCTCTAATTTTTTACTTTAATAAAATCTGATAATAATTTGGATAGGCAGCACATCCTATGATGGACCCAGAATACCTTGAGTTTTCTGGGTGTGGCGGGAAAGGCATTAACTGCTTGCTAAGTTTTGGCTTCATTTTTTTCATAAACACTGCTTCTGGCTTATATAAATAGGATATTATATCTACTTGATTATACAAATAAATAATTGAGAGCTGAAAGATAGGAAAACAAAACTTATTTTCCCATAGTAAAACCTTTCCTAAAATCTTTGGCAGTTTATAGAGTCAAGCCAAAAATAAAAAATAAAAAATGAGTAAGTCTTAACTTGGAATCTAAGGAAGTCTTGCTTCTGTTGAGACTGACAAAAATAATTTAATTGTAATGAAGAGGATGGATACTTGCCTGAAGTGTTGGAAGGATTTTCAATTTAAGTTGCCTAGTTTCCTGAAAGCTTTTTTCTCCCCATAGCTGGACTATTAATTCGCCATGCAGGAGAAGTTGCTTTGTTTAAATAGCTTTTCTGTTCAAATAATCAAAACAGCATAACAAACTCCTTGTGAGAGATAGTAAATTGGGTCATAAGTAGAGCCACTCATGAAAGTTTTAATATTACATCTACTTCCAGCTGTCCTGAGGGCAAGTAGAGTCATTCTAGCAGCTTCCTTTAATAATAGAGAAACATGGTAATTAGCCATACCTCCACTACTCTTCCCATTGGCTAATCAGGGCCATATGCAAATTAACTGCCAGCCAAGATGGTGGCCGGCAGCCAGGCTACTGACAAGAACAGGAGGCTTGCTTGCTCCAGTGACGGAGGAAGCCAGGTTCCCTGCCTGCTGCTGCTGGGCTCTGAGCTGCTAAGAAACATTGTTACAAATATAGAAGCTAAACAAAACCCCAGAAACCTGTTTTCAGCAGCCGGGATCTCAGAGCTGGAGTTGAAACAGTGCTTCAATTATAGAACCCAAACAAACCAGATACCTGCTTTCAGCAGCCGAGGCCTAAGAGCTGGAGCCAAGCCTCAGAGCTAAAGCTGGCCCAGAATACAAA
>NW_006286140.1:332293-332831 GCF_000327345.1 Myotis davidii
GAAGGTTGTTATCCCCCGAGGGTGCCCACACTGCGAGAGGGCACAGGCCAGGCTGAGGGCCCCCCCTTCCCCCCTCCAGTGCACAAATTTTTGTGCACCGGGCCTCTAGTATTAGTATAAAAGCCTAAGTGACCATTCGACCATTCAACCCTTCGACCACTAGACTGGTTGCTATGATGTGCTCTGACCACCGGGGGGCAGACGCTCAATGCAGGAGCTGCCCCGTGGTAGACAGTATGCTCCCACAGCAGGAGCGCTGCTCAGCTGACCAACAGCAACAGACACCAGACTCACAGCTGGTGAGTGCAGCTGCTGCGGCGCAAACCTCTCCTGTGGAAACTCCCCCTGCGCACTCCTCCCCAGTCTGGACCGGGACCAGGATTGGGACTGGCACTGGGACTGATTGGGTGTGAGCCTGCGGCTACTTCTGGGTCATGGATGCGCGGTATTGCCCTAGGACGGACGTGTGGAGATCACAGAGGAGCAGCAGCGAGCCTACCAAGTGGCAGTGGTGGCAGGCACAGTGAAGCCAGGATGA
>NW_006286140.1:332904-346218 GCF_000327345.1 Myotis davidii
CTTTGCACACTATTACATCCATCCCTCCCCTGCAGGGATCTGGCCAAAACTGTCAGCCCAATATCCCCCAAGAGGTCCTGGATTGCCAGAGTGTGCAGGCCAAGCTGAGGGACCCCACCGGTGCAAGAATCCGTGCACTGGGCCTCTAGTATATGTATGTATATGTGTGTCTGTTCAGAGCAGAAGGGAGAGGGAGAGAGAGATAAAAACATCAATGATGAGAGAGAATCCTGCACGTCCCCTACTGGGGATCAAACCCCCAACATGGGCATGTGCCCTGACCAGAAATCAAAACGTGACCTCTTGGTTCATAGGTCAACGATCAACCACTGAGCCACACCATCCAGGTTCTAGTGCTACTTACACCTCCACGGGGGCAGGCATTATTTAAAAAGCCAAGCTCTTTGCTCTAGTCCTCACTTATCATAATTGATTACCTCTTACGGGTTCTGGTTTTCCGTTAGATAATGTAGTACTTTGTTCTTTGGTTTTCAGAAACTAGAGTGTATAAGAACTAAGCAAATTGATGATACAAATGAAGGGCACATTGCAGATTGACTGAAACAAATCAAAGAGTGAACAAATTGATAATTACTTCAGTGAATGATAAGCTTTAATTTTAGCTTCAGTTCACTCTAAAACCTCTAGGTCTATTTGCTTTTCCAGAAAGGAAGTAAATGGGTATAACTATATAACAGATGTATAAAATGCAAAGGGTGGTGATTGTCTAGAATTGGCACTACTGAAATTACAGATAAGGGATACTCTGAGCTGAATGTGTACCCCCCTCCCAAATGCATATGTTGAAGTGCTAAGCCCCTTTGCTGTGGAATGTGACTATATTTGGAGATAGGTCTTTGGATAGATAATTAAGTCAAAATGAGGTCATTAGGGTAGGCCCTAATCCAATGTGACTGGTGTCCTTATAAGAAGAGGAAATTAGGACATATGTGAAGAGGGAAGACCCTGGGAAGACACAAGGAAAAGACAGCTTTCTACAAGCCACACAAGAAAGGCCTCAGAAGAAACCAAACCTACGGACACCATGACCTAGGACTTCTAGCCTCCATAATTGTAAGGCAATAAACTTCTGCTGTTGAAGCTACCCAGTCTGATTTACTTTATGGCAGCCTTAGCGAACTAATACAAATAATATATAAAAACTATTCTACAAATAGGAAGAGTCCCTCCACAGCAACTTTAAAAACTCTGATGTTATGCTGTTCTTTAAAAATGTAAATATATAGTATTTTATGTATCAGGGCTAAATATTTTAGCTTCAGAACAGTACCATCATATACTTCTTGTATTTTTTTCTTATGATCATACTAAAAAAAGATGTTTTGTAATACAAAGAATTTGTAATTTGAAGATTTTAAAAGATATAACAATTAGAAAAGAACTAATAGATATTTTTTCAAAATATAACAAGCACTAGAATTTATAGTTAGCTGTCAAATGCTCTACAAGTGTTATCTCATTTAGTTATCACAGGGTAAGGGGCAGTGGGTAGATGTGGGGTGGTGGCAGGTGGAAGTACAGGAGAGAAATACATTCTCAGATGCTGGAAGCCGGTCCATCCTTGCTGCTTGACAGTCACTGCAGGGAAGAAACATCTGCACAGCATATGTTTCAAGGGACCTGCAGTATATGGCATACTGTTCTTAATATGTTTGCTCCCCTTCTTAGCACTATGTGTTTTAACGAAGGTCACCTCTCTGAGAAAGGTTGTTTCCCCAGGTGAGGATTTTTCTCCGGAGTTAGGAACCTGGCTGGAGATCCTAACCAGATGTTTGCTGGAGATCCTGACTAGAACCTGGCTAGAGATCCTGGCTATGCTTATCAACTGAACGCTGCCTACGTGTCCTTCCTTCTTTGCCGATTCCGTCCACACCTTTGGGAACCCCTGGACCTGCTGGGGCTGGACCCCAACACTCAGACATTCTTGCTCTGTGCCAGGTCAGACAATGCTGTGCCAGCACCTGAAGTCCATCTATGAAGAAGAGTCATGCATGTGGCACATAGAAGCCAGCAGTGGGACACACAAGGTTCCAGGGCTCCGAGAGGATCTGGGCTGATCACTGACAGTGTCCATCCGCCTCAGGTAGCAACTGGTTTCAAGACTAAACCAAGACAAGGCTGTTCTCTCTCTTTGCTGTATCCTACGAGTCTGGCCATTTGCTATATATGTATTGTTGGGAATTGACCACACTCATCTGCACAAGTGAAGAAGAAAGATTTATCTTAAAAAATAAGAGATCGTATTTATTTGGTGTGTACTATGTGCCAAGAACTTCTCCAAGCACTATGCACTCATTATCTCTTTTAAGCCTATACAAACAGGGTTTGTGGCTCAATTTGTAAATGAGGAAACTCAGGCTTAGAACGTTAAGTAACATGCCCTTGGTAGCACAGCTGGTGGAGCCAAGATTCAAAACAGTTTACAGGTTTCATGTATAAATAAAACAACACAAACAATCTATTTTGAAGTATATTGACGTATTCAGTGAAAAGTTAAAATCAATGTTGACACCATCCCTGTGAAATAGATGCAAATCTTTCTAAGTCCAAGAGTTAAATAATTTGATGGATGCAGTGCAAACATGTATGCCTTTTAAAACACAACTCTAGTCAGCAGTTTTCTTAATTTCTCTCCTATAATAGAAGTCTATTCTTACCGAGAAATGTTGAGCAAGTTCATTTCAGAGGTCAGATTCATTGTCATCTGGAATATAGGGTTTTTGGTCGCATGCACATACTTTCTAGTGTAGGACAGAGCAGTCTTTCTAGATGAAAGCTTTGTGCCTAACTGACCTGTGGCAGCTCCATTGATCTCTGACAAGTTTACTGGCTCCAGTGAATTTGACTCTCATTGAAAACCTCAGGCAATTGTTCTCTTCCTTGCTGTGAAATAGTTGTCTAGAGACAGGGAGTCCTCCAGGGGACTGGTTAAATGCCCCCAGAAGGTACGGGGCACTGCTGAGTCCCTGTGAGGATTTCCGTGGTTTATAAGAGGCCTTATTGGTCAAAGGATCTCATTAATCACACCCCTTAGAGTGGCAGTTCCAGAAGTGTTTGGGAAGGAGTCATGAAGATGCTGCATCTCAGCATCTCTGGATGAAACACTCTAGTGCAGAGTTGTTTCTCATCCTTAAAAACCCATATTGATATTTAAAATAGCTACTAATAACTTGTCTATTTTACTCTTACACGGTTCTCTTCATTTTTTTTGCATACACCTTTCTCCCTCACTCTCACAGCTCAAAGCCCTGTATTTTCCCAGACATATCAGGCCAGGGGATAAAATTACAGAATTAGTGAGGCACAGCTTGGCAAGCTCCTGCTGCCCATGAAAAGCACATGCGCATCCCATACCCACCCTCAAAGTTCCCCCAGTTATGAGTTCCCAGGGAGAGAACCCTTAAGTCGGCACAGCTTCAGTATGCCCCTCGCCCCCTGCTCTAGCTCCTATGGGTGCTGTAACTACGGAGACCTCCACTGCTTGCGAAGCCAGGTGTGGCCCCTGCACATCTATCTCACTGTGGGGTGACGCAGTCCTGGCCAGACACCAGGGCATGGTGCCATGTTAGGGTCCTCGGGGTCTAAGGCGGCACCTCCCAGGTGACTCTGCGCCCTCCCCGTCCCAAAATTATAGTTTACACACGGTGTGAAAGAAAGGCTGCTTATGCTTAATGCTTTTGAGAGCTTGCAGTGAAATATTCAATTCAGGTTTTCCTTATAGCCTGAATGGCTCCACGGGGATGGGAAGCTGACCAATGAGAACTAAACCTGAGTCTGCCCTTCTCCATCCAGGCTTTGTTACTGGGACCAAGTTTATTTCTCTTACTACCTATTACTTCAGGATGAGTATTTCCCCCCCGCCCCCCTCAGGAGATGCCTCTGCTTCTCACAAAAGCACATTCCTAGTGGGCCCACCTAACAGCCTGGCAGACATGCTCAGATGTAGGTGAATCCCCAGAGTGGACACAGACCTGAGCCTCAGGCTAGGTCTAGGACATTCTTCCTTTGCCTTTTCCCTCCTTCCCTCCCTCCCTCCTCCTTTCCCTCCTTCCTTCTCCCTCCCTCCTTCTTTCCCTCCCTCCCCCCCCCTCTTTTTGATTGCTCTCCTTCTACACACATACATACTAGTATATGATATTCATTCACTCAATGAGCACCAGCTGGGTGCCAGGCACTGCTCTAAGCACTTCAGATGGAGCAGTGACAAAATATACATTGCCCCACTTTCCTGGATCTCTAGAGTGGAAAGGCGATGAACAGGAAATAGAATAGGCTGCTGTGATGGACAGTGACCAGGGGACATTTTACATGGAGATAGTAACTAGGGGGCACTTCACGTAGTGTTATTAGAATCCTTTCTGATGAGATAGACATTTGGCTGAGATCTCAGTGACAAGAAAGATCCTACTGTACAAAAACCCATCATCTAAGCATTCCGTGCACACAGAATATCAGTATTTTTATCTTTATTTATATTATACTAGAGGCCTGGTGCATGAAATTTGTGCACTCGGGGGGGGGCGGGTTTGTGTTGCTCGACCGGGCCTGCACCCTCTTGCAGTCCAGGAGCCTCATGGGATGTCTGACTGATGACTTTTAAACTGTCAGTCGGACATCCTAGTGCTGCCATAGAGGCAGGAGAGGCTTCCGCCACCACTGCTGCGCTCACCAGCCATGAGCCCAGCTTCTGGCTGAGTGGCGCTCCCCCTGTGGGAGCGCATTGACCACCAGGGGGCAGCTCCTGCATTGAATGGCTGTCCCCTGGTGGTCAGTGCGCGTCATAGCGACCAGTCGTTCTGCTGTTCAGTCTATTTGCTTATTAGCCTTTATTATATAGGACTAGAGGCCCAGTGCATGAAATTTGTGCATGAGTGCAGTCCCTAGGCCTGGCTGGTGATCGAAGTGCGAGCGTCTGGCATGGAAGGGCAGGTACCAGCTGACCTCTGGGCCCTGGGCAGCACCTGGGCCCTGGGGCCCCTGCGTGCCCCCTTCTGTCTGAATCATGGCACCTAAGTCCTCATGCAGAGATGCCATGAATGCAGCTGGATGCCATAGGCTGGGGTGCAGCGTGGGCCTCTGGGCTACCCAGGAGCACCACACGGAAGCCGGAAGCTGCGTGGGCAGTGCGCTCTCTCCCGGCCGGCCTCACAGACTGGTCCCAGTTGGCTCTGGCTCATCCAGAAGAGGCCACACGGGTGCGGGGCAGGCTCCTTGCAGGTGCCTGAGCATGGGGCTTCCCCAGTGCATAAGCCCTGATGTCCTGGGGGAGGGTAGCAGGGGGAGTGAGAGCGAGCTCAGCGGACACCCCACATTCTCACCACACTTCCATCCCCATCACCCCCACCCCCAGGTAGCTAGTGAGAGGTCACAGTCCCCCCCACTGCCCAGGAGCCGTGGGAGGTTGGCTGCTGCCAGCCACCTCCAGTTTCCCATCCTGGCTCAGGGCCCGGCCCCGATTGGGCAATCAGGGCCTACCAGCCACTGGTTGCTGTCTGTGGGGTGATTGGCAGGGCAATCTATTGGGCCCTCGCTTGCACCCACCTTGGCCTGGTGCCACCCGCTCACCTGCTCCACCATCCTGCTGTGGCCTTACTCTCATCGGGGCCCATCGGGGCTGCCAGCATTGCATCACTGACTCCTACCATGTCCTTCGCTGCCCCCTGGTGGTCAACACACATCATAGCAAGTGGTCGAACTCCCAGTCAAGGGGACAATTTTCATATTAGGCTTTTATTATATAGGATATTTAATCTGACTCTAGAGCTTTCCTTGCCCCCAAAAGATGTCAGGAGTGGGAAACCATGCCTGGCTGGCTTGTTTTACTCATCCCTGGGCCAACTGGAGTGAGGTCATAGGAGTGACCCCATTGCACAGGGCCCTGGGCTGCAGGGATCCTCTGCAGATCCTTCCTGGGCTCAACCACACTCCCAAAGTGCTGCATACGGGGCCTCTTGGCATATGGTTTTCAGGTTTCTAACCTAACTCCACGGGGAGCTCCAGGGAAATCCCAGTCCAGGTGTGGAGCCTCAGTGGGGAGAAGGCATGGGAAACCCTCGTGCCCCTTGGTCTCAGGGAATTCCAGATCCCATATAATTAAGCTTTAGAAGAGGAAGAACAGGGATTCCTCCAATCACCAGGGGGCATTTCTGATAGAACAGGAGCATAAAACCTGGATTCCCCAAGATGGTCAAGGGACCCAAGGAGCTCTAGCACCCCCATGAGGGCATGAGGGTCAGGGGTCTCGCAGGCAGCCTCACTGACCTGTCCTGGGCCTCTGCCATGGAACATCACTGGCCTTCAGCACAGGTTCCCAGCAGGCATAGGCTTTCTCATGTCTCCTGAACAGGCCTGGAGAGCTGACTATTTACTTTAGGAGTCTTCCCAGTTTTATTCTTTTACTAGAGGCCTGGTGCACAAAATTCTTACACAGGGGGTGGAGGGTGTTCCTCGGGACTGCTGGCTCCTAACCACGCGCCTGCCTGCCTCATCGTCCCTAACAAATCGCCTGCCTGATCGCCCCTAATCACTCGCCTGCCTCCCTGATCACTCTTAACCACTCGCCTGCCTCTCTGATCGCCCCTAACTACTCTGCCTGCCTGCCTGATCTCCCCTAACCACCTCTGCCTCGGCCTCCGCCTCCGTGGCTTCATCTGGAAAGACGTTGAGAAGGACGTCCGGAAGGTCATTTGGCTGTCCAGTCTAATTACATATTATGCTTTTATTATTATAGATATTGTCTTTCTCATCTTCTTTTCTTCACAAGGATTCCTTTTATTTCCTCTCCCTCTTTACTGTATCACATCTAATCAATTCTTCAAAGCCTATTTGAAGACACCTCCTCTGGGTGGTCCTCCCTGATGGTTATTGCTCCCATTAATTTTTTCCGGCTGAATGCCCACATGCACCTAGAATCTTACTCATACACTCTTGGTGGTTTATATTTTTCTCCCCCCTTTTCCCTTCTCTTCCACTCTTCCTTTCTTTTAGATAAGAATAAACTTATTCATCTAAATTCTTTTTGAAAAAAAAATTATTACTAATTTCTAATATATAACAATAATATTTTAAAATGTATGTGAGGGGTATAAAATATTAACAGTAATATTAAGACATGTACAATTCAGTAATTTTAATATATGCACAGTATTATACAATTATCACTGCTAACTAATTCCAAAACATTTCCATCACTCCCAAAAGGGACCCTTTACCTTCCAATTTCCCCTCCCACTATTTTCTGGCAACTGCCAACCAACTTTATGTCTGTATGGATTTACCTTTCTGGACATTTTATATAAACAGAACCACACAATACAGTATGTGTGACCTTTGCATCTGTCTTGCGTTTTCATATCCATGTTGTTAATGCATCAGTACTTTCAATGAGTGAATAATATTTCATGGTATGGATGTTCCAGTATTTTCGCTTCTTACTGGATAAATTCCAGTATCTTAAATCTTTGCAGATCTGTTTTTGTTTTTTGTCTGTTGTGTTTTTGTGCTGACTTTCTCAGCTATCTGAGAGCACTTCCAACCCAGAATCACTTTAAATTTAATTCTCTGCTTCACAGTTTTTTAGATGGTGAACGTAGAGCAATTAGGTTCAGTGGCTACTCAGGAGTCAGCTGTTATAATTATGAATTATCAGGGGGAAATTCCTGGTCACTCCCTCTCACCTCTGCCTTTAGCACAAATACAACTCAGGTTCACATGAGGGTCTCCTCTTATACTATGCATCCTGGGAAGGACCTACACTCTTGTGAGCCTGCCTCCTTGTGCAGTCATCAACATGACAGTCCCAAGGCACCAGGGCATGGACAGGCATACTTAGTGTAAAAGCTGATTTCAGTGCTTGCTTACCCACCAAGGTTTCTGTTTTCACTCAGCTTTCTGCTTTTCTGAATTCTTTTCATTCTTGCCAAATTGGCAATGCATTTTTTAAAATTAAACATTTTTAAAATCTGGCATTTTTTATTGTTTTAAAAAGAGAGTGATTCAGGATATTTAGCTCAGCATGTTGTTGGAAATGGACTTCTATCACTATTCTTTTTAAAAGGTCGTTAAAGGCAGAAACCACATATACTGTAAACACGTATATTCCACAACAGCATCTGAAACAATGCTAGGCATATCATAGTAGCTTTTCAGCTCTCCTCAAGGTGCCTTTTTCGTGTCCATACCACCCTTCACTCTCAGATTAATTCATTTAACAAATATTTATTCCACACCTGCCTTTACCATGACACTAAGTGCTGGAAGATTCAGGCAAGACACTATTGCCTTCTGCAGCACAGAGAAAACAGAAGCACTTTATGTGAATTCTCTCAACTTTCCTTCTCTCTACCTCTAAACTTGCCATTTTAATAAGCTGCCACTTTTTTTACTGATATCAAATTTCTTAATGTAAGATTGCATATGTTTTCCAAAAGAATAAAATAGTGACTTAGAGAAATGTGATTTGGTTTATGTAGAATTTAAAGGTAAATAGGTATATATTTCTTGGGGGTTTGCTTTAAGACAGGAAGCAATCCTATATAATACTAGTAAAGCCTAATATGCAAATCGACCAATCAGCGGAACAACCCATGGAACAATGGGCAGGCCCCAACCCCCCATCGCCCCACCAGTCCCTTCCTGCAGAAGGAGGCAATCACTGGGTAATCTGGAGGTAGGACTGGTGAGTGGGCAGCGCCAGGCTGGCCAAGGCGGGTGCCAGTGGGGATCCCCTGATCACCCCACCGATTGCCCTGCAGATCTGGCCTGATTGCCGGCCAGGCCTAAGGACCCTACCTGTGCATGATTTCATGCACCGAGCCTCTAGTATAAAAATAAAAGACGTTTCAGTAGTTATTGTTTTAGGAAATTGTGATTGCTCATCTCACTCTAACTGGCAATAAATCAACTAAAGTTAGGAAAATATTAGTCTTTATTATTCTTAACTTCTTAGTCAAGTGGCAATGTACAGAACAGCATTTTTACTAAGCTCTAAACCTAGGTAAGGCTTTCTGACATATTAAAGCAAGTAGAATCTACATGATTTGGTTGTATTGGAGATGAGAATGGTCTCTTTATTACAGTCACTTTTAAGCATTTTAAATAAAGCCACCTGGGGAAGGCATCCCAGTTCATGGATATGAAGAAGTTTAGCCATTTACTACCACATGCAGTGTGTTAACCTCACAGGGGCACTAAGGGCATATCAGAAACAGTCACCACTGTCCAAGTGTGCATTCAGGAAACAAAGTCTCCAGAAGCTGGAGATCTCACCCTTTTGGGGGTTGAGATATGAACCCAATTGCAAAGGTGATGACACTCTTTGGAGAAAACTAGCAGACTATGTCCATCATTTCATAAATACCTTGATTGCCTTGGGAGACTATGGCCACTGAGGCTGGGAAGAGAGCCCTCTGTCCCGTGTAGGTGCTCACCTCTGCACCTGGCCAGGCATTTTCTATTTGAAACCAGGCCATCAATTTTAGAGTCTCTTTGGTTATAAAATATTTTTTTATTTACTGATATGAAAATATGCTTCCTTCTAGAGGAGCAGTTTCTGATTTTTTTGAAGTTTTTCTTAATTTATAAACTACATATTTTGCATTCATTCACTCATTAAATAATTATTCATCCTCTTTACTAGGCACTGATGAATAATATACATACATTGATGAATAAAACGTCCACAGTCCTTTCTTTTAGGGAATTTACACATATAAATACATAATTCTACAAAGATTAAGCATATAAGTATACAAAGTCTCAATCAAACATAATTGTAATGACAATTAGTAAGAAGTCTGAAGAAAATAGATATAATATGGGCAGGGCTATTCTGATCTGGGGAGAGGGATAGAAAGCTTTCCTGGGGAAGTGACAGTTAAGTTGGGGCTTGAAGTATTATTTGGAAGGAGCCAAAAAAAATGTCGAAGGGGGAGAAGCGGCCATAACGTATGTCCGAAGGAACATTAAAGGAAGTGGGAGGATAAGTCTTGACTGAAAAGCCAGAGGGAGAGCCCTGTGAGAAGAGATGGGAGTCACAGCAACAAGGGCAGCTTCATACCCAGGGCTTTGTAATCAGCGTTGAGGATGTTGGATTTCCTCTTAAGAAAAACGGGAAGGATTTGAAGAGTTTTAAACTTGAAAGTGACTCAAATACATCTGTGTTTTTCACCAATCTTTTAGGCTGGCTGCTCTGTGGAGAATGGATAGTAGGGAAGCAACACTGGAGACAGGGTGACCTTTTAGGGGATGAATGTGCCTGGAATTCAGAAAATGGAAATGGATTTGGAGATAAATAGATTCTTGAAATATGTAGAAATAGAATTGATAAAATTTGGTGATTGACTAAAGAACCCTTATAAACCCAGGGTGCAATGCGGTCTGCTTTCAGTGCAGTATTAGGTTAAAATAATAATTATTTTGGAAGAAAAATGTAACTGGAAGCATTTCAGAGATTTACTCAGGCTCCTGAGGAAATGGCAAATATATTCATGGTATTATTTTTAATGCACAATAAATCTTCTTTAAGAGTCCTCTTTTGCTATCTCTCACGCTCTATGGCTTTCACACACTTAGGAAGAAGCTTAAAAACAAAACTAGCTCTTGCCGCTCATTCCTTTTATGTGTGTTCTCAGAGGTCCCCCAGCATCTATCTGAAAAGGCTTCTCATTGTAGCCCTGCTCTTCATAAGCAAGCCTGACAGCCTCTGTGGAGTGCCTTGTGAGAGTCAATTGTTAAATTTCCAGGAATTTTAAACATGGCCTTTATTAAAAATTAAATCATATATTCTGTTTCAGAGAGAAGTGTGTGTGTGTGTGTGTGTGTGTGTGTGTGTGATTAACCAAAGAATTTATATGCATATATGCATAACTCAGACGGGCAATAGTTTGGTGAAGGCCTGGAGATGGGGTGGGAACAGAGTGGAGGGGACTGATAAGGGAAAAAGGGGACATCTGTAATACTTTCAACAATAAAGATAAAGTAAAAAAAAAATATAAATCATTTAAATGTACAATTAAATACATTACATTTAAAACACTGAACATTTGCCCATGCCAGTGGCTCAATGGTTAGAGTTTTGGTCTGTACACTGAAGGGTCTCAGGTTCGATTCCAGGTCAAGGGCACATATCTGGGTTTCAGGTTCAATCCCTGTTTCAATTGGGGCCCCTTTGGAAGGCAGCAAATTCATGTGTCTCTCACATCGATGTTTCTCTTTCTCTCTTTCTCTTTTCCCCCCCAAACTTCCACTTTTTCTAAAAACCAATGGAAAAAAACATCCTCGGGTGAGGATTAACAAAATAAAAAACAAACAAAAAAATTTGAACATGTACCACCACATTCAGGATTTAAACATCGTCTTTATTAAAAATTAAATCGTGTAAATGCACAACTGAATACATTACATTAAAAACATTAAATGAACACTTATCACCATATCACTGTCTATGAGGCAACTGGATAAATGGGTCTGGGCTCTGGAGAGAAATCTGGGATGGAGATGCTATAGTGGGAGTTAGAACATGGATTTGGGGCAGCTTCATGGACTGGCGACAGGTGCCTCCATATAGAAGGAAGAGGTGCTAGGTTTAATGCTCTGCCTTTGCCTTCTTAAAATTATTAATTTTAAAACAACTTGTTTTCATTTTGCACTGGGCTGATCTAGGTGCTATCCATCAGAACAGCTATTCTGTCTCATTCACCTGCTTGGCAGCGCTTATGCAAATATTCCCCATTGGTTCCCTCAACACACATATTCTTCCCAACCAGCTCACAAAATTTCCTTCTATTGTTCCTCTGTAATGCTCCCTTCTCGTTGCTCTTCTTTGGAAAATTGTTAACGTGCAAGGCATTAACATGTTAAGTAGCTTTTAATACCAATGTTTCTGCCCAGATTGCAACGTTCCACATGCTCACCTTTCAGTGTGGTATTATGTGGTGGTGCAGGCGGTTCTGGAATCAGAGGACGCGGTTTGAATTTTTGCTGTGACCTGAGGTAAGTTTCTTTGGTTTCTCTACATCTCAATTTCCTCGTTGGAGAAAAGAATAGTATTTACCTCTGAAGGTTATCAAGAACACTGAATTAGGTCATCTACATAAAGTGCCTATTGATACCTGGCACATGGTAAGTGTTCAGTTAATGGAAGTTATTATAAAGATTATTTTATTCATATATGATGACTTAGGAACACCCAATAATCAAATTTGCACAGGACACATAGTAGCCAGGTCGTAGGAGGAATAAATGGAACCCTGGCATTGATGAGCTGGAAGATTCAACTTTTTAAAACGATTTTCCTGGTCCCACAATATGTTTGCCCCAGAGAGAACTTCAATTCTCAAAGCGCCTCGTTCTTCCCTATCTCACCCACTCACGGATCTAACCTCCACAAACAGCATGCGTGTGGGCTCTGGGGCACAGTGTTGGCTGCTCCAGGACAGAGAATGGATTGGCAAAGGGTACCTGCCCACCAATTGCTCCCAGCTGCAGGCAGCTCCCGGGTCCATCACTAGCAAGTTGCAGGCATTGAAGACTCCTTTCCTCAACTGTCTCTGACCTCCATGACTGGGTCAACTTGAAAGAGTACCCGGACCCAGGCACATTTGAGGAAAAGCTGCTCTTTTATCGCTGCTTTCTGGACAACACGCTGATCTTGTGCCCTGACAAGGCTTACATGTGTAAGGAGCCTGGCTGGCTCCCCCAGCCTTTTCAGATAAACCCCTCCGCCTAAAAGTGGCCGTGCACCGGTTCTCTCAGGCACCAGCGGACCAGAAGCAGGGTTGCATTAGACAAGCAACTGGAGGATGGACTGAAGGAAGAAGTGCTCTCCCGCTCCGCCAGCAGCTCCTCCTCCTCCTCCTCCTTATGCTTTAACACCTGTCAGTTTTCAGGACTTGCTTCTTTTGACTCTTTGCTAGTCACTGTGTGAGGGCAAAACGTAGCCATGCAGCCTTTCTCAGCATAAAGCTATGGGTGTCGTAGGCACTCAAATACCGCAGGTTACCTCTTCACCAACTCCTGTTTCCCCAACTCCTACCTAGCACAGTGCCTGGCAAGGTAGGCGTCCGCTTAGGATGCCACCAGGCCTCCCTTCAGCCCCCAACCTCTCCACTTCTCTAGAGCCTCTGCCCCAGGCGGCAGCAAAACCCTGGAGGAGCCTAGGCCCAGTCCACTAAACCTGCTCCCAGCGCGGCTGCCGTTGCTATGGAAACGGCGGGAACTAACAACTCGGGTCCCAGCGGGGTGAGCGGGGCCCTCGGAGGCGCTGGCAGAGGCAGAGCAGTGTGAGTGACGGGC